>NW_028258293.1:5099393-5402424 GCF_053883595.1 Heterocephalus glaber
TTCAGAAGCTGGCTGCTGTAAAAGGGGTTGATTCTTATTAGAGTGGGCTGTGGAATAGGCTGGTTAACTCAGATAATGAGTTGCATTTTGAGAGAGAGAGAGAGAGAGCTTGCAAGCTCCTTTAATGGTCCATTCCTCTTATGCTGCCTCACAGTAAAGGCATTTAAATCTCAAACCACAACTTCCTGCTGTAATTATTTTTTCTCTTCTGGCTTCTCTAGAAATGAGATACAGCAACTTCCCGCCATTCTGGAATCATACTCCTTGGATATTCTCATCTTCAGGCAAAAAAACCAAAAAAACCCCACACAATTTCTTTACACTTTCGTTTGAAGGACAAGGGAAAGTATCTCACTCAACACATTTATGGAATTTATCTCCTCTGATAGCTTTTTTGTTTTTGTTTTTCCTGTTACTGGAGATCGAACTTGGGTCCTTGGGCTTGTGCAGCAGGTGGCAAAACCACTGAGCTAAATCCCCGGCCCACCCTCTGATTGTTTTTGTTCAACAGTAATCAAAGGCATTATGCAAATACCTAAGGCAATATTTTAAATTATGGTATTTCTATTCACAGACTGTGCAGTGAATACCATTTAAAGATGCAAAATCTCGTGTCCTGACGTTGATCACAAAATACGTAGGTGATTTCCTGTTGGACAATATCCAGAAACTAGTGGCGGATGATAGAATAATGTAGGAAGATTCATAGAGATATATGGTAGAGTATAGAGAAATAGACCCACCAACTTTATAGATAGTTTACTGCGTGGTATGGCTTCTATCTTGGTGTCCCCCCAAAGCCTCATGCAGTCACGGGTGGGGCTTTTAGAGGTGGCTGGATCTAGGGTGTGTGGTGCTGGGATTAAGGGTTCCCCACCCTGGGTGTGAGTGCCACCTGTCCTAAGGGCGAGTAACCCAGATGGAACGTAACAGGACCAAGAGGGCTGCTGTCCTGCTTGCTGCTGCTGCTGCTACTGTTGTCTCCTATCTGCTCTGCGGTGCCTCTCTGCCCTGCACCCTGCCTTGAAGCCAGCCAATTAGAGGCTGAAATCTCTACAAACTGTGAGCCAAATAAACCTTCCCTCCTTTACCTTTAGCTGTTAGGGTTTTTGTTTCAGCAATGAGAACAGTAACTAAGATGTGCATCATGTGTATTTCCAGGTAATGCTAATATGTTTTATGTGATGGAGAGGTCTGAGTGAATGAGTAAGTATGGATGTTGAGGGAGAGAGAAAAGGCAGTGACGTCTTTAAAAGTATGTATTCACCAGACACACATGTTTAGATATTGCAATGCTTCTCTTGTGTGAGGAACCAAAAGGGTAAAATAGGACCAAAACGGAGGATAGATATGGGAACGTAGGAAGAAAATGTTCAAACGGGAAGGGGAATGAGGGATTGGAAGGGGTGGAATAGGGACACAAAATGTTTTTAAATGAAAGAAAAACAATAGAAACAAAGTTTTGTACATGGAGAGGGGAAGGATTGAAGGGAAGGGAGGGGAGTGGGAAAAGAAAATGAGTTAAAATATAAGCGGGGCGTGGTGGCACACACCTGTAATCCCAGCACTCAGGAGGCTGAGGCAGGAGGATCGCTGTGAGTTCGAGGCCAGCATGGGCTACATAGTGAGTTCAGGTCCAGCCTGAACTACAAAGGGAGACCCTGCCTCAAAAATCCGGCCCCCCCCCAAAATATATATATTTATATTATGTACAGGTACAAATCCCTATGATGAATGTAATCATTCTGTATGTCAAAAATGTACCAATAAAGTTAATTTTAAAATAAAGATATGCATTCATGTGGGTCTTTAATATGTATTTTAATGTGGCCCAAACACTAACCCTATGTCAGCCCAGAAAAATCATAAAATTGACCTAGCAGTGAGGTAATGGCAGATTCCTCCGTTCTATTCAAGTGTGGTGACATCCTGGTTAGCAGCTGACGTGTCCAGGCCAAGGCCAGTAGGAGCTCGTGTTTCCTAAGGGCTTAGCAGCTGCTGAGGGTGGTGTTCAGCTCATTCGCCGGTGGACGGGAAGCTGTTCCGGATAGCGTTCTTTCTTCCTTTCCATCCAAGCTCATACCACCTCAGGGAAACCTGGTCAGTCACCTTACAACAGAGTTGAGGTTCCTCTGCCCTTCCATCTGCTCCTTGCCGCTTACTCCTTCTTTTCTTCTTCTTCTAGTACTGAGTGAGACCTGAACCCAGGGCCTCTGCACTGAGCTATATCCCCAACCCATGTTTTTGTTTTCTTTTGTGACAGGGTCTGGCCAAGTTGCCAAATCACCCAGGGTGGGCTCCAGCTTGCAGTTAGTCCTCCTGCCTCAGCCTCCCAGAGTGCTGGGATTACAAGTGTACACTACCATTCTTGGCTCGCTTACTCTTTTTTGACAGGGAATACTTGATGGCAGAGGTCCCCAACCTTTTTGTCACCTGGGACAGGTTTCCTGGAAGACAGATTTTCCATGGCTGAGGGGAAGGACTGAGGGGAGATGGTTTAGGGATTCAATTCTCATAAGGTGCTGGCACTGCAGATCCCTCTCATGCGCGGCTCCCAGTGGGGTTCGTGTTCTTACGAGAATCTGACCAGAGGTGGAGCTCAGGTGACAGTGGGAGCAGCCAGAGGGGCTGTAAATCCAGAGGAAGTGCACTCTTCACCTGCTGCTCAGCTGCAGCCCTCCGGGCCTGCTGGGGGCCCTGCTAGGGGGATCGCTTCTCCCTGGCCTGTGAGTATGAGGAGACAGAGACTGTCTTCCCCCGTTTCTGTCTCCGGTTTCCACACGGGAGGTAGCATTCCATGGGAGTCAGAGGAAAATCACAAGGCTTAGCAAAGTGTGAGTCTTTCCCATTCTGTGTCCTTGGATGAACGGGTACAAGCACCTTCATCTGGAAATGGGACAGGCGGGCACACGATCTGTGCAGTGGTGAATTTCATGTGTTCACTTAACTGTGATGCCCGGACACCATTATTCCTGGCTGTGTCTGGGAAGAAGTTTCCAGATGAGATGAGCTTTTGAACTAGTAGAATGGTGAGGAAGAAGAATCTCACAGACAGGATTGGCTTATCCAGCCGCTGAGTCCAAAGCATCGCACAAAGATGGAGGGAGGGCAACGTTCCTCTCTCCTTGCCAGCTGGGAGACCCGTGGGCTTTGCCCTCAAAGTCAGAGCCCCGGCTCTCAGGCCTTGGTACTAGAGGACGGGCATCAGCCGTGCCTCCCGGGGTCTGGGTCTCAGGCCTCTGGACCCAGGCTGAATCCTACTTCTGGCGTCCCCTGGTTCACAGCCTGCAGACTTATACTTGTGTTTATTGATTCTGTTTCTCTGGAGAATCCCAAATAGCACAGATTTTAACATTAAGAGTGGTTCTAGGGGAACAGAATTTTGAGGGTGGTATTTTGTAGCTGGTTCTGAGGTTTCTGGAATTGGATTTCTAATTTGATTAGATTTTAAAATGATGATTCTTATTTCCTAATCATTACTTCTGAGCATCGGGAAGCTCAGGCACTCTGAATGCGATAATACTGAACATTTTTGGAAACTAAGGAATATGATGACATTGGACAGTTATTCCTAATATCCCTGGGATAGTAAAAGAAATGTGCTCACCGGTTTAAATTCCCAGCTCCGGCACTGTGTATATAAATGACCTAAGAGCTTCAAGGTGTACCCGGAGGGAAGCCCTCCTCCCCTACAACTGCAGGGCTGAAATTGCTGAAAATCCAGTGAAGCATCTCACCCTGTGATTGGCTGAATGAGAGCTCAAGTTGAATCCCCAGCCTCCCAGGCTGTCTGCTGCCAAGGTGAAGGCTTTGGTCTGGAGAGAAGAGGAAGCTGTAAGTTAAGACGGGGACTGGGGGGAGGCCCTGATGGACTGGCAACATTGAGTCCCTAATGGAATTAGTCTTCTTGACCAGGGGAACTCTCACCATTCCAGTACAAGTGGCCTCCACTCTCCAAAGCATGGCCTCCCCAGCCCTAGCAGAAATTACCTCCGTGTCTCCAGTGGCAAGAGGGTCCCCACCCTTAGCCAGCTCCCCACTCACAGTGGCTGAGCTTGTCAAAGCGTATTATCCTTGCGTGACGTGATAAGACTGGTTTCTCCCAAGGCAGGAGTCACACAAGACCCTGCTGCTTAGTTTCAAGACCCATCCCTGCCACCCCTTTTTGCTTCTGGACCAATAATCCAAATTGATTTCCACCCGGCTCCTAGGTGTGAGGTGCAAAGTGCGACCCAGGAGGAGTTACACTGCATTCCGAAAGAACCACCAGAGTTGCCCTATTGTAAAGCTTGAATCCAGGGAACATGTATGGGAATAAATATTGAGAGAGTGAGATCATGATGAAAAGAATTTAACCATTTACCAGTCCAGTCATTTAAATGCAGGACACCCAAAATTGCATTGTAAATTAATTTTTATAAGATAATATAACAAGAAATACAAAAATGACAGTTTTATCAAATTTATTCAATAATTTTTCTGTGTATATCTTACAACATTCGAGGTACAATGTCATGTGATAATCTGGACAGTAGTATCTAGCCTCTTTCTCAATTCTTTTGGCATTATTGTCTTTCTTTGAATAACACACTTTACACTGTTGTGTTGGCCTTTACTTTTTTTCTATGGGTGGTATAATTTCAATAAAATGTCTACCCAATAAAAGTAATGGTGAGCTGGGGATTTAGCTCAGTGGTTCCACCACCTGTCTCGAAAGCACAAGGTCCTGAGTTCGATCTCTGGTACCAAAAAAAAAATTGTAGTTGCAAAAGTAATGGTTTAGAGGCCAATAATCGATGTCCTGGTTGGTGTTTCACCATCCTCAATTTTTCAATTATTTGATCTGTTAGAGCTAATCTAAATTGTAAATGACTTTTTGAATCCCCTTGTTTTGAATAAACAACAAACAAGTTCCATATTGTTTGATCCAGAAGATACATAAATTTTTTTTTTTTGGTACCGGGGATCGAACTTGGGACCTTGAGCTTGTGAGGCAGGCAGCAGAACCACTGAACTAAATCCCTGGCCCCATAAATATTTTATAATAATAATTTCTCCTTGCATTTTGATTGCAGGACAGCTTGTTAGATGTGGGTCAACTCAGTCAACACCACCTGTGAAACTGTTACAGTCACTGACCACTATTGGAATTTTTTAGTTTTGTTTCTTCTTTCAAGTTCTGTCATCTCTGTATCATGAACAGTTGACAATAAGGAGGTATGTTTTTTGTCTTTCCATTTCATCACACAGACTTTTCCTCTTTGATATCCTGACATTTCTCGGGTTGTTTTTTTGTTTGTTTGTTTTTGGAGATCTTTTGGCACTTCCTTCTTATTCAGTCTCAAATGTGTCCATTCTGTATTGTAAAAGAATATCACTGAGTTCTGAAGAAGTAAAAAAATTCTGTCTAGTGACTTATGATAAGAGTTTTCATAGATTGTAGCACCAAATTATAGGTTGTTTATAATGTTGCCTGAGCAACATTTGGGATAGTCAGTATGTAAACAAACATGCCATCTGAGAGGCACTGAGTGGGGTAAACTGTTAAGTGGTTAAAGTCGAGTCAGGTTGAATTTATTGATATGGGTTCACTAAACAGATTCTGCATTTAATGTTACACCTTGGGAGTTAGAAAGCACTCTGAATAGTTCAATGATTGTTTGGCTAAAATATCCATGAAAAGATGGCCCACCATGAGCACCCTAGAAATGCTCCATCTACATTGGTTTAACATAGAATAAGGGATTCAAAGACTCGAGATTAGGATGTTAGGGTGCATTTGTCATCTAAGACCTATTCACCTACACTGGTAAGGTTCAGATGATGTATCTTTCACCAGTACTTTGGGAAATAATTTGTGAGGGAGTCCCAGCATCCTTGAAGAGCTCTGTGACCATTCTTCTCTGTAGGCCAGATCTTACAAATGCCCCTAGCCCCTATTCTGCTGAGGCAGGAGATTAGGGCATGGCCAGCTGGCTGAGCAAGGGGGCATAACCTGCCAATCATGGAGATCCAGGACACAGGTGTAGAAGAACAATTCCCAAGCCCTGCACCTGAGACCAATCAGAAAATGCTATCTCCGGGCTAAGGATTTAGCTCAGTGGCACCGTACCTGCCTTGAAAGTGCAGGGTCCTGAATTCCATCCCTGGTACCAAAGGAAAAATAAAAAAGAAAGAAAGAAAATGCTGTCTTCAATTCTTCTGGTATGAGATCAAGCATGTTTTTAAAAGGACAGCCTAGATCTGATGTCAGAATGGGGGGAGAGAAAAGGTGGTGCCCATTAACCTCATGGCCACTGTGATGGACTAACTAATGGTCAACTTGGAAGGCCCAGCTGAACTGAATCAGTGTAGTCTGGGCGTGGGGATCCACCTGAGGATTGTTGCCGACGGCATAAAAAGAGAACTGAAGGGGAAGATCAGGGGCTGTTGATTTTCTTGGAGGAGCTTACTGCGGATGGTTTTCCTGATGCAAAACTTAGCTGTTCTCGACAGAGGAGGAGCTCGGGGCCTCACTGTCACTGGGAATGGCTGCTGTTTTTGTCAGGGTAGCTCTGATCTTCACCATGAGCATCACTTCCTGGCTCCAGTGCAGATCCCTCAGCCTGGTGGCACAAATCCTTCACCCCATCTGTGAAGGATTTCTGGCTTCCACCACTGGCATGTGGGCCTTCCAGGTGCAGATCCTTGATACGGACAAGCATAAGACATTGCTGTGGGCTCCAGGCCACTGGCTGGACTTATGGAGGGCACTGACTTGGCCTCTAGGCCCATAGCTGAGCTTGTGTGAGATATTGCTGTGGGATGCAGGTCCTTGGCTGGATTCTTCTGGCCACTAGTGTGCAGCTAGATCTCTTGCACTCCTCCGCATTTGACTTTTTGGATGACTATTATAAAATAATCCTATAAATTATGTGTCCTATGTTTAAATCTATTCCCTTGCAAGCTCTGACTACAACAAATTTGGTCAGAGAAATGGGATCATTGATGTGACATTACCTGGCCATGTGGCTCAAGAACCTCTGGAACTGGCTTGTGGGAAGGGGAAGAGTTAGGAAAAGTTCAGAGATGCTGGCTGAAGGAGACCTAGACTGTCTTAGGCTGTTCTGTATGGGAAGTTCTAGTCAGAGCTCAGAAGACCAGAAATCTAGTAAAGATCAGGCTCAGGAGTTTCCTGCTGGGAAGAAGGACTGCATTGGGTGTTGGACTCCAGACGATGTGTATTATGGCTTGGCAGAAAGTTTGTCTGCATTTTGCTCTTGTCCAAAGAATTTGCCTGAGACTAAGGGCAGTAGACTAATCTCATAGAAGAAATTTCAAGGCAGTCTAAAGTTGCGGCGGTAGCATGGCTACTGTTGGGAGCTTTTAGTAGGACTTATGTTAAGAATCAAGAGCAAAGAGCACAGCAGAATGACTTAAAATGTGAGTTTGGCTAGAAAGGAAGTTCCAGTGAAGCTGTGGACTGCAAAGATAGAGCAGAGGAGATCTTGATTGTTGAGAAGGAATAGGAGAATAGAAAAGATAGCCTGAGGGCACCACAGGAAGCAGGACTCCACCCTTTGCAGTCTCAGAATTGCAAAAGTGAAAGACTGCTTTGAGAAGAAAGCCTCAGAGAACTATGTTCCAGAATGGCAGCCACCTAGAGAATCTGTTTCTCAGAATTGTATTCAGAGTGCTCAGCAACCCAGGCACTCGACTCCTACAGCCAAGAGAGGAGGAAGCCTGGCTACTGCTCCAGCTGGTGGCAGACCTTGGCATCATCCATGTGGCATTGGTATTAGATGCATGCAGAATGCAAGAGTTGTGGGGTCAGGAAGGCTTCCACCCAGATTTCAGAAGAAGACTTGGGAGACCAGGCAGTGCCCCTGGGAGGACAGGCAGTGTGTGAAGCTGTGAGTGCGAAGCCAAAGGTGCAGTGGAGACCCCAAAAGTTTGGGGAAGCCAGGAGGGTGGATTATTTAAGGAAAGCTTTGAGGGAGCAGAACTGGCCTCAGAGAAACCACAGGAGCTACAACCATCTGCAGTGCCATAGGAGCAGGGTCACCCAAGCCCTTTGGAGTTCACAATTTGCCACAGATTGCTTGGGATGCTGGAAATGGAACTGTGGAATGTACTGTTTGGCCCGCTGGATTTTGGCCTTGCTTTGGTCCCATTCCCGTGTATCCTCCTGTTTGTACCTTTTGGAATGGTAATGTCTATCTTGTGCCATTGAATGTTGGAAGTGTTTAACTTTCTTTTCATTTGTACAGGGGCTTGGTGCTAAGAGTTTGCCTTAAATCTCAGAGACTTGGGACTTGGACTTTTTAGCAAAGGTGAAACTGTAAGGACTTTGGCAACTCTTAGAGATGGACTGAGTACTTTTTGCATACATGGATGTGCGTGAGTCTTTGGGGGGCCAGGGATGAAATGTTGTGGCTTGTGTCTAGATGTCCCCCGCAAGCCTCATGTGGTCTTTTCCAAAGGTAGCTAAGTCTGGAATGTGTGAGGCTGAGATTAAGGGTGTGTGTTTACTAAACCACTACTCATGAGTGATTTGGTTTGGCACTGTCCTAATCCCAGAAGTCTGAATAAGATAAAAGGAGCAGAAAGAGACTGTTAAGGGCCCTTGTTGCCTTTGCTGCTTCCACCACTATGAACTGTTGCCCTGTGCCACGTGCCTTGGAGCCAGCCGATTATGGACTGAAACCTCTATGAACTGTGAGCCAAATAAACCCCTTCCCCTCTAACTTTGAGTGTCAGATGTTTTGTCTCAGCAATGAGAGAAAAGTTAACTAACACAGACACTAACATCTTTCTTTCTCTCACTCTCTGACCGACATTGTACTTTGTAGAGCATACTTTTCTTATCTTTAATATATGTAAAGCCTCACTACCTTTCCCACTTTCCTTGTCCAATTCTTTGTTCAGGACAACAAGAATCTCTACAAGGACCCCACAGCACCCCAGAACCCCAGGAACATTGCCACACTGCCTCCTTTCTTCCAGCTACACTTATGGCTTCAAGCGGAGGTCCCTCCGGTCCATTGACAGAGTGAGCAATAACTTGGGCCTGGTATACAGATGGCTCTGTAAGGTATGTGGTACCCTCAGAGGAACCACTGGAGCCTGGAGCCCCTCTGGGACAGATCCAAAGGACGATAGTGAAGGGACCCTCTCTGGAGAGAGGATTAAGGCTTTCTCCTTAGTGTCACAGGGTAAATGGCTTGACAAGCAATTGTACACTGACTCATAGATGGTAGCCAGTGGTTTGACTAGATAGTTGGAGATTTTAAAGGAACATGATGGAAAATTGGTGATTAAGAAATCTGGGGAGGAGGTGTGTGGAGAGACCTCCCTGAATGCACAAAAAATATAAAGACATTTGTGTCCTATGTGAGTGCTCATCAAAGGGTGACCTCAAACCTCAGAGTAACTGCATTTGTTCTTTACACATTTTTGCTACAGTTAGCTTGTGGGTTCACCAAACCTGTGACTGAAGCAAGTGCACAGTATGGAAAAGAGGTGCAGATAGAAGTGTTAAAAAAATAATGGGCAAGCCTGTCACCAGGTCCAGCTTGATTGTCACTTGCCACTCACTGACAGGGTTTGATTTGATCCTGCAAGCGGTTGGTTTGTTACGGTCTCTGTGGAGCTGAAGGTCTCTGCTATGCTCATCTGCATTGCAGCTGTTCCCCAGTGCTAGCATCACTGTCTCAGCCCCATCTCAGACCATCAGGAATTGGTTAATCATAAGGAACCCACAACCTGGGTCCCTTGCATGGACATCTCACAGTAGGGTTTGTGCTCCTGTGAGAATCTAATGACATTCCTGACTGGACAGGAGGCAGAGCTCTGGCGGTGACTTGAGCAGTGGTGAGCAGGTGTCAATATAGATGAAGCTTCCCACTCTTTCCAGCTCCTGCTGTGCAGCCTGGTTCTTAACAGGCCACAAACTGGTATTGGTCTATGGCCCAGGGTTGGGGACCCCTGCTATAGTGAACCCTCACTAATACAGTGTCCAGGGTTCATGTCAGGAGCTGGAGCCTGCCCTTCCTGAAGTCCACCCAATCTCCACTACCAGGGATGACCATGGCTGGGGAGGTTCAGCTTCAGCATGTCCAGTTCTCATTGAGGCCCAGCTTCTCCCAGGTGCACCTATGACTTGGAAAAGGAGTCGTGGGTGCTTTCTGGTTCAGTTCACTTTGAGAGCAAACCTGTGCACACACACGTAAAACAACTGAGAAATGCATTCAAGGGAATGAGATCGCTTCCTTCTTTTATCCTTTTATCCCACAAAATCACCAGGATCAAAACACCCCATCAACAACACCTGGCAGTGATGCCTTCACTGTACTGTCTTGACTCATCTTCAGCTTCTTGGCTGATCTGAGCTCACTTTGGAGAAAGTCTGACCATTTTTGTGGTTGTTTCCCTCAATCTCAGAATCAGTTAAGATTATTGTGCCCTCCAGATCAAAAGGCAAATGTTGGAAGACATTTTTTAGAAAAATGTAAATGCTATTCCCCTGCACCAGCAGCCCACTGATGCTGCCACAACATGTATTGAAGAAGAAACACTCAACCTTGCCAGCCCACCGTCTCATTTCTTCCACCTTAATTACAGAGATTGATTTAACTTCAGAGGCTGGGGTTGAGAGCAGAACATTTCCTGCACAGCTTGCAGCAGCTGTCGCTAATTATAAGACATTAAGGAAGAAAGCAGCCCATTAGCTCAGAACAACTGCAAAAACCAATCACAGAGCATCAAATCCTATCTTCCTCAGTCTTTGCCAAATTAAGCCAGTTGTGGCTGACTCCACTTCCTAAGTCAAAGTCATACATGAAGCAAGGACTTGCCTATGATTACAGTTGCATGAAAATCAAGGGTGTCCCTAGAAGGTTGTTTTCCCCAGGGAATCTATTCACACAAATAGGCACAAAGTGAAGGCGTCAGTTCCTTTAAACATACAGGCAGCTCTGAAGAGTCACAGTTCAACTTAAATGTCTTCAATTCTATAACTGCTTTTCATTTTTCTGTTTATAAAAATTATTCTAAGTATAAAACATCTAGAAAATAACATCATGTCTAAGAAATAGTATAAAAACCACCACAATTCCTATGCTGCTTCTTTATAGTAAATATTTCTGTTTTGGAATATATTCCTCTAGTTTTTAAATATTTTTTTTACTCAAATAGATTTTTTTTTCACTCAAATAGATTTTTTTTTCAAAGAAGTATTTCTTATCAGACTTGTCTGTCATCCACTTTCCTCTTCGTGAGTTGAATGCATGCATTTCATATACATTAAATATTTCCTTTACATGAGCCTAATGGCTACAGAGTAGTCTATTAATTGCATGCACCATAGTTGGGGAAAAATAAACTCTTATTACACACTTACAATGTTTCTAGGTTTTGCTATTGAAAGCACTGTCAGGATAGCTCAAAATTGATAAATTTTTCATACATCTATGATCATTTCCTCCTGTTCTATTCCTCAGAATAAATATGCTGGGTCAGAGTTGACAAAATTTCAACACTCCAGAAGTAGTTATCCCTGGAAGATTCATTAAATCAGAAAAAAAAAAAAATATATATATATATATATATGAACAGAAATGTGCCAACTTGATTTTTTTAAATCTGAAGTTCTTGTAGAGTAAATTGAAGAAAATTACTCCTGGAGAGTCTAATTTAAATGCTTTGAAATAGGTCCCAAGCCAGGCATAGGCTTTTTTTTTTTAATTCTAGAAATAATTTTCCAGTGCAGCCAGGGCTGGAGGCCACAGGGTTTGTTGGTGAGCTTTCTGGTCTACCAGGAATTTTACTTCCAGGAAGAAGTAAACTGAATTACAAATCCATAAAATTTTTTTAAAAAAGAGAATGACTCGAACAGAATAACTCTCGAGAGGTGCCACTGTGCATTTTCCTAAATGGCTTCTCTCAGCTGTGTTTTGTGCACTCACGTGCGGGTCTGCACTCCTGGCATGGGGCATCTAAGCTGCAGCCCATGCTGAAACCCCTCACCCTCACCGTGGGATCCAAGGCTGAATCCACAGCAAACAAATGAGCCGACATTCCTCACCTATTCTGTCATCTTTTTTAAAATAATTCGTTAAAAGGAATGAATAATAATCGGCCCTGAGAGGTGGGTCCCACTCCAGACCTACATTCTCAGGGGCAGGAAGAGGAGATTCCTTGCCTTCCTCTTTCTAAGCTTCAGTAATCTCTCCCAACATCATAATCCCCTCCTCATCCTAAAGAAACCTGATCAGCAGCTGGCTCAGGCTGTGCTGGTGACCAGCACACTCTGCAGCCTTAATGGCCACCGCGTGTCCCCTCCTGCTCCAGGCACAGCCGGCATGTGGTGCACCTTGACAGCACTGATAATGGTACCCTGCAGTCCTGTGTGCTCACCCCTGTCCATCCCAGGCCCTGTTTCCCGCTCAGTCCCCTGAGCTTGGCGCTCACACTGTGATCTCAGCATCGCTGCTCTTGCCATGGAGGGGCCAAGCTGTGTGGCTGAAGCCACACGGAGATCAGTTTACAAAGACAGGACTATTTGTGTCTGCAAACATGGACTTGTGTTGTCTTGGGCCATTTTCTATGGAACAGACCCATGATCCTAGTTAATAGTATGAAAGGGAAACCCAAAGCGTATTAAATACTTCATTCGGTAGGCTGAGGATACCATACACAGCAACTTCTTTGCTCAGGAATAAGCCACTCAACAGTGGGGAAACTGAGGCTGAAAGAGGCCACCATGCTCATGTAACTGAAAGGACCCAGGAGGCATTTACCCATCTGCTTGAGCACACACACAAGGCTGCTCCTGGCTTCTAAGCAGTCTTGCATGGAAGCCCACTCTTCCCTTCTGATTTATCTCTGGGAAACTCTGACCCAACTGCGTTGTCCTCTGCTTCCTTGGAGCACGCTCTGGAACATCCGGGAGGAACAGCCTCCCT
Source organism: Heterocephalus glaber (assembly GCF_053883595.1). Lineage (NCBI taxonomy): Eukaryota > Metazoa > Chordata > Mammalia > Rodentia > Bathyergidae > Heterocephalus > Heterocephalus glaber. Next base: position 5,112,338 of record NW_028258293.1, read on the forward strand.
CACAGAACCCACAGTGCTTGCAGATTTTAGCAGGTTGTTCTAGAGAAGCACTCTGCAGCCCAAGTGAGCATGGCACTCCCTTAGTCGCCCGCGGGTGCGCCTGCCTGCACCCGTGTTCTCTGCCAGGCACTTTCCTTGCCTCCAAGGCCTCTGCTTCCAGTTTATTCCCAGTCTACTCCCATCAAGGCCACACTCAGCTCCACTCCATGCTGAATCTGCTGCCCTCTCGCTTCCTAGGAAGGGACTCTTTCCTTCTCATAGACTTCTGATTTGTCTCTTTCTTAAAATTTTATATTTGCATATTTTACATGTAGATCTATGAGCCATTTTTAGTCAATTGTTTTGTAGACAGCCCTTAAATCATGAAGACTCAAGCGTATGGCAAAAGCCTCATATGGCTTCTCTGCCTTTCCCTTGTAGTGCAATATTCATACATGAGATAGTCAACACTTTACTCCAAAAATGTGTTGTGTGTTAGATGATTTTGCCCAGCTTTAGGCTAATGGCAATGTTTCAGGCATGTTTTAGGTAGGCTCGGTTAAGCTGTGATATTTGGTAGATTATATCCATGTTGTGGTTTCGATCTAAGATATCACCCCAAATGTTTGTGTGTGGAAGTCAATTGGAACATCTAGGCGCTAAGCTCATCCCCTGATGAGTCCAGTCAGGCCTGCGCGGTGGGAGGCGGGGCCTGGATGAAGGTGGCGTGCATCTCCCTCCCCACTCCTCCTTTCTCTCTCTGCTTCCGGGCTGCCCTGGTCAGCAGCTTCCTTTCCCCAGGCCCTTCCCCTGTGCTGTTTCCGCCTTGGAGCCAGCAGACCATGGACTACATCCTCTGTAAACCATAAGCCAAAATAAGCCTCTCCTCCTTTAAGTTGTGGGTGTTGGGTATTGTGTCCAGTGTCAGTAAAGTGACTAAAACAGTATATTAAAAATATTTTCACTTTGATATTTTCAATTAAGAATGGGATTTGACAGGCCCTCCAAGTGAGACCCCTGGCCAAGTAAGAGAGAAAAATCCCAACAGAGGCATTGCCTGCAAGAACAGCAATGACAGGAAGCCAGCTACTGCCATGGTCATGGTCATTCACACCTGCAGGGAGACTGAGTCTCTGAACAACCACAAGTCACCCACTGTACTTGGCTGTACCTGCCATCTCCCTGCTACCCTCGCCCTGTCCTGTTCACCAGCCTCCAGCCCCTCACCCAAGAGACTCCAAAATTTTCCACCCTCCAAGCTGATACCCCCTCCCCTACTTGAACTCCCCTATATAAACTGCATGCACCCTTCTTCCTATGCCAACAGCCTTTTCGCCCTTGGCTCATCTGCACCCAGATGGCAATAAACTCATCTCAGGTTGCTTAGATTTTTGCCTGCCTCAGTGATCTTATGTGCTCTGGTCGAAACTTACAGGATTATCAGGATGTAACCACATCATCAGTCAAGGAGCATCTGTGTAAAGTCCAAAGTTAAGGGCAAGGTTCATTTATTGCAATATAGTTGACCAGTTGTTCCAACCCCATTTGTTACTGAGCAAAGCCATCCGTGCTTTAATCCCAGCTACTTGAGAGCTTGAGGCAGGTTTAAGGCCAGCCAAGCAACTCAGTGAGAACTTGCCTCAAAACAACATTAGTTGAAGGGCTATGCTTCCACTATTTAATTTTTTTTTTTTTTTTTTTTGGTAATTTTGTGAAACGTTGGTTTGGATCCGCTGAGTTCCCTATTTTGTTCTATTGATCTATGTGTCTATGCTTTTCTTCACTGAATTGAATGCTGCAGTTCCATTATAAATCTTAAAATCTTGTAGTGTGGCTTCTCTAACTTTATTACTTTTTCAAATTGTTTCGGCTATTATAGTTCCTTTGACTTCCATATAAATTTTTGAATCAACTTATCTATATCCATAAAATACCACTGAGATTTGGCTAGCAGTGTATTAAATCTATAGATCGGTTTGGAGAGAGTTACATCTTTCAACCCATAAAATAATGTATCTCTTGGGTATTTAGGGTTTTTTTGGTTTACTTCCTGAGGATTTTGTACTTTTTGGGATACAGACTCTGCTCATGTTTGTTGGATTTATACCTAAATATTTCATTTTATGAAGCTAATGTAAATTTGTAATTGTTTTATGTTTCCAGATTCTATGGGTATAGCTCAGTGGTAGAGAGTATGCTTAGCCTGGGGAAGTCACTGGATTCAATCCCCAACACACACACACACACACACACACACACACACAGAGGCACACACAGGCACACACATACGCACATACAGTTTCCAATTATTTATTGCTAGTATAAAAATTACATTAGATTTTATCTGTTGACTTGTATCTTGCACCCTCATTAAACTCAGTGTGCAGAGTTCTTTGGTGGATTCCTCGGGACCTTTTCGCACAGGTAATCATGCCAGCTGAGAATTTGAATGCCTTTTATTTCCTTTTCTTACCTTATTAAGCGGATGGGGACCCAGTGGAAGTGGAGTGATGAGAATGGAAACACTTGGCCTGTTCCTAAATTAGAGGAAAAGCATTAAGTCTTTCACCATTGGGTATAATGTTAGCTTAGGTGATCTATATGGTTTTTATCAGGTTGAGAAAGCCTTCTTTCTATTCTTGGTTTAAAGAAAATCCTTTTTTCAGAAGAACACCAACTTATAGTTTCATCCATTTCTTGATAGCAAAATTATGGGCCTTCAATAGGCAATTTTCAAAAAACTCATTATATTTTTTGTCTGCCTCAAAGAACTAAATAAAACTTCATGATTATTTTGATGCCTATGGAAAGTCTTTATTGTGATGGATGTGGAACTTTTCCAAATACTTTTTTTGTATCAATTTATAAGATTGATAGGTAAATCTTCTTTTGACTGTGAATAGGGTGGGTGACATTGATCAATTTCCCGATACTAAACGAGTTTAGGGTTCCCACTATGAACTCCACTTGGTCAGGGTATTTTATTGTCTCTATGTATTGGATTTAATTTCTTAATATTTTATTGAGATGGCTGCACTTAGTTCCATGAGGGATACTTTGGTCTTCTTTTTTTTTGAGACAGGGTCTCGCTGTGTAGTTCAGGCTGAACTTGAGCTTGCTATGTAGCCCATGCTGGCCTTGAGCTTGTGACCATCCTCCTGCCTCAGCCCCCACCCCCCAGTGCCGAGATTGTGGGTATGCAGCAGCACAGCCTATTTTTCTCTTATGCTCTTTGGTATGGGGGAAGAGTTGGCCTCCTAAACTCAGCTGACTGTGTTCTCTCACCTTCTAATGTCTAGAAGAGATACAGAGCTCATGCACATTGTTCTTTAAATATTTGGTGGAATTCTTTTAAGGTGCAACTTGCATCTGGAAACAGGTTGCTGCTTTGCCAGCGTCTAACCGTGAACTTGGCTTCTTGAATAGCGAGGCAATTATCTGAGTTATCTGTTCCATCCGGGTGGGAGGCAGTTTCCCTGAAAGGTGCTGTGTACAGGAGCTGTCTCCAGTCACACCAGCAAATGTCCCCGTGGGCTGCAGGACCGTCATGGTGTGTTGTTTCCCCACTGCCCAGCTGCACCCAGGGCAATTCACCCAGTAAATAGCAAACATTTCTGACGTGCTTGAGGCTACAAAAGAATTATTTAATCCATTTTAAGTCTATATTTTAATAACTTTACAGTTCCCTTAGGAGGAAGCCCAAGGTATATAATAGAGATCTGCATCAGTCTGCTACTATTCATCTCCCCCCTCCTCTGCCCTCCCTTCAACCCCTCCACCCCTCCCTATTTACAAAGACTTTGTTTCCTTTTTTCCATTTTCTCATATTAATCCCATTCCCTTCTTTCCTTTCCCCTAACCCTCCCACTTCCTTCCCCTTTGCCCCTTTTCTTCCTATTTCACATTATCTATTATACCTTCTAGTCCTTATTTACACTTTCAGGTTCTCACACTAGAGAAACTCTTCCTTATTTACACGTGTGTCCTGTTTATTTCACTTAAGAGTATTGCCTCAATGTGCATCCATTTAGCAATAAATGTCTCTAATTTCTCATTTTTGATGGCTGAGTAGTACTCTATTTTTTAAAAAAAACACATTTTCTTTATCCAGTCTCCAGTTGATGGGCATTTGGGCTGTTTCCAAGTTTTAGCTCTTACGAAGTGTGCTGCTATGAACATGGGTGCACATATATCACTGTATGCATATATATGATTCTTTTAATTCTTTGGGGAAGATACCCAGCGGGGGAATAGCTGGGTCAAATGGGACTTCCAGTCCTAGTTCTCTGAGGTATCTCCATACTGATTTCCACAGTGGTTGCACCAGTCTACACTCCCACCAGCAGTGGAGCAGGGTTCCTCTTTCCCCACAGCCCCGCCAGCATTGGTTGTTGGTTGATTTCATGATAGCAGCCATTCTTCCTGGAGTGAGGTGGAATCTCAGTGTTGTTTTCATTTGCATCTCTCAAGTGACAAGTAATGTTGAACATTTTTTCATATGTTTATTTGCCATGTCTACTTCTTTGTGTGAGAAATGTCTGTTCATTTCAGATGCCCATTTTTGGATTGGGTCTTTAAATTTGGGAGGTCTGATTTTTTTAAGTTCTTTATAGATTCGAGATGGTAGAACTTTGTCTGAGGGACTGCTGGTGAAAATTTTTTCCCACATTGTGGCTTGTCTCTTCACACTGCTGGTGGTTTCTCTTGCTATGCAGAAGTTTTTTAATAAAAAGAGATCCCAGGGCTGGGGATTTAGCTCAGTGGTTCCGCCACCTGCCTTGCAAGCTCAAGGTCCCGAGTTCGATCCCCGGTACCAAAAAAAAAAAAAAAAAGGAAAACAAACAAACAAAAATACCCTGCAACAAGAGATCCTACTTGTTGATTGTTTGTGCTAGTTCATGGGCAACTGAGGTTTTGTTCATAAAATCTTTTCCTACCCTAATGTCTTCAAGAGTTCTACCTAACCTCTATTCCAGCTGGTTCAGCATTTCTGTTTTTATATTTAGATGTTTAATCCATTTTGACTTTAGTTTAGTGCATGATGAGAGAGATAGGTCTAGTTTTAGTCTTTGGCAAGTTGAAACCCAATTTCTCCAGCACCATTTATTAAAGAGACTATCTTTCCTCCAGCTAGGGTGTTTGGTTCCTTTGTCGAAGAGGAGGTGGCTGAGTGTTTCTGGAGTTGTTTCTGCATCTTCTAATCTGTTCCACTGGTTTTCAGGTCTGTTTCTTTGCCAGTACCATGCTGTTTTATCACAGTAGCTTTGTAGTATAGTTTCAAGTTGGGGATTGTGATACCCCCTGCCATATCTCTGTTACCTAGAATTGCTTTTGCTATTCTGGGTCTCTTCTTGTTCCAAATGAATTTTTGGATTGTTTTCTCAAGGTCTGTGAAGTATGCTGCTGGGATTTCAATTGGAATTGCATTGAATCTATATAGCAGTTTTGGAAGTATGGCCATTTTCACTATGTTGATCCTTCCTACCCAGGAGCAAGGGATGTCTTTCCGTTTTCTGATATCCCCTTCAATATCTTTTTTCAAAGTGCTATAGTTTTCAGAGAAGAGGTCTTTGATTTCTTTTGTTAGGTTGATTCCTAGGTGTTTCAGTTTTTTGGATGCCATTGTGAAAGGAATTGTTTGCCCTGTTTCTCTCTCAGTGAGTCTGTTGTTCTTGTAGAGGAAAGCTATTGATTTTTGTGTGTTGACCTTGTATCCAGCTACTTTACTGAATTTGGTTATTAAGTCTAGAAGTAAAAACCCTACAAAAAATTGGAATAGACGGTCTCTACCTCAATCTGATGAAAGCCATCTATGAAAAACCAGCAGCCAACATCATACTAAATGGTCAAAAACTGAAATCCTTCACACTAAAATCAGGAACAAGACAAGGATGTCCACTATCACCACTCCTGTTCAATATAGTTTTGGAAACATTAGCCACAGCAATTAGACAAGAGAAAGAAATAAAAGGACTAAAGATAGGAAATAAAGTCAAATCGTCATTATCTGCAGATGATGTGATGTGCTGCTGTTTATCCTGACAAAGCTCTCATCTGAGCTGAGTGCACTTCACCTATTTACTCTCTGCTGTCACCCTCCAAGGGATGAATGACAGGGAAGACAGCCCTGGCGAAAGAGTGCAGGTTTGGAGTCAAACCACACGTGCTCCTCTGCCCTCATTCATTAGTGACATAGCTTAAGCCAGTTATTTACAATCTCTAAAAGTTCAGGCTTTTAAATCGAAAAAGTGGAGATAGACCCTGAGGAGTATCTCGGTGGTAGAATGTTTGCCTAGCATGTGCTAGGTTCTGGGTTCTGTCCCCAGCAATGCAGAATAAAGGAAGGGAGGGAGGGAGGAAGGAAGGAAGGGGGGGAGGAAGGAAGGAAGGAAGGAAGGAAGAGAGGAAAGAGGAAGGAAAGACAAGATGGGGAAGGAGAGAGAAGGAGGGGGGAAGAAAAGAAGGAGAGGAAGACAGGGAGGTAAAAGTTGTGTAAGGGTTAAAACTAAGAAGACAAGCGTGTGACCGTGTAAGCAAAGCAGGGGTTTCCATGCTTCACACCGAATATCATCACATGCTAGCTGACTTTCAGCCAGTTCCGCATCCTCTCTGAGTCATGAGGCCTCCTGTAGGGCTTATTAGGTAGACTGGAGAGCAGAGGAGGGAGGAGAGGGAAGAGGAGGAGAGACACAGACAGACAGATGGACAGACAAACTGACCACCTCCTTCTCCCTCCCACACCCCTCTCTTCATGACCGGCGATTCCGCCACCCTGAGTTGCACGGATGAACCCACCTGGGGTAATTTCCGGCACCGCCCGCCTGTGAGAGATCTCACCAGCTCTACCTTCTGTGTAGATCCAGGGCCCTCCAACCTCCCTGCTCTCTGTCAGGCAGCCCGGCACCTTCCCCTGAGCACCTCCCACCCCTATCCCTCTCCACCCTGCTGCCTGCCAGAGCGTGCTCATCGTGGGGGCCATGGTGATCCTGAATCTCCCAGTGGAGACCGCCCTGAGCAAGCTGCAGATTCATGGATGGGCTTTTCCTATTAGAAGTCTGAGTCTATTGGCCCACAATGGCTGCCTAAAGAGCCAGCGGTTGGTGTGTGGGAAAGGAACATCTCCCCATGCCACAGGTCACAGCGGAGGTCTCAATGATCCGTGACGCTGTGACGTCTTGGATGGCAAGACAATAGGGCAGCTAAGGGCAGCATGGCTCATACACAAAACTTCCATAGAGGCAGAAATGAATCCATGGGAAGAAACAAACTTCCCATTCATCAGGGACCTGCTTCTGCTAGAAACTCCCGTCCCCTTGCTGCTAGACCCCTGCTCCTGGCGGGCTCTTCCCTCCACTGTGCCCTGCACCATCCTTCACCCCTCCATGAAGCTGTGTGTTCCGTGAATACTAGCGAGCTCCAGGAGACGGCGTCTCAGCCTGACAAGAGCTTGACCATCCTGGCCCCGATGTGCTGCACAGCTCTCGCCTCATCTTGTCATCCTGCACCGTCAGGCGGTTGGGTCTGCCCAGCCCCCAGTGGCCTCCTTCACAGACTCTGCCCTCCACCTGGGAACCGTCCGCACAGCAAGGCAGAGGCCCTGGCTCCACTCCAGCTGCCTCCTCCTCCTGCCACCTCCTCTGCCCAGGCCCCGCAGGCCTCTGCTGCCCCGGCTCGGGACTGTCCTGGCCCTCTCCGCTCCCCTGCTGCTCCTTCCTCCCCGAACAGCCTCAGTGCCCCTCCTCACTGGCCTCCAGCCTTTGCTCCGATGTCCTCTCGGCAGAGCTTCCCTCTGTCAGACAGCTGGCAGACAGGCCATCCCCACGGCCTCCTCCCTTGCGGGGCTCTCCCTCTCCACTGGCCCTGCTTCTCGTTCTTTACAGTGCATATCCATCCTCCTTTCCCGCTGTCCTGCTGTCCTGGCTGACTTGATTTTTTGTTACTCTTTGTTACACACTCACACATCTTTTGAATGTCAACTTCATGAAAGCAGGTATTTCAGGGTATTTTCTTCATTTTTATATCCCAGGAACCAGAGCATCTCACATGCAATATTTCTCTCTCTGTGTCTCTCTCTGTCTGTCTCTCTCTCTGTCTCTGTCTCTGTCTCTCTGTCTCTCTCTGTCTCTCTGTCTCTCTCTCTCTCTGTCTCTGTCTCTCTCTCTCTCTGTCTCTGTCTCTCTGTCTCTCTTTCTCTCTCTCTCTCTGTTTCTGTCTCTCTCTCTGTCTCTGTCTCTCTCTCTGTCTCTGTCTCTCTGTCTCTCTCTTTCTCTCTCTCTCTCTCTGTCTCTGTCTCTCTCTCTCCTCCCTTCTCCTCTGCCCCCCCCCCATCTCCTATCTATCGACTTGTCCAGGCAAAAATCTCTGCTCTTAGAAACACAGAGAAAGTGGCCTAGAAAGCAAACACTCACTCCCTTTGCTCAACTCCGTCCCTTGGAAAGGACGTGGCATTTGTGGCACCTTTGAGAGCTGTGTCCAGCCACCTGCCGTGAGCCAGGCACGACACCACGTAGAGAAATGACAGGGAGGGCGTGTCTTCCAGTCACTGGCTGGGCTCTTCCGAAGCAACAGGCAAATATGCAAGGAATAAGAGCACAGCCCTCGGAGAAACAGTGTGGAGAGACTCAGGAGAGGTGTGAAAATAGATCCACGGGAGAGGCCAGGCGGCTCCCTAAGGATCGGCCAGGGAGGGAAGCAGGGCTCACCCAGCCTGGTACAGAAACGACCGCATCCGAGCAGCCAGTGGAGCGGAGACTGCGGCCCTGGACACGGAGTCACCCAGCACGGCCAGGCTGCTTTTGCTGTCTGTGGCCATGGCAAACCCCTCACTCCTGACCGGAGGGCCCCGTTCGCCCAGCCGGCAGCCTGTGGGGCAGGGTGGCCCGTGTCTGTGCGTCCATCTGTCCTCCAGCGGCCGGGCTGCTGTGAACTCAACGCGTACTGCAGAAGACGCAGGGCCCAGAACTCGCTTCACCTGCCGGGCGGACGGCGCGGGGAGCTGGGCCCGAGATCCCAGGGAGGGGCGGCGGGGAGTGGGCGAGGCCAGCAGACCCCGCTCCAGGGTTGGCGGATCCAGCGCGCCAGCGGCCCGCGCGGGAGCTGCCTGCGGATCTCCAGGCTCCTTCACAGGGGCTTCGGGGGCTCTGGGCTATGTCCTCAGGTTCGGCCGTGCTGGGCCCAGGGCAGGGGCTTTGGCACCAGGAGACCGAGCTGGGCGGCTGACGACAGTGGCCCAGGGGCTTCTCCAGGCCGTCCTGTCTCATCTCCAAAGCATCGAGGTGTAGCACCAAGAGTTTTTATAAAATAAAAGTCCGAGGCTCTGATTGTTGACATGATTTTCCTCAAGAGGCCAAGCCAGGCTCCGGGACACTGTTGGTGACACTCTGGTGAGCAGTGGCATTGCTCAGCCTTGGTTGTGCACTGCTTCTGTGCACATGAGGCTCCCATGCAGTCAGTTCAGTCTGGACACTTGGATTTATTTCAATCCTCCCCAAGTGATGCTAACGTCTCATCAGAACTGACCACAGCTATAGGGACAGATTGCCTAGCTGGCTCACGCCTGTAATCTCAAAAACACACAGGGAAGCTGAGGCAGGAGGGTTGCAAGTATGAGTCCCAACTGGGCCATTAGAGAAGTGCAAATTAAAACAACACTGAGATTCCATCTTACTGCAAAGGGAATGAAGTAATAAATCGCACAAAAGCTGAGCATGACGGTGCATTCCTGTCATCCTAGCACCGGGAGGCTGAGGGATGAGAATTACTGCAAGTTCAAGGCCCTGTCTCAAAAAAAGAAAAAGGAAAGAAATTGAACAATAACAAATGCTGGTGAGGCACCCTTCTACACTGTTGGTGAGAATGTAAACTAGTACAACCACTAGGGAAATCAGAATGGAGATTCCTCGAAATCATAAAACTAGAAATTTCATTTGAACCAGCTATTCCCCTTCTAGGTGTCTTCCCCAAAGAGTTAAAGGCATCGTATTACAGTGATATGGGCACACCCATGTTCATAGCAGCACAGCCCACAATACCTAAATCTTGGAAGTGCCCTCTATGTCCACCGGCAGTTGAATGAGTAAAGCCAATGTGGTATTTACATACTATAGAGTACTACTCTGCCATAAAGAGGGACAAACTGGAATCATTCATCCTAGGAAAATGGATGCACCTTCAACATCACATAACTTGTCTTATATGAAAATCTTGAAGTGTAAATAATTTAAAGAGCAAAAGACAGACACTAGGAAATAGTGAGATAAATCTTTTGTAAATGGGAAAGGTATCTTGATATGGAAGGGGGTGGGGAGAGGGGAAGAGGAATAAAAAGAATTAAGATGTGCTACATTCGGGCAGCTGCTCCCCACAGTGAATGTTTAATCATTATGCACTGCACACATAGACTAACAAAAATTAGTTTGCTAATGCAAAAGTAAAATACAGTAAGAGTTTTTTAAAAGGGCTGGTGCAAAGTCCCTGAGTTGTTCAATGCCCAGTACTGCAAAAACAGAAGAGAGGAAGCCAGCACCAGCCTGCCCCTGAGCCCAGCTGGCTGGTAATGCAGGAGGACAGCTGGGAGTTCGGGCCAGCCCGGGCTGCAGAGGGAGACCCTGTCTCAAAAATCAAGCAAGCAAGCAAACAAAGAAATGTATATATGTCCGATAAGTAGAGGTTCTATTTATATGCTCTATTAAAACCACAACATTGTAATTGGAGATAGTTACTGTAAATCATAATAAGGCAATTTTAAAATTAAAAGTGTTAAGCATACAAAAGAGATACCTGCGTGTCTGTCTTTCTTATGACACCAATCATCACAGCTGGGTGCCCGCCGACAGGGGCGGGCAAAGCACACACAGGGCGTGTGAGAGCTACATCGTGTGCGTGCTGTGCAGAGTTACTTGACCGTTAAGAAGTGCGATGTTGCATCACCTGCTGGAAAGTGGATGGAATGGGAGATCGTGCTGCCTAGGGGGAATAAGCCAGACACAGAGAGGCGAGTACTTCGTGTTTGCTGTCATGTGTGGAAACTCAAAAAAGAAGGACAGCCTGAAAGTAGGAGAGAACTGTAAGGGAAGGAGCTCAGGAGGGCCAGGGAGCAGTGGAGTGCAATTGGGATTGAACACGATGGAGGCTCGCAAGGCTGTGTCATTGGTACAATTGATAGGAGTTAATATTTATCTTTAAAACCACATAAACGCCTGAGGTATACATCATAACCAAGAAAATTATCAAGTCTGCATAAAATTAGGTACACATTGCCACTGATGTGTTATTTTATCTTTATATTTGAATAAAAATATCAATAAATTAGTTACTTTTTAGCATTTTAGCAGATTTATATCCAACTTTCCAAAAGCAGATGGACTGTGGCTGGTGATGGTTACAGCCCGGTACCCAACATAGCTGAAAACATCTACATCCGAAGTCTGCTGTGTGCACGGACCAACGCCCCATGGTGAGTCCAATCAGGTACTGCGAACATCGACTGAGAAAAAGGAAAACGTTAGCGATCTGCATTTCCTGGACCTACGCTGCTGACTGTCAGAGCTGGGCAACGCGGTCCGCTGGGGCCGTGGGGGGGCCTCGCAACCCTGTGGCTGTCAGTCAGGGTCCTCCCCTCGGCCCCGCCTGAGCGCTGGAACCAGGTAGCACCAGCCCAGGGGAAGGATCAGATTCCAAATTAGGAGTGGTCACTGCTGCATGTGACTCACTTTCACGCCATTGTGAAGAGGACATGTTGGGATTGGGGCCACGGCAAGGCAAGTTGAGGCCAGTCTGCAGGACTTTATATTGATTACTCTGCAGATGGAAGGTGTACTTTCTTTCTGAAACCAAAGTCACTGGGCTCTGTCAAGGTTGGGGGAAGTTTCTCTAACTGAGAAAGAGTAAATACCTCAGAAATGCAAGTGCTGCTGAGCAGAACTGGTAACAAATGAGAGAGTTTGCAGGGATGCAGCACAGACTGTTCAAATCCTGGTGATGTAACTTCCTAGCCTCAGCTTACCATCAGTAAAGTAAGGATAATGCCATATGACTTGCAAGGACCATGAGGGTTACATGAAAGGGCATGGGCTTCGTCCAGCAGGTTCTGAGGAAGAGCTTCAAGCTGGCTGCCTTAAGCCCTCAGAAATCTAGGGTGAACACCAACCAGGTCTGAATTAAAACCCACTGTGAAAAGTGTTGGGCTTATTAAGTAGTTCGCTGTAAAGTTTGTAGAAAATACTTTTTTTTTGGTAGTAGGGATGGAACTCGGGATCTTGCACTTGCAAGGCAGGCAGCGGCACCACTGAGCCACATCCCTGGCCCCAGGAAATACTTTAAATGGAAAAGGAGGCGGTCAGCAGGCATCACAAGTCAGGCAGCTCTGTGGCTTCAGAGGGTTGCACTCATCTCGGCCCCAGTTTATCTCTGCTCCCCGAAGGGACAAAACCGCAAAGTCAAGAAGCGGAATGGGGAAAAACAGAAGAACCAAGGTGGATTCGTAAAGGCGCACATTTCCAATGGTGAACGTCACCCTAATGTACACCTAAAATGTACCAGTAAAATTAATAAGTAAAAAAGAAACACATGAAAAGGCCCCAGTCCGCACCCTCAAACTTCCTTCTGACAGGAAAGCAGCTACTTGTAACTCCTCTTGTCACCCATTTAGGATGGATACCACCACACAGTGGCGCACCCTTTATGGAAAAGCAAAAGGAAATCAGAATTTCTCATGGTGCCCATTTGGGGGGAAATGTTTGATTGCACAGGACATTTTGTGCTTCATTTCAGCTAGCAGCTGAAGTCAACCCAGATCCGAAGGAAAGAATATATATATATACGAATACTATATTTGTATAGTGGCGGGGTGAGCTGCTCCCCAAGAAGGTGGACGACTGTTGACTCATTCTCTGCCATTTTCTTGTGGTGTGAGCTGGTCCCCAACTCCCCAGGAGCTCCAGGCCTCCCTTTTGGAAATGCAGCGCAGCTGGTTCCAGGGGCCCTGGGTCATGGAGCAGAAGAAGAGCCTGTGCTTGCAGGACAGATGGCAGGAGGGGGCCCCTCTCCCCTGGGGACGAGAACTCCATAGATGCAATACTGGGCAGGCGAGGAGCAGGTACAGTGACATGGCCTGGCCATGGGCCACCTTCCCTGGGCTGCTGGGCCGGAGTCTGGGCTGTTTCCCAGCTCGCTACAGGAATGCAAGCGATGTGATTCATTCTGGCACCATTCAGGCCTCCAGAACACGTCAGATGCCAGAACAAAGAAGAATCTGCCACCAACTTGGGTTATTTTGGTGAATATCAAAGCAGATTACCCAAAGCTTAAAATAAGATGACTTAAATGCGCTGGCTTCCCTACCCCAGCCCGAGGGAGTGCTGGCTCGAAGCACCCACAGCTTGTGTGGAGCAGCAGAAAAGGGAGGGGAAAACCACGCCAGCAACCCAAAGTCAAAATCAACAACCTGTGTGATGGGAGCCGGGGACGGGCGTGAGGCAGGAGCAGCCGCTGGTAGATGAAGGGAAATCTCTCCCTCTTCCCCCCTCCCCCAGAAAAAGCACGGTAAGTAGCCAGTGGAGGCCGCCCACCCGCCAGGCCCTAATGAGGAAGCAAAAGAGCCCTACTATATTTTAATGACACACAGTCCAGATATAAAATAACACCAGAGCACGGACTGGTGTCAGTGGCCACGGCTCTGATGGGGCCTCGCGTGTGGTGAGCAGTGCCAACGGTGTGACCAGCCCTGTTGGCCCTGCCGGGGTGCCCAGGGGCCCATCGACCCAGTGGGTCAGGGGCGAGGGGTGTAGATCTCCATCCAGAGGTGCTGAATGGATTTCAAGTGGTTCCCGAGGCCTGGAGGAGCCGAGCAAGGCTCTGGGCACCGAAAATCAGGCAGACACCTGAGACGTTTTCCTGGTGCCAGATGTCACGGCCAGGCCCACAGTCTTCCTTGGGGCAGAACCAAACCCAAGTCCGGGGCAGAGAGCAGAGCCCAGGTCGGGCCCGGCCCTTAGCCCTCTGCCAGCGAAGCCGAGGCCCGACATCTGTTCCTCCCTCTCAGCTGGCCGCGTGCGTTGGGACTTGGGTGGCAGATTCCTGGGCCCCGGCTTTGCGAGGGCAAACGACATGGCTCCTTAATGAAGGCTTCTGACGACGACGGGATCGGGAGCCTGGTGGTCACATGGTGTCGCCTTCCCACTTGGAGGGCTGGCAGCACCCCAGGCGCGGAGCCGGGCCCGCCGGAGGAGGCCCAGCCCGTCACTGGCTGCCTCACCCGTCCCTCCGCCTGGATCTTTCAGCGCCTCCACCTCCGCTGCCTGCCTCCGCCCTGGCCGCTCCCCAGGGGCCCCAGACTCCGGGGAACCAGCCCTGGCCCTGCTCCGAGAACCTGCACGGAGTCTCAGCTACTGGACACACTCGCTCCCAGGTCTACAGAGCGTGCAGGGAGGGACCGAGCCGTGAAGGCAGTATCCAGCCCAGACCGCCCGTGGTTGTGGTCATTGTGCCCTGCACACATGCGCGAGTGAAAGTGGAAATTTAAACACACGTGTGTACTTCTGCTTGAGCCCGAGCAGGAGCGCTCTGCATTCGCTTGGTGACGCGGCCCTGCTGCCGGCGGGACCTCGTGACAGCGGGACTGCTGCAGCCTGGGAGCTCAGGAGCACGGGTTTTCTGCCTCCTGAAACCAAGAGCAGCTGTGGAGGAAGAGGAGGGGGCCTGCGCGACGGGAGAACTGGGTGGCGTGAGGCCGCCGAGCGGCTCCTACCCCCCCCCCCCCCGTTACCGCGTAGCAGCCGAGCCCCCTTCTGCTTCCAGCCTCTGGGGCTGAATAGGAGCCCGGCCCGGCCGGCCAGCGAGGCGCTGTGTCCCCACGCGGCCTGCCTGGCGCAGCCGTCTGGCTGCCTTCCGGTTTTTGCCTCGCCAGCCCCATTTCTTCATTCGAGACTGCGTTCAAATGTCCTTCAGAGCCACGTGGGTGACAAATGTCCCTGGAGAGCGAGTCCTCCGGGCCAGGCGAGTGTTTGCGGCAGGCCACACCGCGGTCTGAACCACCGCTTTTCCTTTTGCTTGTCTCCTAGAAAAACCCAGACGCAGCCGATCCGACATTGAGCTGGGCACTTGCCTTCGCCTAACACTGCTCTGTCTTCTGCCTCCCCGGTCTTCCGGCTCTCCCGACAGCTCGGATCAGAAACCCAGGAATCATCCCGGACTCCTTTCTTCCTGTAAAATCCAGCCGGAAATTCCACTTCTCCTTCTGTCCGGGTGGGTGCAGGCACTTTGAATCCGATCCTTAGCACCACCAAAGTAAACTGGTGGACGGACGGACAGGTGGATGGATGGACAGGTGGACATCGGCACACACGTGTGTGCTTATTTAATCCGAGAACACCTATGCGTACATTTACATAAAGCCAGGTCTCTGTCTCCACGTGATGTCCCTCTGGTCTCTCGGCTACCTCAGCCTCCTAGCTGTTCTCCATGTTTCTCTTCCTTCCCGCTGGACTGTTCTCCACAACGCAACCAGAGCTGCCGCTCAGAGTGGTGCCCGTCTCCCTCCTCAAAGCTCCCCAGTGGCTTCGGAGTCACCCAGGAATTAAGCTGAACTCGAGCTCCAACTTCCAGAGTCATGCTGTCCAGGGAGTGGTTATCAATCATTTTCTATTGATTACATGCACGCGGATGTCAAAGGCTTTGATGTATCACTTCAAATAAAGTATATTATTAAAATTAATCTTGCTTGTCCTGCTTTACTTAATGTGGCTAAGTAGAAAATTCAGAATTACACCTCGGGAGGCTGAGGCAGGGGGATCTCTGTGTGTTTCAGGCCAGCCTGGACTATATAGCGAGGCCCTTTCTCAAAAAACAAAAACAATCTCTACAAAATCAGCTCAAGGCTAGGTACTTGCTACTGATTAGAAAAATAAAATTTTACTTGCTGTTAAGGAGGGGAAGTTCAGGTCAGGTTAACCAAGGCCAAGGGCTGCAGAAATCCTCTAATGACTCTACAGTGGCTCCCTAATAGTGGAGCCTTAATAAGCAGGTCAATGTTAAGTTAATAACACGGGCGTGCTCTACAAAGCATTTTAAAGCTGATTTCAGCCGATCTATGCAAAGCTCAGTGCCATATCCTGGTTCTTCCTTCCTGATAGCGTATCGTCTATCGGAGGAAAAAGGCAAGGAGATGAAGTTTAAGAGCTAAAATCATGATGAGGGAAAATGGAGACTTAACCACAGTCACATGGCGGCCGTGCAGGCCACAGCCCTCTCTGCTCCATGCGATCCTGGCCCAGGTTCCATCCCACCGGTGGTCACTAATACACAGGACCCCCTGCTACCTGCAGAGGGTCAGGGATAAACTCAATGCCTTCTTATCCCTAAGGGATTTCTTCTCTGGCTGGGGAAAGTAAACACTTCAGTACACACAATTCAATATTCGTGATCTGTATCAAGTGCAACACAGAGTGGAACATTTGAAGTGGATCTTGAAGGACAAAGAGGAGTTTGCTGAACTAGAAGAAGACCGGAGGTTCATATAGCCTGGGTTCTTTCAAAGACTAAATGTGCATCTAGGTTTAAATTATAAACTAATGCTTCCGACTGTGAAACACAGCGCGTCCATCCACTGGGCAGGGGAGGCCAGTCTGTCCAGTTTGTAGAGGTCTCTGCTCAGACTCCTTCCAGGCTCCCCAAGGGGAGGAACACGTCTGGTGTCTCTCCCACCCCACTCCAATGGGAGGGAAGAAGGAGGAGGTGAAGTTGAGTGTAAGATTTAAAGCCAAGACCCTGCCTGGTGCAGCTGAGAGCTTGTCCCCCTGGGCTTCTACCCTGTCCCTTGGGGACAAAGTTGAGGTTTCACAGCTGGATGCTTTACCATTCAAAAGAAAAGATTTTGAGGAGCGACAGGTACAGCCCAGCGGTAGAGTGCTTTCCCAGCACACTCGAGGCCCTGGATTCAATTCCAACACCAAAGAAACAAAATTAAGCAAATAAATAAAATACTTGATGTCCTAGTTCCTCTGGAGATACAGTCACAGAACTAAGTTCTAGCAAAGGAGCTAAAAGTCCAAATATTAGGTGGAACTTCTGAAAGGGGTGTGGAAAACATGGTGATTTAATAGGAATGACAATTTTACCCTTCTGCAGTTTCTTTTCCTTTTTTGCTGGCATGTAACTCAAACGTGATGGCTGGTACCACAGCAGCCATCTCAGCACATCAGTGAACTTGACTGTGGAAGCCATCTCCTATCACAGTGACACAGTGTGACAGGAACCAGTGTCCCTGATGGCCCTGCAGGATTGTCACACTCGTGCTAAATTCCCTACCTCTGGGTTTCTCTTTCCCACTCCCAGTGCATTATTCTTTTGGACTTTCATGTTCGTGTGCAGGTGTGCTCGACCCTACCTGATGCATAAATCCTTGACTGCTATTCAACAATAATTTTTCATGCCTCCTGGGTGCTAGGCCAGTAGTTCTCAACTGAGAATGCATGTCACAAAAAATTTCATAGTTTTTATAATAGAGTGTTTTGGGATCAAACTTTACATGGTGAGCCCTGGTCAGGTGTACAGACAACTGTATATGTCAACAATCAGATGACGTAGATGGTGTAATAGTTACACACACACACACACACACACACACACACACACGAGAGATTTTCACAGCGTTCCTTTATACTCCTTTTTTACTCCTGTAAGGCTCATATGAGTGCTACTTCTTTCATTCCTGATTTTAGCTATCCACCCCCCCCCCGCCCCCCGCTTCCTGGTCAGTTTAGCTAAAGGTTTGTCATTATCTTGATCTTTTCAAGAAACCTAATTTTGGTCTCATGGATCTCAATTGTTTTTATTTCTATGCAATTGTTGATACTTTATTTTCTGCTCTGTGGTTGTTTCTTTCCTTAGGGTTAGTTCATTCTTCTTTTTCAAGTATCTTACGACACAGAGTTCCACTGCTGGCTTGAGAAGTTCTTTTTTAACATCAGATTGCTAGCTATGAATTTCCCCTTGGTGCTGCTTTAGTTGCATCCGGAATGGGGCTCTGCAGTGCACACTGGTGAGCAATATGCTGTCGCTCTGCTGGTGTACAGGTTTTTGTTTGTTTCTTCCACCTCCCAGCTAAACTTCTGAGTAGACAAAGCAAACACCTTGGCTTGGCTTTGCTTAGATATTGCAGAAAGACTTTTTCTTGCTGCTCAAAGATTTCTTTCACAGCCTAATCTACAATCCAAGGGTGAGTTTGTTTTTATCTTTTCTGAGAAGAGGGGACTTTTAGGGCTACAAGTCCCCTTCCCTGCTCCGTTCTGCCAGCCCCAAGGGACGCTGCATCCTGTTGGCCGAGTCAGCTGACGGCGACTGTGTCTGTGCTCTCCAAGCCCCTTCGCCTGTGTGCTTTCCTCGCCACCTTGATTTTCCATCCTTGGCAGGAATGTCGCCGGCTCCACGTGATGAGTGACATCATTGCTATAACAAGAATTCCAAGCAACACCCCTGGATGGAAGCCCATCTGTGTGCCTGTTCCCACACTCCACAAAACAAATTCCAAATTCATTCAGCATGCCGCTGCCATTTAGTCACTGTGACATATCCCAAATCGGGGGCCCTGTGCAGAAACCAATCTGTGCCCAGAGAATTAATCACGGAACATATTTTATGACGTTTGACAACAACTTAAAAGGTTCTTGTCTCTGGCAGGTGGCTCTGCCAATCTGCGAGTGTGTGCACAAGAAACTGAAGTGTGTGGAGGGCTGGAAACACACTGCGACGGGAAAGCTGAGGGCCTGGCCAGTCCCAGTGCCCCAGGACATGAGCAGACCCATCCTGGGAGGGAAGGGAGGGACAGGCATGCTGGGATCCCACAGGAGATGCTGGGAACACTGGTTCGGCTGCCCACGCTGGCAGGACCAAGAGTTTGGATGGCTAACTTAAGCGACAAGACCCTGGCAAGCAGATTCATTTAGGGCAAGGGTGCGTCCGGAAGATGCCAGAAAACCTCACCAATCTGTGCCTTCCCTGTGCAATGATGTGACGACTGACCTTACAGAGGTCAGCTCTGCCACCTCGCGTGATCCGAAGCACACCGCGGCTGGGGGCAGGCTCCCTGCACTCTCTGGGATGCTGAGCGGGGCTCGGGGCTCCCCTGAGATCTGAGCTGCAATTTCCCTCCCGAAGGCGTTCGTGGAGAGATTTCCCCTCGGCATTGATCAGACCCATTGCTTTTCTGTACTGTTTAATTTATTTGAAAATGGGGTTATTTTACATAGGATCGTACCCTTGACATCAAATAAAGGAGGCCAGTGGTCCCGGTTTTACTTTCCCAAGGAATACAACTGACACGTATTGCAAAAACTGTGGGAAAGAAGGAAGACTGAGGCTTTAACTGCACTGTCAAAACCCTCAGCAGATCCCTTAGCAGAAGAGAGGCGCTCCATGCCACGGTCACTGCTCTGATTCAGTACCTGCTTCCAGTTTTATACCGCAGGGCCGACTCATGTGTGGTTCTGGGCCATGCACCAGCATTCTACTCAGGCGATCTTGCTTCCTGGCCTTACTTCCCATTTCCCTAGTGACCCAAGACAGCCTCTGACCCCCAGATTACCCCACCACCCCTCTTCCTCTTTCCTGATGCTGTCTTATACATTGTGCTCGCAGTGTCTTGGGTTAAGAAGGCTCTCAGACTGATAGCCTCTTAGGACTCTTATTTGTCACCCAAAACCCAACTCTGCATAATGCAGCTTTCACTGGGATGTGTCTGGGCCCAGACTTCCTGTTCTGATTTTTAAGTCCCTTTCAACCCTAGGGCCAGAAGTCACAGGAAGACAGAACACTTCCTTCCAAGGAAGAGGTGCACTTCCACAGGAAAGCAGCGCCTGATGGGCAGGGCGGGGGGGAGTGTACCCCTGCAGGAGCAGAAAAACGAGGCTGGGCTCCTTCCGGCTCAGACGCGCCTCCTGGGAGCCACAGCCCCACAGCCAGCCTCTCCTGCCACAGAGCAGGGGTTGGACTCAGGCCTCTTCTAGCTAAGTGGTATTTGCCAATTTCAGAGGAACATTTGGGATCTTTTCCTACACAATAGCTCAGTATTTTATCTGTTTTTTATGTTGTGGACAAATGGGTTGTAAGTGAACCTGAATCACATTTACCCTCTTGGAAGCACTTCCTAAAATCTCTGTTCCTTCAACATGCCTCAAATCATTTAAGATCCATTTTAAAATCTACTATAACTGTTACCCTTCATCCAAGAGCTCTGTGTTATTGTTTTGTTTTGCTTTGAGACAGAGTTCTGTTTTTTTTGTTTGTTTGAGACAGGGTCTCACTATGTAGTTAAGGGTGGTCTTGAACTCACTATGTAGCCCAGACTGGCCTCGCTCGAACTCCTAGTGATCCTCCTGCTTCAGCCTCCCAAGTGCTAGGATACAGGCATGTGCTACCACACCTGACCAGAGTTCTGCTCTATAACCCAGGTTGGCCTCAAACTCACCATCCTCCTGCCTCAGCCACCCGGATGCTGGGATGACCCATAACACTAACCAAACTATCAATCAGGAGTAAAAGCATAATAAAAAATATTTTGGAGCTGGAGATACAAATCAATCAGTGGGAGAGCATTTGCTGGCATGTATGAAGCCCTGGTTTTGATTCCCAGGACCAAAGAAGAAAACAAAAGAAAAACAAATCTACAAAATAATACATATGAAGTAACATTCCATATATACTTTTCCAAGAGCTCCTAGAAAACGTGTTTTATCAAAATTAGGAACTTAGCGACAGAGGTAGGTTTGTAGGAAACAGAGAATCCAACGTAGACAAAGTTAAGATGGTTTCAGAATGACTGTCGTATCAGGCTTCTCCAGAGAAAGAACCAAAATAACTGTGTGTGTGCGTGCGTGTACACACATACTGGCTTTATTACGTGGGACCCGGTCTGGGGATCCTGAAGGCTGAGAACCTGCTGGTCTGCTGTCTCAAGCTGGGAACCCAGGAAGGGTGGTGTCGTGACCCCAGAACCAATGCAAAGGTCCAAGGCCCGGTGGAGCCGGCGGTGAGTCCGGAGCGGGAGAACCAGGAGCACCAAGGTCCAAGGGCAGAGGCGGATGCCCCAGCTTCACCAGAAAGAGCAAACTTAAGTGTTATGGGTTGAGCTGTGTCCTTTATGTTGCATCTTAAGCCCCTGTACCTCAGAATGTGAACTGATCTGGAAACAGGGCCACTGCTGATGGAATCAGTTGAGATGAAGTCACATGCAGTACGGTGAGCCCTAGTCCAACATGACTGATGCCCTTACAGTGAGATGTGCAGGTGAAAATAGATACATAGGAGAAGATCGTGAAGCAAAGCAAAGAATGGAATAGCACAGCACAAAGTGAAGGGGCACAAAGATTGCCAAGAAACCAGCAGAAATCCCAGAGGCAACTAGGAAGAATTCCCCAACAGTTTCAGAGGGGGCTTGGTGCCGATTTCTGATTTCTAGCTTTCAGAAATGAGAGACAATAAATACCTGGTACCTTCTAAAGCCACAGTTTGGCAGCCATAAGAAGCTTATACAGTTGGGTATAAAATTCTACTCTGGAAATCATTTTTCCTACAAACGTAATAGCTGTCTCCTAGCTTCCAGTGCTGCTGAGCAAGCACATTGAGTTCTGATCCCCAGTCCTCAGAATGTACCCTGTCATTCCCTCTGGAGACCTTTAGGATCTTCTATTTATCCCTGGAACTCTGAAATTTCAGGACTATGTGTTAAGTAACCAGGAATATTCAAAAAGAGGAAAATAAAAATCCATAATCCCAATTTATAAAAATAGTTCCTATTCCTAACAGAGTGGAAAAGCCACATAGTTTACTGGAGGCACTGGGTAAAGAACTTAAAGGGGTACTGGACTGTCATAGTACTGGGGTTCATTTAGTCCTACACAAAAGGATGGATTGGTTCCACCTAACAAAGATCAAAATCAAGCCTCAAAATGACAAAATTGTTTGCAAATGAGAAATTTTTTTAATGGCTGATGAAAAAAATCAGCAGGGATGCAAGAAGCAGGAAACTGAGAGCCATAATGGAGAGAAAATCATAGAAAAAATGCCAGAAATAGTATGTGATAAAACTAGTACACAAGGACATTAAAATTACTACATTTTATTCTTATGTTTAAGTAGCTATAGGAAAGACTGAGGATGCTGTGACATGGAAAATGTAAAACACACACACACACACACACACACACACACACACACACACCTCTAAACAAAACTAGTAGAGATAAAATTCCAAGGTCTGAGGTGAACTTCATGGGAGTATGAGAGAGTATCGGATACTGAAAAAGCCAATTAGTGAACATAAAGGCATAGCAATAGGTATTATCCACAAGAAGGTATGTACGAAAAAAAGCTTGGGAAAAATGACCAAAAGGAGAGGAGCAAGACCTGAAAGGGAAACACTTGAAGAAATAAGGACAATGTCTGCACTCGCCTTGCTCCACATGGTATTTCTAGCACAGCGCCTGGCAGACATTTAACGACCATCTACTGATCACAGATGTGACAGAACAAACGCTAACAGTGTCCTGTGTACTACTGCAGGCCATTAGGAGCACCAGAAGACAAAGGGAAACAACACGGAGAAAGCAGTCTTTCATCAGACCTGGAAAATGAGTTCAGGTGAGTATGCAAAACATTTGGAGAATCAGAGATTAAAAAGGGCCTTCTCTCCCGCACTAAGCAGAGCTGACGGAGCAAGGTCACAAGTTCAAGTCCCTCCAGCACAAGCCCATCCCCAAATAAAAAAGATAAAGGACCGGGGCTGTTGTTCGGTGTTAAGACGGCTCCCGGGTTCAGTCACCACTCAAGCATGGGTTGGTGGCACACAACTGTAATCCCAGCACACTTCGAGGCTGAGGCAAGAGGATAGCAAGTTTGAGCACCAAAGCACTGTCTCCTCTCCCCACCTGGTTATGTTTCATGCTCTCTGCACTTTCCACACCTACTCCAGATATGGGGAAGAGATCTACAAAGAGTATTTGCAGTATGTCATTCCCATACTTAGCTCTCCCCTAATCCTAGACTTTAAGAACTTAAAAGGACCGGGCACTCTACTAGGCTGGGGCAGGGGGATCACAAGTTGGAATCTAGCTGGGACAACTTGGAGAGACCTTGTCCCAGAATTTAAAAAATAAACAAGGAGGATGTAGCTCAGTGTGGAGGGCCGGAGTTCAATCCCCATCACTCACAATAATAATAATAATTTAAAGGACCTCAGTGTGGAGAACACCTTAAAATAAGATGGAATTGTATAACCCTAAGTGTGCTGTAACCATAAGTGTGCTGTAACCCTAAAGTGTGCTATGACTTTAAGAGTGCTGTGAGTGATATGTAACCATAGTAACCATAAGATATAGAAGTAGAACCTTAAGCGGTGTGGAATTGATAAGGATGCACCCCGAACTGGACAGGGCGTGGTCCCAAATGGACAGTGTGATAAGTCTGAACCAATACCACAAACGCCCAGTTAGAATAGTATAAAAGGAGCTGAAGACCTCAAGCAAGTCGACGATCCGTCCCACCGACCAGTCTACTAGTCAGTCTGTTGATCTGACTACCGACCGGGACACATGCACCTGATCCCGCTGGAAGGAGCATCGCCGCCGACCAGACGAGACCAGAGGACGAGGCCAGCAGAGAGACGGACAGCCTAGCGCCGAATCGACGCCCTTCGTCTACGGATCGGACCCTCTGACCCTGCGGGAAGAAACGTCGCGCTCCCATAAGGACTTGCGCAGTACAGGTACAGGGACGTGGTAATTGGCAGACTTAATTTTGTCTTATTTAATATCGTGTGATAATTGCATAGAAGTGAATTATAATAATATAAGTGTGTGAACTGCCATCCGAGTCTGAGTCCTCTTTACCCGCGGTACCTGCTCGCGACACTCAGAGACTGGTCTTCTCGCTGTACAGATGGGGAAACTGAGGCCACGGGCGGTTCAGTAAGGAGTCTAGGTTCATAAAGATGCCAAAGATCAAGCTTGGACTAGACCCAGGCTGCCTGACTCTTCTGCGGCGAGCAAAGCATCCCACGCGATGGGCTCTGGAGCACAGGCCCAGGCGTTGACTAAGAGTCCAGGAAAATAACCTTTTCAACCTCAGACGCCGGGACCGGAACCGGAACCTGACATCAGTAGCACTTCCCCCAGATATCGCGATACTACGGCCCGCGCTCTTCCGGTCCTTGCCAGACTCCGCCCCACTGCCGCGGCCGCTCTGTCGTCATTTCCGGTGTGCCTCTGTCGCGGAAGGAGAAGATGGCGGCGCTGGGAGAACCTGTACGGCTGGAGAGGGGTGAGTTCGCCCGGTGTCTGGACCGGAGCGGGAAAGGGCCGGGTCGTCGGCGGGGAGGAGGGCAGAGGAGGGGCGGCCACCGGCCCCGAGCCGGCCTGTCCGCGCCGAGCCGGCCGCCGTCCTCGCCGGGTCGGCGCGGGGAGGACACCTGATGCTGGGCTTCCGCGAGGAGCCGAACCTGCCTGCGATCGCGCCGAGGGACGGTCCCGGGTGGTGCTGTCAGGCGCGACCTCTGCTCTTCCTGGGGCACCCGCGAGCCCGAGGAGCAGATGTCGTCACCCTGTCATTGCACCCGACCTGGGGAAGCTTGGGTTCGCGGCGGCTCCCCTCCCTCAGGCCGCCGAACACCCCTGCGGGGCTCTCCCCTCCCGCCACCCGCCTGCGTGGGTTGGGCTGTGCCCCAGCCTCGGTGCCCCTACTGGGAACGGAGAGGGTGCCTTACAGACAATCACGCCGGCCCGAGCCTACAACGGGGTTACGTAACTAAGTGGGGTAGTGGCGGATGGTGGAACACTTGCGGGCGCAGTGACATTTCTGTCTACAGTTGCAGACTGTGGTTGGCTGCTTCCCGGAGCCGAATGGTTCAGGAAAATGAAACCTGTGTAGATAGCAAGGAGCCTGTGCAAACACCTGGACGTGCCCCTCCCAGGGTCCTTGTTCCACCCCGTTCTCCCCAGACCCTTCCTTGCAAACAATTCAAGCATACTTCTGACACCAGCATTAGCAGTCATTGGTTAGTCAGCAGGTACCAAGTAAACGTTTTCAGCACTACTGGGAAGCACAGCTTAGCATAGAGAATGAAGTTATTTTGCACATGGTAACATGTGCAGTTACAGTCTGAATATTAATGTTTTTAAGAAGGAACTACATTTTTAGAATCATTGTACATAGAGTAACCTCTCTCCTCGTGCCTTCCCACGGGCGGATGTGCACTTGGGGTTGTTAGCTGTGCTCCTTCTGGCCTTTTTTTAGAAATGAGGTTGTTTCTCTCCAGACGACCAAGACATTGATGAAAGCATCATTTTATGGCAGAAGAGAAGCTACCTGGGGAGACTTGCACAGTTAGCTTAAGACTGAGACATCTTCTCGGCACAGTGGTGATGAGTGTGAACAGGGGTAGGTGTTTTTTATTTGCAACCAGAGCTGTAGGATACAAACAATCCTTTCCTCCTTGTGTTGACAGTCATTTGTAGTTTAAATGGAACACGGAGTGTGGAACTTCACCCTCGGGCATTTAGCTTTGACAGTCTTGGCTTTGTGATTATGTTACAGGTACTAGTAATGGCCATTCAGCAGGATAAGAAGGTCAGATTGCATCAAGTCTTCCAACAGACTCTTAAACACTCCCAGCAGTCCTACAGTACAGAATAAGTGTACATGAAATGAGATCTTAAATCATCAGAATATAATTCATTGGCGCACAGTTTGAGCACATATTGGGTACAGTTTAGATTTGATAAAGAGTATTTTACTTTTTTCATCTTGATTGAATTTCATATTTATTTATTTATTTAGAGATGTTGGGGATCAAATCCAGGGCCTTGAGCATGCTAGGCAAGTGCTCTACCACTGAGCTACACCCCAGCCCCTGGGTCTGTTGGTCACATATTTTTATTTGGCTTTCATATTGTGACCTAAAAATAACTGACCGACCCGCAGTCCCATTTGCCAGCCATTCTGCTCATGGGAAATTGGAATGGAAGAGGTCTGTTTCCATTACATTTGATTAATATTGGTTTAAGCTTTTAGTACCCAAAACTGAAAAACTGTGTGCTTTTTTTGTGACTTTAGTGTAACATGTAGGAACGTCTTCCACTCGGGTTGGAAGTCAAGGGATAGAATAGCAGGTGTATTAAGCATCCTGTGGTGCAAAACAATTAAGGAGAACACAACAGCAAAACTCATGAATGCTGTGGCATCATGGCTGAATCTTGTACGGGTCTTCATTCCTAGAACGCATCATCACGCTTCCTAATGACAGCTGCTTAATATGTTGGTGTGAATGTGTACAGCCCCGGTACTTGTTTAGGGTTCGTGGGTGCTGGCATGACCTAACACTTAGCTTGCCAGGCCCCTTTCTGTGTGGCACTTGGCTCCACCCTGAGCCCCTCTTCTGAGGAAAGTAGCTCTTCCCATTCTACAGTGAAAGAAACAGATGCAGGAAGGTGAAGCCGCTGGCCCAGGACTCCTGGCTGGTACTGAGACCAGATTGACAAAGCTGATTGTTTTCAGTCTCTAACTTGTATTTCATTGAGCGTGTGTGAATTAAAACACTGTGTTAGCGACCCTAAGCTAAAACAGACCATTCCTTTGTACTGTCCGCCACTGCCTGGGTCTGTGGCTGACAGTCCCTACCTGGGTGTGTACCACATTTCCTTCCGGACGTGGATGGTGATCTCCTCCCAATGTGGGCTCTTGCAGGATCCGGGCTTCTGCTTCCTTCGGAATTCATGAAATTTTTATTGACTGATAGCTGCTCAGAATACAGCCAGCTTTTCTGGAGCCGTAGGTTGCTCCTGTGTGTGACACTTGAGACCCGGTCCTTTCCTGCTTTCCTGGGACATTTGGTATCTTACATTCAGTTTGTGTGCAGCTCTCAGATTGCTTTTCAAAGTCTGTGCTTCTGTAATCCCGGGATTGTTTTCTAATCTCTAAAATGTAGTGTGCTCTGATTTTACACTGCTGCTCCCCATGCACACACACTTGCATCCTGAGGCTCCCCCTCTATTTTCTGCACCGCACTCGTTGTTGGGAGTGAGGACCCCCTGTGTGTCTTGTCTCTAGATATCTGCAGAGCGATCGAGCTGCTGGAGAAGCTGCAGCGGAGTGGGGAGGTGCCACCACAGAAGCTGCAGGCGCTGCAGAGAGTCCTCCAGAGCGAGTTCTGCACGGCCGTGCGGGAGGTGAGCCAGGCTCGGCCGGCATCAGCAGGGTGGGGTCAGGGTTGGCCAAGGGCAGGTGCTGACCTTTGCCTTCAAAATCTCCTAAGAAAACAAACTGCAGGAAAGCATTAGGTCTTGTTCCTCTCATGTTTTGGAATTTTCAATAGAAAAATATTTGGCTTTTTAAATTAAAATTTTATTAAACATCAGTAATTTTTACAAAGCAAATACTAATAGCAAGAGGCAAAAGAAAAGGTTTTACCAAGATGCATAACTTTGCTTAAAATTTCAATACGTTCACTACCATGGCGAGAACCTAGGCGCATTGTGTTCCAAGACCTGAGGCATGATGGCCGCTCTGGTTTGCAGGTGTACGAGCACGTCTATGAGACAGTGGACATCAGCAGCAGTCCTGAAGTGAGGGCCAATGCAACCGCAAAGGTAAAGCAAGAGTTCCTCATAGATGAGAGGTGGAAATGTGCAGTTAGTAGATGCGTAATAAGTGTATTCTGAGACCCAGCATATGATATCGTTCAAACTCTACTACACTTGTCAGAATAGGACATTTTCATTGGCTGTCTGTATTTCCTCATGCAGTGTAGATAAGGAGTGGAAAGTGTCTTCTCCCAGTACCACGTTGTAAGTATCATACTTACACGTACATATTGCCCGTCTAATGTGCTGATTTTGTGGCTGACGAGGAGGCCCCCAGGTTGGCTCCCAGCCTCAGACGCACAGAGAATAGGCAACAGGGCTGGGTGCTTCCGCTTGCTGTTCAGAACCCCCTTCCCTCTGCGCTGTGGGGTGATGTCAGCCAGCGGCCTCCCGGGTGGGGTGGGCACGTTTGCACACTTCCTCCACACCAAGCTGGGTCCCGATGGTTTGGAAGACCTTGGTGTTCACAGAGGGTGAGTCGTACTCGAGTTAGTTATTGGCAAATAAATTTTTATTGCTAGTTAATGTTTCACCAAACCAAATACTGGATTTTTTGCTCAATACAAACACTTAAACGTGTGGGTGTAGTTTGTCAGATTTGGTTTTTATATCAGAAATGAAAAAAGTATTTTTAAAAAGACAAAAGAACCCAGGGAAGCAGGGTGAGGGTCAACATACGATGCTTTCTTTCAGGCCACTGTGGCTGCGTTTGCAGCCAGCGAGGGACATTCTCATCCCCGCGTGGTGGAGCTGCCGAAGACGGAAGAGGGCCTCGGCTTCAATATCATGGGGGGCAAGGAGCAGAACTCTCCCATCTACATATCTCGGATAATTCCCGGCGGGATTGCAGACAGACACGGGGGCCTCAAGCGCGGAGACCAGCTCCTTTCTGTGAATGGAGTGGTGAGTCTTTCTTTGTAGTAACGCATTGTGGCCATGTGGGGGTGCACTTGAGTCACCGGAAGGGTGACCCCACTGCGAGTGGGGACAGTGCAAGGCGGCCAGAGTCCCCAGCGCTGCTGCTTAGTGCCCTAAGGTTTTGGGAATTGAACCCAGGGCCTTGTGTACCCCACGAGCTCTGTGCACTGTGTCTGGGCCCCATCCCCAGCCCAAGGGTGTTTTTAAAGCCTTAAGGTGGGGTTGCACCCCTGAGGTGAACTGTCAGCACCCTGGGCCCTCTGTGAGCTTCGCTCTCCGCTGCTTGTCCCTGGGCAGAGCAGCGTGGGTCGGTGCCTGCTCTGGGGGGTCTCAGTTCCCGGGCAGCCGTGACCGCGGGAGTGCACTGCTGAGGGCAGGAGTAGCCCTGCAGCTGGGTCGGAAGCCGACAGCGCGTGTCCCGCAGAGCGTGGAGGGTGAGCACCATGAGAAGGCCGTGGAGCTGCTGAAGGCCGCGCAGGGCAAGGTGAAGCTGGTGGTGCGCTACACGCCCAAGGTGCTGGAGGAGATGGAGTCACGCTTCGAGAAGATGCGCTCGGCCAAGCGCAGGCAGCAGACCTAGCACGGCCGCCTGCAGACGCCTGTCTTCACATCAGTGCGGTTCCTGGGATGCACACACTGTTCGCTGACACGAAAAGTCAGAGGTGACGAGGGCGATTCTGTCCTGCTGTTTTTACAGGCCTTTTTCAAGTACAGATTTTTGTCATAAAGTTGTTATAGATTTTTAAAAATGCTTTTTTAATATTAAGATGTACTTTTACATTCTTAATCTTTTTTTAAGAAAAAAGTTCTCATTTGGCTACTTATTAACAGTTCTCCAATTTTTTTTTCTTTTTTTTGCTTTGTTTTTTTTAACCTGTGAAATTTCTTTACAGTTTTCCAAGAAATTACACCTGATAGTCTCATGGATAGTGGTTCATTACACCGTCAACGTTAACGACACTACTGCATTTTGTACTTTGAATACACACATAATATATAAACACACGGAAGAGCAGAACTCAGCATAGTGGAGGTTTTTTACTTTTATTTAAACATAACGTGTAATGGACGTTCATTTATAGTGATTTATAAGAGTAAGTTTTTAAACACTGAAGCATTCATTGCTAAAATCCGTATTCTTTCCTAATCGAGCAGCGAGGCAAGAGGATGAGATTCGATTGCTAGCATCCCTGATGATGCCCCTATTGATATTCAACCTTAGGTCGTAAATTAAAAATGCGAGTCGGTGGCAGATTCATCTTGTGCACCTGTTTCCTGAGCTGGTTGTTTTCCTTTAGATCTTCTCGCACTCGGCTCCTTCAAGCCCAAACAGGAGCCGGTTAGTTTGTGGTGGGAAACAGCAGAGTCAGAAGAAACAGCGACGCCTCCTGCCTCCCCTTCTGCATGCTCACCAGCTCAGAAAGAATGGATTTTAGCAGGAAAGAGGACAGGATTGAGATGTGTGGAGGGCGAGGGCGTAAAGGTCGCAGCCTGGAGGAAGATACCTGCAGGCCTTCGTCCACTGGGGGCCTCTGTTTCGCTGGAAGCAGCTGCTCGGGAATGGCCGCGACAGGGTGCCTACGAGCGGATGTGAAAGTTGAGTTCATTTCCCATCACAACCACCTGGAACCCTGTACTGTAAAACGCATGTAGATGGCAGACGCTAAAAAGACATAGATTGAAAAGGAAAAAGGATTTGACGTAATTTCCATCCTGTGTTAACAAAGTGGGCATTCTGTAACATTCCTACAGGAAGATAGAAATGTATACCTTTTTCTGCATGTATATGAGCACTGAGTCTTAAAAGATGATTCCAGTTTTCAGTGGTTTTCCAGAATAAAAGCGTTGTTATTTATCCTTTAGGTACTGAACACTGGATTGCATGGTTGAATGTGTCTTTAGTCCACGCGAAATGTGCTTGTTAATAGGATCATGTTGTTCAATTGTATATCTTCAAAATTAATTGATATGCTTTTCAAATGTTGAGACCAAAGTAGTATAGTAGAATTATGGACTTAATTTAATTGTAAAGTTACTAGAGGTATTTGTTGTAGAGCTTTATATATTAAAGAGGTATTGGTGCATATACAAACTGTAATATTATTGTTATGCTTGTGTTCTTGCATTCCGGGGCGGTTTAGCCCCAAAGAAGTCTTTCTTACAGCTACAGTCGCTCTTTTAAGGGAGTAGCAACATTTCAATATAAACTCGAGCTTCCTGGTTCAATGTCTCAGCTGTTTCAGAACTTCCAGCCAAGTTCAATCTTTTTGGTGTGAAAACTTAGTAAGTTGAGTGAATATTTTTTCCTGCAGTAGCCTGCAGTCTGTGCTCTGTGGTTTGGCACCTGTTTATAATTCTCACACTGAGACCGGCTGAGAGGAGCCGGGCGCAGCAGTTTCACTGGGTCCTGCCGAGCGTGAGCAGCAGCCCCTGCCTGGTCCCGTGGTGCGTCTCAGAACGGAAGTCTTGGCCCCGGGAAAGCGCAGTCAGGGCAGCGCTGCATGGTGGCCGTCGGCGGTGAGGGGAAGCAAAGAGGGGGTTCTCATCTCGAATGCATGCTCCCTAAATGAAACCAGACGCATAGCACACAGTAGGTGTCTGGTTTGTCAATGATAAGCCAGCAGTCCTCCCCAGCTTCCTGAGTGTTTTCCTCGTATTTCAGGAGCAGCTGACTGTTATGAGCCTGGCTGCCTGTTACAGTGCCCTGACCCGTGAGTGGTCTCCTCCCTCACGGCTAAATTAGGCCCCTCTGTGTTAAAAATCATTCCACAAGGTTCTCATGGACCCAGGGCTGACAACCGCTAGCTTACACTGGACTCTGTTCGCAAGAATCAGAATAGAATCATTCACTTTGCAGCTACTTAATCATTGGTTATATTTGTCAGAAGTTTCTTGAAGAAAGGGTACCTGGTGTTCCTTATTTGGAAAATAAGTACACCTTTAAAAAAAAAACAAACTAGGGCTGGGGATTTAGCTCAGTGGTTCCAGCGCCTGCCTCACAAGCTCAAGGTCCTGAGTTCAGTCCCCAGTACCAAAAAAAATATATCTACCAGTAGCTTAAATATGAATAGTAGATATTTCACCGTTCTGTCCCCTTTGCCTTTAAAATTTACAAAAGTAAGTTTATTTTCTGAGAAAGCAGGTTGAGCCAGGCAGACGGGTACTTTGTGTTTGCTAACACCACGCTGTCTTACCACAGCCACTTGGTCTTTCACCATGGCGCCGGGCGACAGTGGCCTTGTTCTCACGATGTGACGATTCAGGTGTGTTTTTGAACAAATTACTGCTGTCCTGTTCTAAATTTTTTAGGGATTTTTGCTCCAGTACTTAAGTGGTTTGGCTCAAGTACTCTGTTTACATTTCAGATTGGCATTTTAGCATTTCCTACAAGACACGGCCGATCTGGAAAGAACCTGAGCACGACGCGGTGTAACTTTGAGAATCCCTGTTGTGAATATTTTATAATGTGGAATGATGCTGAAATATTAAGGACTTGGGTAGTTGTATTTCCTGAATAAATGTATGTGAATTTTGTTAACTTGAAGTCTGTGGTTTACTCGGCCAGCAGTCTGCTTTTCTTCTTTATTGTCCAGACCTGCCTCGTGCAGTCGCTTCCCAGGCGAGCACAGTGGCGGAGGCCCTGGGGCAGCACTAGCTCCTCATTCTCTTCCAGAACTGGACTTTGAACCTGGACGCACCCTTGAGCGTAGCTGGCACACGGTGTGTTTTCACCTCTCTGTTGGACGCCGTGCATCCAAGGTGGCTGTCCAGCGACACTTTCTCAGTCCGGGACTGCCATGGCAGCCGCTCTCTCATTCAAAGGCTTATTTAAAGTAAGTGTGTATGAGTTATGTCCTTGTTCTTTGGATTTGAAAAACAATTTTGCTACAGCCACAAATGCTGGAGGCTGTGTGCAAAGGAACTGGGACGCCGGTTAAAAAGGCCCACGGTGAGGCTCCCGTCCGTCCCTGGGTCTCAGACACCGAGTAGAGCGAGCAGAGCGCTGGACCTACAGGCCTCGGCCCGCTGCCCTGGCGTCCACCTCAGGAGGGCCTTGCTGGCCTTTCCCAGAATCGGCAAGGACGGAGCCCAAGTGGCTCAGGGCAGCTCAGGGTCCGGAATGCGGCGGGGTTTGGGGGTGCAGGGATGAGACACCTCCAGGATGAAGACACTTGGGGATCAGCACAGGGGTCCTCTGGTCGGTCAGAACCAGTGCTGGAGGCGGAGGGGGCCCAGCCCTGGGGAGTCACTTGGAGGTTAAAGCTGGGGGCGGGGGCCTGCCACTCCCCAGGCCTGGGTCTGCGCCCGGCACAGCATGGGGACGCCAGGCCCCCAGGGGATGGCTGGGAGCGTTTGGTGGGTAGCCAGACAGTCGGCCCGGGCCTGTAATCCCAACTACTGGGGAGGCTGAGGCAGGAGGATCACAGGTTTGAGGGCAACCTAGCACAACTCCCTCTCCAAAGAAAAGCGTTTGTTAGGGTTCAGACTCTGAATGTGCTGTGCACCTTCGTTCCCATAGCTGTCACCATTGTGGATTCCGGTGTTCACGTAAGTAAGGGTGTGGGGGTTCAATGTCTGACACACTTCAGGGGCAGGCAGCGTCCACGCGAGGTCCTGGAGATTCGCCCCACAGAGCCCCCTTTCCACTGTATCCCTTCCTTGGGACAGCCACTGTGGTGGAGCTCACCTGTGGCCCCAGAGGCTGCAGCAGGAGAATTTCTGGAGCCCACATGCCACCCCCCAGCATATGCTGAGACCCCGAAAGGACAGGAGAGGACAGTGGGTATGTGCAGTGCCTCGGGGTGAGCACCTGAACCCCACACTCACAGCCGAGGAAGGCGAGAATGAATCTCGCACCCCGAGTTGGGAGAATGAGGAGACCCGGCCCTGTGCGGCCGCCTGTGTCCTCGAAGCCGAAGAGCAGCAGGGACGCGCAGTGGTGCGCAGGCGGGGTCCCCCCTCCCCGTGGGACCTGCGACCCGACCCTCGGCCACGCTGACGAGGGCACGGGCTTCTCTTCCTGGGGTCTTGCATCCACCCCACGGTTCGGTGGCGGAGGCGCCCTGGCCCAGGTGACGCCCAGGGCTGCCCAGGGTCGCCCACAGTCGCCGGGCGCGGCAAATCGGGGCCGAGGCAGTTCTCCCGAATCACCCTTTTATTAAAATTCCGTGCCTGGCCTCGACCCAGGGCTGCACGTGGGCCAGCCACAGAAAGCGAAAGCAACACAAGTGAATTATATCCACAGCAAAAACCCCACAAAGCTTTAAAAAATAGTAGCTGGACATGGTGGCGCACACCCGTCATCCCAGCACTCGGGAGGCTGAGGCAGGAGGATCGCTATGAGTTAGAAGCCAGTGTGGGTTACACAGTGAGACAAACGTTAAACCAGAACAGAAAGAAACAAGGCAGAGTTCTTTCGGGAAGGGGCCCTCGGTCCATCGGGAGAGGCAGGCGAAGGAGGGTGCGGCTCATCGCAGCTAGGGCTGTGTCGTGACGCACCCCCTGCCTTGTCCGCGGGGTATGGTCCCCAGTGCGCACACCTGGCGCTGTCACGGGCATGGACAGCGCAGATCCAGGCCGGTGGCCGCACTGACCTGGGAGGAGACAGCGTCCTCAAAGCCAGGGGGCCCGGCCCGCCCAGGCTTCTCTGGCCACCACGTCCCTGGGGGCAGGGCCACTCCCGTGCCAGCTGCCAAGGCCTGGCCTCCTTCCAGTGTGCGGGCCTATCCGCGCTTCGCCTCGCACAGAGGCGGTGCATCCGGGTCACTTTCCCTCGCTGGGACAAAGCACCCAGCCCGGAGAGGGGCTACCTGGGCTCACGGTTTCCGTGAGTGCAGTCCGGGTCGGCTGCCCCAAGGCCGGCAGGGCACTGCTTTCGGCAGAGAGAGAGGGCGGAGCAGGGACAGGAATGCACTTCCTGGTCACAGCCACAGCGACCACCTCCAGCCAGGCCCATCCCAAACCCTGGAGCTGAATGTGAGTGATTCCGGGTAACCATCGAGGTGGAAGTAAAAGCTAGAAAGTCTTGTCTCAGCCCCCAGGTCAAAACACGAGCATGCAACTTTGTCGGTGGCCCAGCTGCAAACAGAATTCACATTTTAAAGTTCATTTTATTTATTTTGGGACAGGGTCTCACTTTTTATTCCAGGCCGGCTTTGAACTCACTATGCAGACCAGATTGACCTCAAACGCAAAGAGATCCTCCTGCGTCAGACTCCCGAGTGAGTGCTAGGATTCCAGGTGGATGCCATCATGCCCAGCATGAAATACTCTAAAAATCACCTTTGTTGCAAATATTGGCAAAACAATTTAAAAGCCTCAAGTGTGATTTTTTAATAATGTGAATATTTTTCTTTTGAAGCTAAGCAGGGAAGCATAAACGCACTCGCGCGCACACACGCGCCCCTCCCGTGAACAGCGCTGCCTGGGTAGCGGGTCGCCGCCTCGCTTTTACGTTTCTCCACACGGGGGCACCGAAGGGCCGCTGTTGCTACTTTGGAGTTTTCCAGCCGTTCCTGCCTGCGGCGAAAGGGCCCAGCTCTTCCCCTGAGCTCAGCAGGGCCTGAAATGCTCTCCGGGAAAGCCCGCCGCTCTGGGGCGCACCGAGGTGAGGGCGCCCGGGTGATGGTGGCACTGCCGCGCGGCCCGGGTGCGCCCGCCCCATTC
The DNA here is from genome assembly GCF_053883595.1 of Heterocephalus glaber. Taxonomy (NCBI): domain Eukaryota; kingdom Metazoa; phylum Chordata; class Mammalia; order Rodentia; family Bathyergidae; genus Heterocephalus; species Heterocephalus glaber. The sequence goes on from NW_028258293.1 coordinate 5,147,527, forward strand.
CGTGCTGAGTGTGTCAAAAGCGGTTTGCACAAGTGTGCGGCACACCAGCCGCGGCCCCGGCCCCTGGGGCTGGGCCTCAGTCCCCCCCACACCTCTGCTCTCAGCCGTTGTTTCCTGGCAGGGCCGGCCGGCTCTGAGGTTCGCCGAGACCCGCCCGGCAGAGTCACCCCCGAGGAGGCGACGCTGCTGACCGACCAGGCGCCCAGGCGGCCTCCCTCTCGGACCCACCGTCGGCCCCTTGGCCCGGCAGCATCGCTGGGGTTTAGCAGTTTTTCTATTCCCCTTGATTTTTAAAAATTTTCATTCGCCCCTTTGAGTCCATTGCACAGCAGTAACGGTGACGACTCGGGGGGCTCAGCTCTGACCCTCATCTCTCGGCCCCTGCCCTTTTGCAGAAGACCCATCCCTAGTCCCTGTCATCTATCATTTTTTAGCTCTCTGTTTACACTGTGAGAGAAACCGCGCTACACTGAACCCGGTGTGTCTGACTTGCTTCAGTTCACACTATGGACTCAAGCTGCATCCATTCTCCTGCAGACGATTCGCGCTTATCCTTCTTCGTGGCAGAGTAGTACTCCGCGGCGTGCGAATCCTGCATTTTCCTGTGCATTCCTCTGTCCGTGGACACCTGGGTCTTGGAGTTTTCAAGTGTGCCGGCACCGACGGCTAAGAGGCGCTGGACTCCCTGCGCACACAAAGCAGGATGCAAAGCGCGGGGCGCAGTGGGGTCCGCAGGGGGCGCCCGCCGCCTGCTCTTGGGAGTCCTGGCACCTCCCCTCGGGCCCGCCTTCCTGGAGGGAGGCCCGGCGCCCCAGCAGATCCGGCCCGCGGCGGGCGGGACAGCCGGGCGGGGGCGCGGGCCTCGGGCTTCAGGCCTGGCGGCCCCGGCCCCGGCCCCGGCCCCGGCCCTGGCCCTGGCCACGCCGCGCGCCCGCCCGCCTCGCCACCCGCGACCACCTAGGCCGCCGCCCCCCTGTCACTCACGCGCAGAACCACGCCCTGCCCCACTCTCGGCCAATGGCGGCGGCGCTGGCTGCATAGTAATGAGCTCGAGACCAGAGTGGACCAATGGCTCCGTCGGAGCGGGCCGCGATTTGCATGCGGCGGGGCGATTTGCATAGCCGCGGCGCGCGGCGCGGCCAGGCCGGCAGGGGCGGCGGACGCTGGGGACGGCATGGCCGGGCCTCCCCGCGGGGCGCCGGCGGACCGCTGAGAGCACCGCTATGCGCGGCCCGCGCTGCCTGCTGTGCGCCCTGGCGCTGGCGCTGCTCGGCATCGCTGGGGCCCGCGCGCCCCTGTGCCCCGCGCCCTGCGGCTGCCACGGCGACGGCGACCGGCGTGTGGACTGCGCGGGGCGCGCGCTGGCGGCCGTGCCCGCGGGACTGGGCGCGTCCACGCGGGCGCTGTGAGTACAAGGGCGCGGGTCCGGGGGAGCGGGCGGCCCAATCCCCCCGCGGGCTTCCACCCGGCCGGGCCAGGTCCTGCGCCGCGCTTCCGTGGCTCTCCGCGGGGGCCCGCGACCCTCCTGTCTCGGCCTCCGGGAGCGCCACCGTCCGGCCCGGCCCTCCAGGCCCCTCGGGTGCAGACGCGCCTTCCCCACCGCCGGCCGCGGGGCCCGCGCGAGGGGGATCTGGACGCGCGGCCCAGGCGGCCGGGACGGGACACCTGCCCTCAGGCCCGACCCCCCGAGGCCCGGCCGCCCGGGGAGCCCGAGCTGGGACCCTCTCCGCCCCGCAGCCTCCCGCGGCGGGACTGCAGCCCCAGCCGGGAGGCTGAGGCAGGAGCCTGTCGGGCGCCGCTCGGTGCGGAGGCCTGGCTCGGGCCCTGCCGGGGACCCACTCGAAGCGCAGCGCCAGCCGGGGCGGCCCTCAGGGCCTCCGCCCGGCCCAGATCGGCCTGCGCAGGGCCCGCGCCCTCGGTGGGTGGCCCGGGCCTCAGGAGCCGGCGGACTCCAGGCCCGTGCGGCGGAGCGGACGACGCGGCCCGGTCTCCCGGCCCCGCTTTGTTCGGCCAGGTCTCGGCCGCTGGTGTGGCCGGATCCCTCCCTCCGCTCTGGACTTCACCCTGGGAGCTTTTCGTTGAGAGGAGAGGGAGGAGAGAGTGTGTCTGTGTGTCTGTGTGTGTGTCTGTGTCTGTGTGTGTCCGTGTGTCCCTGTGTGTGTGTGTCTGTCTCTCTGTGTGTGTCCGTGTGTCCCTGTGTGTGTGTGTGTGTCTGTCTCTCTGTGTGTGTCCGTGTGTCCCTGTGTGTCTGTGTGTGTGTGTCTGTGTCTCTCTGTGTGTGCCCGTGTGTCCTGTGTGTCTGTGTGTGTGTGTCTGTGTCTCTCTGTGTGTGTCCGTGTGTCCCTGTGTGTGTGTGTGTGTCTGTCTCTCTGTGTGTGTCCGTGTGTCCCTGTGTGTCTGTGTGTGTGTGTCTGTGTCTCTCTGTGTGTGCCCGTGTGTCCTGTGTGTCTGTGTGTGTCTGTGTCTCTGTGTCCGTGTGTCCCCGTGTGTCTCTGTGTGTGTGTGTGTGTGTCTGTGGCCGTGTGTCCCCGTGTCCGTGTCCGTCCGTGTGTCCCCGTGTGTGTCTGTGTGTGTGTGTGTCTGTGCGTGTGCGCGGTTCCCGGCTGGACCCCAGGGCCCGTGCACCGAGCTGCGTCCCCAGCGCTTTCTCAAGGCCTCGCCACACCATCAGGCTGGGCTGGACCTTGGGGGTCTCCTGCCTGGGCCTCCCGAGCGCCAGGATTAAGTGCGCCCTGTGGAGGAGCCGGTGCCCCGTGCCCCGGGCCGGAGTCGCAGTGGCGCTGACTCGGGGCTCAAGCGGCTGCGCTGGGGACGCAGAGGCGCCGGGGGCGAGCGGGGTGCAGGGCGCCCGCCCTCCGCGTGAGTCTCCCCCGCCCCCGCGCTGCCGCCCCTGCTCCGGGGCTCGGGCCGGGTCCGGGACTCCCTTCCGAGAGGGGGTCCGGGCCTGCGCTGCCCCGGCCGGTCGCACAGGGGCCCTGAGGCGGCCTGGCTGCGAGGCCGACCCCCTCCCCTCCCCTCCCCTCCCCCGGCCCCGGCCCCGGCCCCGGCCCCGGCCCAGGGCCCAGGGTTTCGTGTGCTGGGCCAGGCCGGGCCGGGCGGACACCTGCCCTTGCTGTGGTGCCGTCCGGGGCGGGGCGGGCCCAGCCGGCCTGGAGTCCAGGTCTGGGGAGGCCCAGGCGCCGCCCACGGCCTCCCACCCGGCCCCACTCGCTGGCCCAGCGTCCGCCTCCTGCCGAGGTGCTGCCCTGCCGGCGTTTGTTCACCAGAGTCCAGGGTCCCGTGGCCGTCAGGGTCACTGTCCCTTGTTTGTTTTGCTTTGGGGAGACAAGGTCTCATTCTGTGTCCGTCTGACTTGATCCTCCTGCTTCAGCCTCCTGAGCATGGGGGCCAGGGGGCCACTGTGGACAGGACCCGACAAGTGTGGTCTGACATGGTGTCCGAGGGTCGGTGCAGCTGCCGGGAGACTGCGGGTGTCACTGCGAGAGAGAGAGAGAGAGAGAGAGAGAGAGAGAGAGAGAGAGTGTGTGTGTGTGTGTGTGTGTGTGTGTGTGTGCTCGTGCGCGTCCCAGAGGAGAGGCTGCCTGTCACTGGCTGTGCCCTGTTCCTGTTGGGAAGATGGGGCGCTTGGGAGGGGGCACAGCGAGCTGCCTCCGGGGTGCTCAACCCTCGAAACCGAGGCTCAGGCCCAAACCGCCAGTGTGCAGCCCGGCCCTCCAGCGTGTGTAGAGAATCTGCTGCTTTCTCTCCTCCTTTTGCAGTTTTGTTTTGTTTTGTTTTGTTTTGTTTTGTTTTGTTTTGTTTTGTTGAGTCAGGGTCGCGCTGTGTAGCCCAGGCTGGCCCTGAACTCGAAGTGATCCTCCTGCCTCCGCCTCCTGAGTGCAGGGATGACAGGCCTGGGCCCCCACACCCGGCTCAGTGCTGGGCTTCTGACAGCCTTTGGTGCTGAGTCCTGGTCTCTGGACTTGAGCCACTCTGGCGGGTCTTTCTGGGCACCTCGGAGCCCCTCAGTGCTGTGCCCTGAGCACCCCGCTCTCTCTCTGAACCCCAGGAGGCAGCCGGCTTGGCTCGGGGCGCGGGGCGGGGGGCGGGGCGGCTCCAGCCCTCAGCCCTTCTGGGAGTAGTTAGGCGTTCGCTCATCTGGAACAAGGAATCACAACTACTGGGATGAGTTTTCTTCCTGTTTAGTTTGATTTTTAATTTTCTTCCTTTTTTTCTTTTTTTATCATTTGGCGTTTTGAGACGAGGAATCACTGTGTAGCCCAGGCTGGCCTCGACCTCACAGCGATCCTCCCGCCTCAGCCACCAGGCATGCGCCCCCACGCCCTGCGGGAATCCTGGACCCCACGAGCACCTGCCCATTTCGGCGGGGCCCTCGCGTCCCCCAGAACAGCCCGGGCCGGTGGTGCGGCTGCTGTACCTGTCCCACAGGCGATGGAGCTGGCTTGGTGTTGGCTTCATCCCCGGGAGGGTTGGTTGGCGGCCACAGGGTGCTCGCTTCTGCTCAGACTGCTCAGCAGCCGGGACAGCGAAGGCCCTGGGAGCCCGGCTCCAGCCCCGCTGTGCTGTCCGCACTTCTGTCTGGCCCGGTGTCCTGCTCCGTGCTGCAGACTGAAGCACAGTGGGATTCACTCAGAGATCCATGGACTCTGACTCTACACCCCGATTTCATCTGCACAGAAAGAAAGCGGCACCCCAGTGGTCTCAGTGCTCGGGAGGCTGAGGCGGGAGGATCGCTGTGAGTCTGAGGCCAGTTGGACCCTACCTCAGAAAACTACAAATAAGTGTTTACGTATGTTCGTGCACCCTAAAAGCTCAGTATTTGTTGGTGTAACGGTTAAACCCTGCTGACTGTGCCTTTAACTCTGAAAATCGTGCACTGCAGCCTGGAGAACTGCTCCTGACCGGCATCACTGCTCTCCAGGACCTCAGTGTCCAGCCCAGGGGCCACCCGGCCGCGCCTCTGCCTGGGGAGTTGAGGCCTGCGGTGGACTCGAAGTGTAGACTGGCTGGCTAGTGTTCAGCACAGTGTTCACAAGAGCGCCTGAAACCCCCAGGTTCGGGGCCAGTGACTTTAGTCTCTAAAACAAGTTTTGGTTTGTTTTTTTTGTACTGGGATGGAACCCGGGGCTTGTCATGGAGCTACATCCCCAGCCCTTTGGATTTTTAATTTCAGACTCGAATGCGCTAAGGGATAAGTTGCCTGGTTGGGTTTGAACTGAGTTCCTCCTGCCTCAGGCTCCCCAGGGCCGGGATTACTGGTGTTCTCACTTCTGCACATCTGCACGTTGCGCGTGAGTGTGTCGGACTGTTCAGACCCCAGAGAGCTTTCCCAGTGCAGCACACTCAGCAAGCAGGGCTCCGTTTCATGGGTGAAGAAAGCCTTGTTGTCTTAAATGATCATAGAACTAAAATCTCTTTTGGGGGAGGCATGGAGCTTTTTTTATTTCTTAATTTAAATTTTTGAAACAGGGTCTCGTTATGTTGCTAAGTCCCCCAGGCTTGTCTAGAACTTGCGATCCTCCTACCTCAGCCTCCCAGAGAGCCGGGATGACAGGCCTGCATCCCCACATCCATCTTAAAATCTCTCCTTTAAAATCTGTCATCTTCCCACGAAGTTCTCTGGCTTTCTGATTTCTTTTTCGGATGCCCTGGCTCGAACCCAGGGCCTCTTGCACACTCAACATGTGCGCTACCTCCAGGCTGCACCCCAGTCCTGGCCTTTGTGTTGAGCACTGCAAAACTGTTTCAGAAACTGTAGATGCTGTCCTAGGTTTTGCCTCTGAGCTGCTGTGAAAGCGGCCTAAAGCAGATCGGCCATGCCCGGCCTGTTTAGACAGCCGAGTGGCTCGGATACACTGGCGCGTGCTCCACCGTCACTTTCAAGAAGACCTCTGCGGTGTTTCCCGGTCACGCATTGGTGTCTCCCTGGCTGTGGATGAATGGCCTGACCAGGCGCTCGGCGGGGTCCGTGGCGCTGCTCGCGGTGGCGCCTCATCAGAAACCACCGTCTCCGAGGTTTCTGAGGCAGCGAGTTCGAGGCCTGGGCGAGGCCTGGGTGGCCGGTCGAAGCCCGCCGCCTCCCTGGGTTCGCTCCAGGGCTCCGAGTTTGGCCTTGGCACCGCCAGCTGAGGTGACCCTGGCTTGATTTGTTTTACTTCTTTATGGTGTCTTGAGACAAGGCCGGCTCTGTAGCCCAGGCTGGCCTTCCTCCAAGGGATTGTCCTGCCTCAGCCTCCCGTGCGGGGCCTGCAGGCGTGTGTCCCCTGCCTGGCTCCTTGTTGCTGTTGTTCAGCAGGAGGGAATTCCCTTGCCAAAGGGCAGTCATTCCTCACGGTGGTCGTCCTGGTGGGGACAAATCACACTGGTGACTGCTGTGAGCGCCCTTGAGCAGGCCTGGCCTTCTCAGCTCAGCTGCGGGAGGCAGGACGGGTGGGAGGAGCCAGTGAAGGGCACTCAGGAACCCACTGGATTGTTTTGGTGACTTCTGAATTATTTCAAACGATCGAAACAGTAACCAAGCCGGGCCTGGTGCTGCAGGCCTAGAATCTCAGCACTCAGGAGGCTGAGGCAGGAGGATCGCTGCCAGTTTGAGGCCAGCCTGGGCTGTGTAGCCAAACCCCGTCTCAGAGGCAGACAGAGCCATGGCAGTGAGCCCACTAGGTCTGCTGTGGGTCCTGAGAGGCCTTGGTCTCGGCCCCACCCCCACGCAGGGTGGGTAAACTGAGGCTCGGGGTTGCCACAACCACAGGTTAAGTGTTGGACTTCAGCCATGAGGCGTAGCATCCGTTTGCTCCCTAAGGGTCACCAGGTTTTTCTTGCTGGGTTTCTGAGACAGGGTCTCCTCGGCGACCCTCCTGCCTCAGCCTCCCGGGTGTCAGGTGACAGGCGTGCGTCACCGAGTCTGCTGCAGGGAGAGCGTGTGAGGGGCTTCCGGCCTGCACGGGAGCGGCTGGGCCTCCCACAGCACGTCAGCCGCGTGTCACCTCTGCAGAGGCACCGGGCTTCGGGGAGGCGGAGAGTGTCGCTTCCAGGGAGCCCACTCTGTGCCCAGCTCAGACCTCGGCTGCCCCGGTCCCAGGCCAGGCACAGCTGGCAGCGGTGACTCCACAGTTCTCTGGCGGTGTGATTTTAAAACCCAGCCCAGCCTTGGTTTTAAGTGAAAGGCGAAGCCGACTTTGGTTTAAGTCTTAAAAGATAGTTCAGCCGGGCGTGGTGCTGCACGCCTGGAGTCCCAGCACTCGTGAGGCTGAGGCAGGAGGATCGCCAAGAGTTCAAGGCCTGCCTGGGCTGCACACAAAGCACACGCGTGCTTGGGCCAGGCAGGCCTGGGGATCCCGGCCGCTCTGCGCTGCCCTGGACACCTTCAGGGGACAGAAGAGCCGATCTGGGGGCAAAACGGGCGCTTCCTAGCAGGGCTGGCAGAGCTGTTTGTTTTATTTTGCTTCATTTTTAAAATGCAGTTGTCATCGAATTTACAGCCCAGGCTCAAGGGAGGGAGATGGGGCACACTTTTTCTGGGAGCATTTTTTAAGTTTCACAACAGCGGGATTCTGGGAGGCTCTGGTGTGTGATCTTCCAAGTGGACGCTTGTGCAGGCAAAAGCGTGCACTTCCTGCCAGGAGGGAAGTGCTGGAAGTACTCGTCTGCCAAGGCGTTCTCACAGGTAGTCCCTGGACCGTGTGCAGCGCCTGTTGGATATTGCTTTGTACAGCTCTAGCACTGTGGTTGCAGGACCCATTTCTCGTCTTGCACACTGTTAGTATCACTGGAGTTTGGGGACAAGGTCTCACTTTGTCGCCAGGGTGGGCTGGAACTCACAGCCATCCTCCTGCCTCAGCCTCCCGAGCGCTGGCAGGACAGTTGCGTCCCTCTGAGGGACTCATTGCTGTGAGTCCCCTGCAAGAGGAGGAGGTGCCGTGGGTCCGTCTGACGCTTGCAGATGCAGTCACACATTTGTAGCTTTGATTCAGTCTCATGAGATCAGCGTTTTTGACAAAGGAATTCAATTCAGACAAGGAACAAATATGTGGCCAGATCATGTTGTTTCCATGATGTTCTTCTCAGCTAAACAACAACAAAAGCGCGAGATGATTTCTTTTAATTCAATAACAAGTTTCAATTTAGTCCTGACTGCACTGAGTCAAGGCTCCCAGACTGCTGCGTTCAATCAAGGGTGCCGCGTTTGGCGAGCAAGTCTCTCAGAAGAGCATTGTGCAGTGCAGCGAGTTTGCTGCACATTTGTTCATGACCCAGATTCTTTCTGTTTGTTGTGTTGAGACAGGATCTTGCTGTGTAGTCCGGGTTGGCCTCGAACTCACAGCGCTCCTTGTGCCTCAGCCTCCAGAGTGCTGGCATGGCAGGTGTGCGCCACCACACCGGGGCCTAGCTGGTTGATTGTGACCGGGATTCAAAGCCAAGCCGCCCGTGCCAGAGCCCGGCCCTGACCACCACGCTGGGCGGGTGTGGCGGCTGTGGGGCTGGGGCCCTGCAGGCCCGGGCCGCCTCGCACCCGCGTTTCCCGGCCGGAACCCAGGTTCCATGCTGCCGTCGCTTCACCTCCTTGCGCCTGACCTGCATTCATCCGCACCTCCGCTCCCAGCCCGGACGCAGCCGCTCTGTCCCCCGATAATACGCACGCTGGAAAATTTTAACAGTATTTCAGTTGCAAATAGATGGAAATTGTGTGTTCTGTTTAATGCGAGGCAGAAAATCCTGCCATTTTTTCCCTTTAAATACAAGAAAACAGGCGTGTAATGCGGCATTGAGGACGCCCGCCGGGGCCCTTTGTGCTGGGCTTAATTAGGGGCTCGGGAAGGGGCGGCCCGACCGGCGGCCGCAGAGCATTTGTCCATTGGGGCCTGAAGGACACTTTTGTCTGTGACTAACAGAGGTGAAAGAAGCCAATTATTGGGCCGCTCTGCCTGGCGCAGCTGGCGGGGTGGGACAGCCGCTCCCTGCCCCGGGCCTGGCTCCGCTGTGGCACCTCGGCCCTGCCCGGCGCGCGGCTGTCACCTGCTGCGGCCTTTCCGTGTTTTAATTTTCTTAAAGCCCTCATAGCGCATTACACTCGCCAAGTAACTGGCTTTGTGTTGCGTGTGTCTTTGTTTTTGTTTGTTTGAGACAGGCTGGCCTTAAAGTCATTTGAACATTTCTAAGTCTTCTCTGTTGTCTTAAGTGAAGTACAGGTGTCTGTCTGGAGACAAGATATCACTGTGTAGTCCAGCCTGGCCTGGAACTCACAGGGATCCTCCTGCCTCAGCCTCCCGAATGCTGGGACTACATAGCAAGATCTTGTCTCAAATAACAATAATAATGATTAAAATGCCCCATGTATGTACGGGTTCCCCTAGATGCTTATAATTATTGTGCAATGCAAAGGTATGCCAGTAAAAATACACATTCTCCGAGGCAGGAGAAGTCCAAACCAGAATCCTTCCCCCACGCAAGGTGCGCATAAAGCTCTCACAAACTGCAAAGACCTCTAGGGAGACACCTCTAGCAGACAAAGCTCGAGGTGGGTGGGGATTATTTGCACGGACTTCACTGTCGGCTGGGAGGTGCCCATCCGAGGGATGAAACTGCGGACAGGGCAGTGGCAGGGGAGTGTGCGTATTAAAATACTGTTTCCTAGGGTCTCAGCAAGGGTGCTCCGCTACTTTATTATGTTTTGGTTTTTGAGACAGGGTCTCGCCCTGTAGCCCAGGCTGGCCTCACACTTACTTGGATCGTCCTGCCTCAGCCTCCCCGAGTGCTGGGATCACAAAGGTGTGAGCCCCCACACCCGGCTCCCCCTGATGAGCACCTTGCACAAAGTGCCTTTTATGGTGCTAGATTGCTCTCGGTGATCGCTTGTAGGCAGCTTTAAACTTCTGACCACACCAGGACGTAGCGTGTCACAGGTTTGCCCATCATGCTCGGAGGATTATGATTTCTTTTCAAAATAGCAATTTATTTAAAAACAAAACAGAACCACCCTGGCTCAGCAGTGGTGTGTGTCGGCTCTCTGTAAGGAAGAAATGACCAAGACGCAGAGCAGGCCTCAGCATGGTGGCTGTAGCAATGTGGAGCTGCCTCAGTATCGGGGACAGCGCAGAACCGGCATACAGGGGCCCGGATGAAGCCACCAAGCCCAGCAGGCACGTGGCCAGCTGCCAGTGTCCCCAGCGCCCCTAAGACTTGGCCCTGCTCTGCGGCCACCCTGCTGTTCCCCAAAACCTGATTTCGCACCTCTGTCCCCGCCTGCTCTCCAGGTCTCCTTCCCTCTCCTTGGGCGCAGCTCTGGACGCTGCCTGCCCGCGTGGCTCTCGCCCAGCCGTCCTGGCTGCCTTGACGGGCGTCCCCAGGCACTGCGTACTCATTCACCCCGGGGAGGAGCCAGGAGTCACAGGGTCGTGGCTGGAGGCCGGGGCAGCTGAGGGCTGGCGTGGGGTTCTCACCAGCCTGGCTTTCTGTGGGGGGCACCTGGCAGCGGCCATCACCGTATTTACGATGGCACCTCAGAAAGACACTGTGGAAAGGGGGCTCTGTAGCTGGCGCAGAAAGTGGCGAGACCATGGGATGAGTTTGAAGCCAGTGACCCTGTCCTGAGGGGCATTCGTGGCAATGCATCTTTCACTGTATTAATTTTAAAGATTTGAGCACCACATTTTCCATCAGGCCTGTACATGGTGGAGAAGACAGGAACAAATATACGAAACACATCCTTCACTTCCAATCAAACCAAGGTAGCTCCCAGCCTTACAGGACAGATCTCCTGGGTAAGTGAGTGATCTGGAAGCTTTTCATTTTTCTTCCTTTTGAGACAGGGTCTCATTATGTCGTTCAGGCGATCCTCCTGCCTCAGCCTCCTGAGTGCTGGGGTGACAGGTGGCAGGCCTGTCACTACCTCGCTGTTCCTGGGGACTACAGCCACTCCTCCCACCCGCCAGCTCTGTGGTGCCCACCCGGGCTCCTGTGCTGGACTTTGCGGTAAAATTGGCCTTCGGTTCACAATGGGGGCCCTGCAGGCTTTGAGTCCACAGAACCTGATTGTACTTAGGTTGAGAAAAGCCAAGGTTAAGACAAATGAGAGGCAGGCCTGGTAGCCCAGCACTCAGGAGGCTGAGGCAGGAGGATCTCTGTGAGTTCCAGGCCAGCCTGGATCACATATCGAGACCTTGTCTCAAAAAGCCAATGAAAACCAAAAAAGGAGGCGCTCTGACAGGCGGGGCGGTGGCCCCGTTTGCGTGGGTTGGAGTGGCCTGGTCGCATCAGCACCCGAAGGCGTCTGTCTCAGGACCTGGGCCCCGGACTGCTTTTCTGCGCAGCACCTCAGGGTGCCGGTCCCTCTGCCGGCAGCAGGGCCGTGGGTGCTGCGAGCGAGCAGGCGATCTCAGGAGGGAAGCAGAGGGGTCGCTGGGGGTCCAGCAGCCCGGGAGGCTGGAGGGCAGGATGGCCAGTGGGGACCGGGAGGGCCGGCCCAGGCTGCCACACCCGTGGCGACCCTCCTGCCTCAGCCTCCCGGCGCGGCGCAGTATTTTCCCGGTAACAGCTCCGGAGTTCAGGGTGAGGCTGCAGTGGCCCGGAGAGCTGCGCTCCGCTGGGCGGGGTGTTTTCGGGGTGCCGTCTCCCCGACTCGGCGCGCGATTCTGAGCGGCCCCGGGTCACAGCGAGCCCTGGGCGGGCGGCCGGCCCGGGTTCTGCCCCATCCCTGGGTCGGTGACGTCACCGCAGGCCGGGCGCCGCGGAGTCGGAGGAGCCGCAGCGGGGGCGGGGAAGGGGGCGGGGTTGAGGACGGCCTGGGCCGCTCCGGGCCCCGCTGCAACCCTGGCCACTGTTTTCGGTCCGCGGTTCTGGGAGTTGCTATTTATAGGACAAAGCCTGTATTTTTGAAATTTTGAGGAAGGAAAATTAGTTTTCCTGAAAGCCCATTTTGCATCGTTCCTCTCAAGCTATTTTTACATCGGGCAGCTTGTGTTTACGAGAGACTCGCGCTCTGCCAGACTCTAAGCCAGGGTCTGGGCCGAGGTCGCTGTTCGGTTTTGGGGGCACGGGGAGGGCATCTGCCCTTGGCCTTGCTTGCTGTCTGAGGGATGGGGTGCTCTTTGTTTTCTGAGACGGGGTCTGGCCGTGTAGCGCAGGCTGGCCTTGAACTCTCAGAGATCCTCTCGCCTCAGCCTCCGGCGAGCTGGGGTGACAGGCGTGCGCCCCCCGCCGGGTCAGGGCGTGCTGCTAATACTGCCGCTGAGCGCGCACCAGCCGGGAGCACCAGGCCCGGGATCGCCCTTGGCCCCCGGCCAGCTGTGGTCCCAGCTGCCCGCCCGTCTAAGCAAATTGCGGGGAGCAGATGCTTCTCTGGGTTGGGTTTGCTTTGGTTTGGTGTCTGAGCGGGGCCTTGCTGGGTACCCAGGCTGGCCTCGAACTCCTGAGACCCGGAGTGGACTCGAGAGCCGGAAGCGGAGAACCCAGGCACCCTCGAGGCTGCCCCCCACCTGTACCTTCCCCGGTCCACTGCGAGGGGCGTCGTCCCTCTCCCCGGAGCTGCAGGCGGAGCACTGTGCTGTCCCAGTGCACTGCACCCGTCCCTCGGAGGGGAGAGGACATTTCATAGCCCTTTATTTTTTAAATTTTTTATCTTATTCATTTTACTTTTTCATTCTTTTGGATTTTTGAGGCAGGGTCTCGCTCAATAGTTCGGGCTGGCCTTGAACAGACGACATGCTCCAGGCTGGCCTCGAATTTGTGGCCATCCTCCCTCAGCCTCCTGAGTGCTGGGGTGACAGGCGTGGGCCACCACGTCCTGCTAGAACATCTTTTAAGTAACCTCGGGACCCAGGCTTTCTCTCACCCCGCTGCTGCTCCATGGAGAGAGCTGCGTCGCTGAAGTACGAAGTCCTGGAGAGTTTCACCTCCGCTGGGCCCGCGGGCAGAGCTGGGAGGACAGCTGGGATTCCGCCGCCGAGTGGTGGAGGAGTCAGGAGTCCCACTTCTCAGTCTGTTTCATGGACAGCAGTGCAGACCTGCGACAAAGACAAAGACAGGGCCGTCAGGTGCTGTGGCTGGCGCTGTCACCCCAGGGCTCGGGAGGCTGAGGCGGGAGGATCCAGGAAAGTTCGAGGCCAGCCTGGGCTACACGGTGAGACCCTGTCTCAGCTCCCCCGCCCAGATCAGCCGGTCCCTGCCTGTGCCACACTGGCCACAGGGCGACAGTTCTGCCTTTCCTAGTACAGTTGGAGGGGAAAGCCGCCCCTGTTCATGAGGAGGATTCGAAGCCTGTAGTTGGTTGGGAGCCGAAGTTGGGCACCACGTGGCTCAGGTGTTCAGGGACCGGGGCTGCAGCCGCGTCTTCCAGGCACTGAGCCATGGACCCCGGGCCTTGGGGATGTCGGCTCCCTCTCTCCCTCCGAGGCAGGCACAGCTCGGGGGGCAGGGGATGAAGCACCGGGTTACCCTGCTTTGCCACGGCCGCGGGTGCTGGGTGCTGGGTCGCCCACAGAAGGGGGAGCAGTCAGTGCCCGAAGCTTCATTTCTCTCTGCCGTTTAATAAACACTGCTGCCAGGTTAGAACATTTTATAGTTTCTCACTGGAGGGATCATGCGCTTGAGGGTGAGTCTGTTTAAAGAGCGTGGTGGCACTTGCCTGTCATCCCAGCACTCAGGAGGCTGAGGCAGGAGGATCGCCACAATTCGAGGCCAGCCTGGGTGACATAACTAGATCCTGTCTCAAACAAACAAAAAAAACCAAAACAAAGCAGAAAGCAGTGTAGCTTGCCCTAGGGCCGAGGACATCTTGTTTCTGTGTTTGGTTCAGGCAGGGCTCTCAGAGGGGACCCAGGGGCGGGAGGAGCTTGTGTTATCATGGACACTGGTGTTTTAAAAAGATGCCGCAGGTAGTAAGGCTTGAATTACACCTGAAGTTTGTACTTTTAATATGGAATCCAAGCTTTAAAAAACCCCTGCAGTTGTGTGTGATTCCATCCCACTTCTGTCTCGTTAGACGGCCCCGGCCCTGCCTTAACGCTCTCGGGAGCTGCACCTTTGCATCTAGCTTCCTTGACTCCTCGTGAGGTATTTGGACTTTGTCCATGCACTTTCACATTATCAGTAGCCTGTCTGTTCTGTTCATGGCTACATGACATTTCTGCAGTAGCCTGGCTGCCTTTTTCATGGCTGCATGGTACTCCATGAGATAGATATACCGGAACGTCTTCCTGAAGGCACCAGTGGGAAGACATTCAATTGTTTCTCATTTAAATAGATTATTTAGACTTTGGCTGCTGGGTCATGTGCTCTGCTCCTTAGTGTGCGTTTCACCTGATAGGAAGCTGCCCACTTGTTCTCCAAAGTGCTTGCTCTGTGGCTGTGTGGTTTGGGTCGCCACACTCTGCCCTGCCCTGGTGTTCTCAGCCACCTGCCCTGTGGTTGTTCGGCATTTCGTGCATGTGCTTAGTGAGGAGTGTGAAGCAGCTTTCTGTCCACTCCAGGATCTGGCCTGTGTTTTGCAAATATTTTCTTTCCATCTTCATCACATTTTCCTCCCCTCCCTCCCTTCCTTTCTTGGTTCTGAGGGTCGAACCCCCGACGCTGTACACTCAGCCACCCCCCAGTCCTTTTGCGCCTTTATTTTTGTTTTGATACAAGGCCTCACTGTGTATCCCAGGTCGGCCTCACCCCTGCCATGTTCCTGCCTCAGGCTCCTCGGAGCTGGGATTGCAGACCGAATGTCTTTCGGCTGGGGTTCTCTGCAGAACAGTGCCCATTCAGCTTGGAAAGTCTTTCATGGAAAAATGCTAAAAGCTGTCAAAATAGAGGTTTTAGCCCATGAAAATGATCCAGAGATGAAGTAAGTGTTCTTCATTTCTGATGGCAGGAAAGTTAGCATTTTGCGTGTGTCCATTGGTGTGGGGCGGCCTGGCACTGGCTGGCCGTGCGCGTGGTCAGGATGGTGACTCAGCCGGGCCTTGTGCACACAGTGAGTTCATGAGGGCTCGCTAAGTCCTCTCCAAGGCGATTTGCTCTTATCTGTCTTAACGTGGGTTGTTTTTGAGTCTGGGTCTCGCGGTGTAGTTCATGCTGGCCTTGAACTCATTCTGTAGCCCAGGCCTCAAACTCGGCGATGCTCCTGCCTCAGCCTCCTGTGTGACAGTGACCATCAGCCTGTGTTTGACCCTGAAGTGGTGCCTTACACATTCTCTGACCATGGGTGCTTTGGAAACAGCTCTTTAAATGCATGATGAAGCCAAGCATGGTGGTGCACACTTGTCATCCCAGCACTCGGGTGGCTGAGGCAGGAGGATCGCCAGGAGTTCAAGGCCAGCCTGGGCTACATAGTGAGATCCAGTCTCACTAAGACAAACAAACAAGACCCAAACACCACAGAGGGAATCCTGCTTCTCCCAGTTCCGCCCCAGCGCAGCAGGAATGCAATGGCTGTGGAGGGAGGCCGGCACAGGGTGCGCCCGGCCGGCTGTGGACAGACAGGTTGGGCTGCTCAGGCGCCTGCAGAGGTTTAAAGGTGTCCTGTTGGAACACGAACGTGATGCTGTCCCCGCCTGCAGCGACCTCAGCGCTAGGGAATTTATGGGGAAAAAAGCTGAGGGTTTAACCGCAGGCAGACTTGCCGTTTCCGTGAGACAGTTGTGCACTGTGGACTTTATTTACTTTTTATTCAGGGACCGACCCCAGGCCTCCACCCAGCCCACCCCTTCTTTCTGAGTCCGGGGCTCGCTGAGTCATTAAATGGCCCAGGCTGGGCTCTGAACTTGTGATCCTCCTGGTTCAGCCTCCCAGTGCAGGGACTGCGGGCCTGCCCCACCCACCCACCAGAGCCCTGGACTGGAAAGTGGAGAGGGAGCTGCAGCCACCCAGTGTCCTCTCCCCAGGCTGTACCTCTGCCCCGGGCCCTGCCGGGTGGAGATGTCACAGGTGCGCTGTCCTCTGGTTTCGGGTTTAACTGTCAGGAAACAAATGCGCCTGGAAAAGACCCCAGCTTCCAACCTCCGCAGTCGGCCCAAGGTCTCCAGAGTTTCCTGTCTTCCCAAAACTTCCTTTAGTAACTATACTCTGTGGATGCCTCAGCATTAGTACCCGCAGCCTTTTCCGTGTGTGTGTGTGTGTGTGTGTGTGTGTGTGTGTGTGAGAGAGACAGGGTCACTATGGAGCCCCAGCTGGCCTCAAATGCACGGGATCCTCCCGCCTCTGCTTCCCAAGTGCTGGGGGGCCAGGGACCACCCCTCGCTGTCGGGGAAAGTCGGGCCTGGGAGCTCCCCAGCCGTGTCTGGGGGCCACTGAGGGCCCAGGCCCGGGAATAGGATCTGAGGGACGGGGATGGGATGCCACTGCTGTGTCCTGTGAGCGCGCTGTCCGCATGGCGTCGGGGTGACCACAGGCCACTCCCACACTGCTGTCCCCCCGGTGACACCTGCAGCCCCACCTGCAGGCCTCCGTGGCTTTTCTGCTAGACTCAGTGATTAAGACTCCAGCCTGGTACTGTACACCTGTGATCCAAGCCCTCGGGAGGCTGAGGCAGGAGGATTGCAGCGAGTTCCAGGCCAGGCTGGGCTCCATCTCGAGAGACTCTATCTCTGAAAACCCAGAAGGAGAAGCAAAGCGTGAAGTCTGCTGCTGCTTAGGTAAGGATGTTCTTCCCCTGTGTTCTGCAGGGACATCAGCATGAACAACATCACCCAGCTGCCGGAAGACGCATTCAAGAACTCCCCGTTCCTGGAGGAGCTGTAAGTTTGCTCTGGAGTTGCAGAGCCAGCCTGGCCCAGCCCAGCCCGCAGCCCGCAGCCCCTCGTGTTGGGCTTCAAGCAGAAGGAACCGCGCTTTGGGGGCTGTTTCTGAGGCAGCGTAATCAGGGCTGCAGCTTCGAGCCAAGGCCTCGAGGCCCCTCTCACTCCCAGGTGATGCAGTGCCCGGGGTCCCCTCATAGCACCTGGAAGCCGCTGGACTTTAGTTAAACAGCTTGCAGGGTGGGATATTTCTTCTGCTTGTTTTGACCTCCATCGTGCTGTGCTTCCTGCCTGCTTTTTCAGGTCCGTGATCAAAATACTCACTTTTGGCTTATAAAGGAATCAGAGAGGGAGTGTTCTATTTTAGGAACCTGTCCAAAAAATAACATGAGGTTTGAGCAAGATAATAGAGGCCTGTAGATGCCAGTTGCTGGCTCCATCCACCCGGAGGGATGAGGTGACCTCAGGGCGAGGTGGTGTAGCCTGTAATCCCACACTCAGGAGGCTGAGGCAGGAGGATCCTCAGAAGTTTGAGGCCAGCCTGGGCTCCGTAGTGAGGTCCCACTCCTGCTGCAGATGCGTCCTGAGGCCCACATGCTGTCCTCTCCCCCTGCCCTTCCCCTGGGCCAGACACGGCCGACCCTCGGTGTGTCCCCGCCCTGCCTGCCGGGGCTGGAGGGTGGCTCGGGTTGAAGGAGCCAGAGCAGGAGTTAATCCCCTTCCCACACCGCCTAGCTGCGGAGATTGTTCGCCACTTTGCAGTTTGTGAGCAGGGTCGAATTACTCGGCTTTGCTCTGCTCCTTCTCTCTGTTTTTGGTCAGTGAAGTGAGGGGAATAATCCTCCCCCTGGAAGACAGCGCGCAGCACAGCCACCCCCAGCGCTGTGCAAACGCCAGCCAGTGTTGATGTCGCTCTTCAAAGAGCATTCGGAAAAAGCAGTGTGCCGACTGTCCCGTGTGGGCGAAGAATTAGGTGCTCGCTGCATTTCATTTCTGCCTTCGGTATTTTCTCTATCACGAGCATCATTTGATGACCATGTATTAATGTTCACTCCCAGTTTTAATGGGGACAGAGGTCTTGCCTGGTGGGCAGGAGGCCTGGGTTCCAGGTCGAAATAAATAAACAAATAAATAAACAGTGGGGTGTGGGGAGGCTGAGGCGGGAGGATCCTTGCAAGTTCCAGGCCAGCCTGGACTGCACGGCGAGGCCTTGTCTCTAAAAGAAGAAGAGGCCGTCGCCGCTCTGCTAGTGGGTATCTTGAGCAGCGCCTGACTGCAAGGTTCCGGGCGTCCAAGGGCGCTGACGGCTGTGACTCGCGGGGGAGAAGTCACCTCCGAGAGAGGCCGTGCGGTGGAGCCAGCTGGGGCCGGGTGGAGCCGGCTGGGTCTGGGGTCTTCTGCAGAGACTGCTGGGGGGCGGGGGGGCCCTGGAGGAGACCCGGTCCCGCCGGACGGGGCAGCGACTCCGGGGAGGAAGCTCATTAGGACCCAGGCATGGGCAGGACTCGCAGGAGACGAGGGACCTGCACGGGGCCCCAGCACGGAGCCGCGGCCCTCGAGGTGCGCGCTTCCCGGGGGAGGAAAGCAGCGGCCCAGGGACGAAGGGAGGGCTCCTCCCACTCCCACAACGCGGAGGGTGAGAGTGCGCAGCCCGGGGAGATCTGCGTGGAGACCCCTCAGGCAACCGGAACCGGAAATCCCACTCCTAGGTGTCTTCCTGAAGGAGTTAAAGACATGTGTCACGGTGACGGGTGACCCGTGCACACCCGTGTTGACAGCAGCACAGCTCATCATAGCGGAATCTGGGAAGCGGCCTCTATGTCCGTCAGCAGATGAGCGGTTAAAGACAGTGTGGTGTTTGTACACTGTGGAGTATTACACTGCCATAAAGAAGGATAAACTGGATGCACCTCGAGTTCGTAACATTAAGGGAAAGAAATCAAATACACGAACTTAAATATCACATCTTTTATATGAGAAACCAAATGTATAAATAAATGAAAGAGCAAAATAAAAGGTAGACGATGGAAGTAGGAGGATGATCTTCCGCAAACCGGAGGGGGCCAGAGATGGAGGGCAGGGAGAGGCGAATGAGGAACCGAGGTGCCGTGCTTGGGAGAGGGAGCAGCCGCAGAGCCTGGCGGGTGGCACAGGCGCTGCCGCTGTGCAGCAGCGGGGACCCAATGGGGCGGGGCATCCCGTGCGGGGACGCAGGGCCTCTTTGCATCCTTTCATTTGTTTTGCTTTTGGGGTTTTTCTGAGACGCTCTCACTATGTAGCTCAGGCTGGCCTTGAACTCCTGGTGATCCTCCTGCTTCAGCCTCTCCAGTGCAAAGTTTAAATACAGAATTTTATTTTTTATTGGTTTATTGATTTTGGTACTGAGGATGGAACCCAGGGCCTTCAAACATCTATTTGCCATGTGGTCTCCCTGAGTCCCTGGGGTGCTCAGGCTGGGCTTCAGCTGTGGATCCTCCTGCCTCAGCCTCCTGAGTGCTGGGATCACAGGCCGGCACAGCCCTTTTAGGGAGGGAATTTTAGAGAAGGGCTTCAGAACCCCATGGTCCCAACACCTGAAGGGAGAGAGCAGTTTTTAAAAGCTGCAGTTCTGGACTCAAGGTTGGAAGCCCCTCTGGGGGAACCGAGGCCCGGGGAGCCCTGGGTTTGGCCTGGACCCCAGCTGCTTGCTGTGCACACACTGGGCTGCCAGGGCCCCACTTCCTGCTTCCCCCTCATGTCTCTGTTTATCTCTTCTCCCTGTTTCTCTGTGGCTGGAGTCTGGAAGGCAGCTGGGGCTCTGTGTGAGCTGCACACCCCGACTTCCCCCCACCCCCGATAGACCCCAAGAATTCACATCGTTTCCTTCCTCCACTCTTCCTGCACTTAAACCTGCCATTTCACGACGTCCTTAGGAAGGCACTTCCTCTATAAACATAAATGCAGGGCCTCCTGGCACACACCTGGCATCCCAGCACTCGGGAGGCTGAGGCAGGAGCATCACTTCGAGTTCGAGGCCAGCCTGGGCTACATAGTGAGACGCTGTCCCAAAAGACAGAGTGTATAGAGGGGCCTTCATTTACAGTTCTTCTCCCAAGGACCCTGAGTTTGTGCAGGGGAGCTCGCGCTCCTTGCTTTGTGGAGGTGGCAGGCAACTGGCTCAGGTCCCTGCGGAACAGATACAGCTGGGCCTGCGCCAGGATGAGGTGGGCTGCAGAGAGCCTGTGTCGCTTGGCCGATGTCCCTGGGAGATGTCGCAGCAAGGGGCGACTGACGGGATGGCCGGTGCGGAATGCAAGGACTGAACTTCTGTTCTCTCTGCTCCTCCCCAGACAATTGGCTGGCAACGAACTTTCTTTTATCGACCCGAAGGCCTTGTCCGGGCTGAAAGAGCTCAAAGTCCTGTAAGTAATGCAATTTTCGTGTCGCGCAGCTGGGCCTGTATCCCCTTCTGCACCCGATGTGCTCCGAGCCGGGTGAGCCCGGTTTCTTTCAGTTTGGGATTAAAAGATTTAAGGAGTGCCTGGGCGGTGGGGGAGGCCCGGCTGATTTGGGCCCGGATGACAAAAGTTCAAGCTGTGAAAGGGATGCCTGTGACCTCGGGTGACAGCTGCAGGTGAGGTGTAGGCCTGGCGGCTTCCGGGAGCCCCAGGCGGCAGGGGCAGAGACCCTGGGCTTTTATGGCCAAGGAGGAGCCAGGAAAGGAATTCCTACTCCCCAGTCCAGCGGGTCAGAGTCGGTCACGGGAGGAGCAGCTGGCCCAACCTCCCCTCCCACAGCGCTTTTGCCAGCACCTGGCGGGCAGGGCAAGGTCTCCGAGACAGACGCAGACTGCTCTGCTCTGAGTCGGCAGGTGTTTTGTCAGCAGGAAGGCGAAGGCTTGGGGCAGAAATGCAGTGTTTGACCCGCTGTCCTGAGAGGCCTGACCCCGTGTGGGGAGGGCTCTGTCCCACCCCAGTCCTGCACCAAACCACTGCTGCTGTCTTCCGGATATGTGGCCAGGTCGCTGGCTCCGCTGTGTCCCAGTGAGAATGGGTCAGCACTGTGAAGGAGAGCCGGGCTGGGGCCACGCCTGTCATCCCACCATGTGGGAGGCTGAGGCGGGAGGATCACCGTGAGTTCAGAGTCACCCTAGGCTACATAATGAGTTCAGGACTGGCCTGAAACACGTAGTGAGACCTTGTTTCAAAAAAAACAACACATAAAACAAAAAGCAGTTCGCTGGGTGAGGGCATGAACCAGGGTGCCTAAAACCCCCAAGCCCCGAAGCAGGCATGTGAGGCGGCGGCCTGGGGCTGCAGCTGAAGTTTCCTCTCTGCTTTTGCAGCCAGTGCAGCCGGCTTCTTTGCAGCTCGTATCTTGGGTGCTTTCCACTGCTACTCCCACCTTTTCTTTTTGGCATCAGAAATACTTTGGGGAAAATAAAGGGCTGCAAAGTCTTCTGAGAAAAACAAAGCCAAGCTTGCTCATTACTTACTGAGCAAACATTGCCTTGCAGCACCCTGCAAAACAACCAGCTGCGGACGGTGCCCAGTGAGGCCATCCGGGGCCTGAGTGCCCTGCAGTCCCTGTGAGTAGCCGGAGTAGCCCCGCCCTGGCCACGAGGGAGGCATGTGGAGGGCGCCTGTGGGGAGAGGAGGTGCTGGGAGGGAGCTGCCTGCAGGTGTCCAGGGACCATGCGGGGGCGGCCCAGGGTTAAGTTGTAAAGAACCTGTGGTACCTCGTGCCTGGTAACGACAGTGTGAAGAGTGATTGTAGCCCCTCATCGGACATGGTGTGCTGCCCCTTCCCCCGCCCCCCGAGACAGGGTCTCACTGTGTAGTTCAGGCCGGCCTTGAACTCACTATGTAGCCCCAGCTGACCTGGAACTCACAGGGGTCCTCCTGTCTTGGCCTCCCGAGTGTCACAATGGCAGGCAGGTGCCTCTAGGCTGGGCCCCTCAAGTTTTCTTTTTTGAAGAAAGTTTGATTGTATGTGGCACGCACAAGGTTTTAACTCTTGGCTGTTACCATGTGCAGCCACTGATTTCGAAAGCTTCTTAAATGGCCTGCTGGTCTTTCTTGATTTTTTACGTACAAAGACCTGGCTTTCCGCACAAGCCCCGAGTGCCCTCGCTTGCCTGCGGAGCCCATGACCTTGGGGGATTTTAAACAACCCTCCCAACCCACAGCTAGGAAGGATGGTGCAGCTTCCAAACTGGACAAACCTGTTTCATGGTTCCAGTTATGCTGGAGTTCTTTTGAGAAATTCCAGTCGTTAAATAGGAAGTGAATGTGAAAATTAAAATGTGTTCTCGTAAAATACATATTGTAAAAGTTAAACTTTACATCACAGCTGTCATAAACAAGGAGTAGCCAGGATATCGGGCCCCTGAATTTCTGGTCCAACTAGAAGTTTAGGGTAGAAGCTGAGGGCTGGTGGGCACCCACATGTAATCCCAGCACTCTGGAGGCTGAGGCAGGACAATCACTAGTTCAAGCCCAGCCTGGGCAACTTAGCAATAAGACCCTGCCTCAAAATTAAAATTTTTTTAATTAAAATATTTTTTAAAAGAACTAGGGAGGTAGCTCCAAGGGAACATGGTAGGTGGGTTTAATATACAAAATCCCAGAAAAAAAATAAAATTTAAGAAAGAGAAGGTAGCTCAGTTTACACAGATGGTACATTCTGGAATGTAAGGAGCCGTTGGTCACCACAGCTAATGAGGTAGGGTTAGGTAGTTTCACGTAGACTCTTTTCAAAGGTATGGTTATAAGTGTGCTGTTTCCCTTATTGTAAGTTAGAGGAAGAGAGAAAAAGAGACCTTTTGATTACACAGTGTTTATTGTATATGGAGACCACAGCCTTTCTCTTTTGATTTATTTTTGGTTTTCGGAGACAGGGTCTTGCTAAGGAGTCCAGACCTTGAACTCAGTATGTGTCCAGGCACCCTGGTCTGGAACCTCATGGTGGTCCTCCTGCCTCAGCCTCCCCAGTGCTGGGGTGCCAGGCTTGAGCCACCCACCATGCCCGCTGGATAACAGACTTTCAGCAGTAATTATCAGCATGTGGTATTGTTTTGTTATTGTAATTTTATTTAAGATAAGAAGTTAAGAATAATGTGCGTCTCAGAGGTGAGCTCAGCTTGGGAGAACAGGAGTGGGAGCACATTCTCAAGACTAAGAAGGGCATGCAGTTACTGCGCTGCCAAGCTCTTCACAGTAAAGCTGCGCTTGAAAGTAATAGTTGTTAGCCGGGCGTGGTGGCGCATGCCTGTCATCCC
Source organism: Heterocephalus glaber (assembly GCF_053883595.1). NCBI lineage: Eukaryota > Metazoa > Chordata > Mammalia > Rodentia > Bathyergidae > Heterocephalus > Heterocephalus glaber. The sequence goes on from NW_028258293.1 coordinate 5,170,498, forward strand.
AGCACCCTACCCGGGAGGCTGGAGCAGGAGGATTGCTAAGAGTTCCAGGCCAGTCTGGGCTACATGTCGAGACAAAAGACAAGTGTCTCAAAAAACAAAAGACAAAGCTAGCAGTCATCTGTCTCCCTGTGCGCGGCCTCAGTCGTGGATGACCCGAGGGAGCCCAGAAAGTCTGTCCTCTCCTCGCCCGCTGCCGAGGCTGGGTGTGGCCGACCCAGGCAGAGGGGCTTCCTCCTGGGGCGGCCCGGCTGTCCGCTCCCTGCGCCCTCGTGCAGCTCTGTCCTGGATCTGGAAGGGGCTCTCCCCACCCCAGGATGCCCTGGCCATCCCACGGTGGGCCCGCAAAATCCCGAAGAGTGTGAAAACAGTGTACAAAGATTGTACACGATTTAGGGTACGAAAGTGTGGACAACTTTCCCTCTTAATAGCATTTTGTTTTATTTTTGGGGACAGGGTCTCACTATGTAGTTCAGCCTGGCAATCCTCCTGCCTCAGCCTCCTGAGTGGCTTGTCCTGTGAGTTCATTAGGGCTGTTGCTGGCACTCTGCCAGCTGTTACACAGATGAGGACGACCTCTTTTGGAGGTAAATTCCAGACACCTAAAGAATACAAGTCTAAGAACGTCATGCCAGCAGAAGGCTGTCGTCCCAGCACTCAAGAAGCTGAGGCAGGAGGATTGTGGTGAGTTCAAGGATAGCCTGGGCTACATCCTGAGATGTTGTCTTAAAAACAAAACAAAATTAAACAAAAAATATCTCTAGATGGATTGCTGAGGCAGCTCAGTTAGCCAAGCTCTCCCTTTTGGCCTTCCTGCAGTTATCGAGGCCCCATCAGAAAGTGCCTCCTTTCAGGCCCCAGGACAGGGACTGTTAATCGCTGCTAATCGCCCAGGTGGACATTGTGGTTGGGGCCAGGCAGTTGGGGTAGGAGCCTGCAGCTTGGCTGGAGGGGAATAGGATGGAGCAGGCTAAGAATTGGGAGCTGAAACTGCTCTAGGCCATTGATCTCTGGAATTCCTGCCAGTGCTTTTGGTCCTCAGTCTTCCGGGGTCATCCCCGGGTGTGGTGGCCTTGAACAGGAGTAGTGACTTCACACCCGGTTCCCCAGGGCAACCGAGAGCCAGAGTGGCCCGGGCTGTTCTGGGGCCACGTCCGACTTCCAGGGGTTCATTGGCTCCAAGGGAACCTGCACAAGGTGCCCCTGGTGCTGGTGCTGTCGTTCTAGGGAGGGGGCTCGATGCAGAGCCCAGGCTGGCCCCAGCTCTGGGGATCCTCCCGCCTCAGCCTCCTGGTTCTCCCGCCCCTCTTGGTCCAAGCCCGGGGCCGTCCTGAGCGCACTCTCCCCGCAGGCGACTGGATGCCAACCACATCGCGGCGGTGCCTGAGGACAGCTTCGAGGGCCTGGTGCAGCTGCGGCACTTGTGGCTGGACGACAACAGCCTGGCGGAGGTGCCGGTGCGGCCGCTCAGCAACCTGCCCACACTGCAGGCGCTCACCCTGGCGCTGAACAGGATCTCTGGCATCCCCGACTTCGCCTTCACCAACCTGTCCAGCCTGGTCGTGCTGTAAGTGCCGCCCCCTTGCTGCATCCTCCTGGGGCCTTGGAGACAGGGTCCCGCTGTGCAGCATGGCGATTCTCCTGCCTCAGCCTCCCGAGTGCTGAGATCACAGTTGTGAGCCACCACGCCTGCTTTTTTCAGTGTTTTGCTTCCTATAAATTCCAAGCAAATTAACTGTTGTGTGGATCTGAGCGATCTTCAGCCGGGCATGGTGGCACCTGCCTGTCATCCCAGCACTCAGGAGGCTGAGGCAGAGGGAGGCCAGCCTGGGCTACATGGTGAGATCCTGTCTCAAAAAAGAAACCAAGGGGGGGCGGGGATTTAGCTCAGTGGTTCTGCCACCTGCCTTGCAAGTGCAAGGACCCAAGTTCGATCTCTGGTACCAAGAAAACAAACAAACAAACAAACAAACAAACCAAAGGGGCCAGGACTTAGCTCAGTGGCACTGCACCTGCCTCAAAAGCACAAGGTCCTGAGTTCGATCCCTGGTATCAAACAAACCGGAGGCTGGTGTGCATCACTTCCCACCCTGCCTGGCCCCACAGCGACGTTGACAGCAGTGGCAATGGTGGCTGTGAGGGGTGAAAGCCACTTTGCTGCTTCTCTTCCCGCAGGCATCTGCACAACAACAGGATCAGAAACCTGAGTCGGCACTGTTTCCACGGCCTGGACAACCTGGAGACCTTGTGAGTGTTGTGCAGTCCACATCCTGGGCAGCCGCCCGTGACCCTGCCTCTGGAGGGAAGCTGCTGTCCTCGGGGCGAGGCTCCTTACTCACGCGCGCAGCGTCCGATAACCAGCTGCTGGTGCAGACTCAGACCTCCCGGAAATTGCTTGTCCTGTCCCTGTGATGCTCGTGGATGCTCCCCACCCCGAATACTGATCACAAGCTGGGCGGCCAGCACAGGCGTCAACCTTCCTAGAGACTCACTTTGTTAGATGGGTGGCCGTCCTGAAGCCTTGCAGTGGAATTCTGGGTGGTCCTGTTGTTGAGACAGGGTCTCACTGTGTAGCCCAGGCTGGCCCTGACCTCCGGTGATCCTCCTGCCTCAGCATCCGGAGTGCCAGGATAACAGGCACGGGGCCTTCTGGATGCCTTGTTTGTTTGAATGAGTTTGCTGCCTGAATGCTACCTGTGCGGTCCCCTGCTAACATGTGGCAGCTTCACATTTTGTATTTTGTTTCCATGCTAAGTGCTTAGATCCCTGACTGCAGCTGCAGGGGAAAGTCTCCAGATGTTTATTTCTGTGGTTACTTTGTATTAGTTGCATTTAGTGCCTTGTTCAGAGATACATAGTATTTCCTACAGAAAAGCAGTGAAAGCTTGGGAGGCCAGGCCAGGCCCGCTATTCAGCTGTATCACTGTTAAATCTCTTCTCCTGGCCTTAATTTTTATTTGCTGGTTTTTCTTCTGTGTAGGAAAGAGAAACAAAATAGCCAGCAAAGGAACCGGGCTTTTGATGTTAACTGGCTCTGGCTGTTTATATGAAGAGAAATTGACATTACAACACTTACAGAACTGGAGTTTAGAGGACCCCCCACCACCACCACCCGCCTGCACATTTGTCCTCCTCTGGTTTCTTTTCTCTCCCCTTCTGGTTTTCGGAGACAGGGCTTGCTATGTAGTCTTCCTATGAAATACTATTTAGATGATTTGCTTCCTCTTTCAGCAATGCGAGTCTCAGGGTGCTCTGCCTTGAAATGTGTGTAACAAAAGAAGCATAGGGCTGGGGATTTAGCTCAGTGGTTCTGGCACCTGTCTTGCAAGTGCAAGGTCCCGAGTTCAATCCCGGTACCAAAAAAAAAAAAGAAGAAGAAGCATGCTTTTGTTTCTATTCGGCAGCCTCAGGAAGGTGTGGTTCTGTGAAAGCCTTCGGGTTTTCCGTGACAGTGTGCTGATGAGAAAGTGACTGTGGGAGACGTGCACTCTTCCCTGCTTCTACAGCGACCTGCCTGGCAGTTCCCACCACTGTTCTGTGTTTTCACCTCTCCTCCCCATCTCTTCCAGGGACCTGAACTATAATAACTTGGAGGAATTTCCCGAGGCCATTAAAGCCCTTCCTAGCCTCAAAGAGCTGTGAGTAGTGCCCCTCAGACCTCTTTGGCCTTGAGTATCCTGGTGGTGGCCAGGCTGGGGCCTGGCCCGGTGCCCGCATGGGCTCCTGCACACACGGCCGGCCCCACAGGCTGGCTGGATCTCAGGGCGGCTGTAGATCAGATGCCAGCCTCTGCCTCCTGGGCCCTGGAGCACAGACAGACTACTCCCAGGTAGAGAGTGCCGAGGGCGGAGCGCGCACCAGGAGGCTGAGGCAGGACGCATGCCAGCAGTCGGGGCCAGCCCGGGCTGTGGAGGAGGCGGGGGCGGGGCTGTGGTGGCTGAGCGCTGGCTGTGTGACACACGTGGCCCGGAGACAGGGGCAGCCCGAGAGGGCAGAGGAGCTCGGGCTACTCCAGCCCCGCGGAGTCCAGGCCTCCGTGCCCGGGCTGAGCTGCGGGGTCCGTGGGTGCAAGCGCAGGGCCCGTGGGGCTGGGCACGGTGACCCCGCGCCTCATCCCCTCCCTGCCCTGTCTCCGCAGCGGCTTCCACGGCAACTCTATCTCCTTCATCCCCGACGGCGCGTTCAGTGGGAACCCCCTGCTGCGGACTGTGTGAGTCCCGGCACTGGGCGGAGGGAGGGACCGGCCCACGGGCGGACGGGTGGGCGCGCCAGCGGCCCTGACCTGCCCCATGTTTGCAGACATTTGTACGACAACCCTCTGTCTTTCGTGGGGACCGCAGCATTCCGGAATCTGTCGGATCTGCACTCCTTGTGAGTACTCGGCAGGCCGAAAAGCGCTCAGACGCCTACGCAGTCCTTGGTGGAAACAGGAATTTAGGGTCAGCTTCTGGGAGCGGAAGCCCTTTCCCGCCACACCCTACCCGGCCGGGCCGACTGAAACGTGTCTTGCGGTCTGTGAGCTCCTGGCTGGCTCTCACGCACGTCTCGCTCTCCTGTGGGTTCAGAGCCGAAGCGAGCTGTGGTTGTTAGCCCTCTGGTTGAAGCTGCTGTAGCTTCAACCTGTTTAAAAGATGAAACGGCAGCTGGGATGGTGGTGTGACCTGTGATCGAAGCACTCGGGAGGCTGAGGCAGGAGGATCACCAGGAGGTCGAGGCCAGCCTGGGCTACATAGTGAGACTTTGTCTCAAAAAAAAAGTAAAAACAAGCAAACAAAGGAAAAACAAAATAACACAGAATAAAAAGAGCAAAGGAAACATTGTTTCTAGCAATGACTCTGCCTCTGCAATTTCCCAGAGTCATCCGCGGCGCCACCATGGTGCGGAGCTTCCCCAACCTGAAGGGCACCGTGCGCCTGGAGAGCCTGTGAGTGTGGGGCGGTGCGGGCGGGGACACTGGGCCTCGTCCCTCGGAGCCAGTGTGGGCTTGGGTTGGGCAGTGCGCTGCGGCCTGTGTAGAAGGAGGGGAGGTCGCTGGGAGCAGAAGGCCGGACCCGCGTCCCCTCTGCAGGGCGGCGGAGCCGGGTAATCACCGCGTGTCCCTTATGCTTGTTGGTGGACGCGGAGGCCGTTTCCGAGGTGTAGCTGTGAACGTGCTGTGCGCGGATCACAGCGGTGACGTCTGGCTCCCTCCCGGGAAGGGCCTAGGCGGCTGCCTCAGGCTGGCAGCCAGGGTGTAGGGTTCGGAGCTCGGGGCGCCCTGGGAGTGCTCAGGGTTTCACCTGTGCCTGTGCCGGGGGGAGAGGCGAAGCTGCGGAGGCCTGGGCAGCCGGTGGGCGGTGAGCACGGAGGGCACCGCCCCGCTTCGTCCCGAGTGTCCCGCTCCCCAGTGCGAGGCCGAGCAGCATGAGCGCGGGCACGCAGGACAGGCAGCCGGGGCAGGGCGACCCTTCCTCCGCCCCGCTGAGCGCGTCCCTCCTGCAGGACGCTGACCGGCACGAAGATCAGCAGCATCCCGCACAGCCTGTGCCAGGAGCAGCGGGCGCTGAGGACGCTGTAAGTGGCCGCCGGCCTCTCCCTGCGCACACGAGGCCCGGGGCCCACGCGGGCTTCCTTGTCCCTGTGGGTGCTCCCTCTGTGAGTGAGCAGGCATTTCAGCCCTCCCCAGTCGGGTGTGCGTCCAGTTTGTTATACGTCCCATGACTTCAGCCAACAGGGTCATCCTGACCAGGTTCTCTGCCTGGACTCCCTCCTCTTCCATAACCAAAGCAGAGCCTAAAGCTAACTTGCTTGCTTTTTCTTTCCTTTTTTTTTCTTTTTGGTACCGGGGATCGAACTCAGGACCTTGTGCTTGCCAGGCAGGCACTGACACCACTGAACTAAATCCCCCCGGCCCTCGATTCTGTGTTTTGAGACAGGGTCTCGCTGTGTAGCCCAGGCTGGCCTTGAACTCATGGTGATCCTCCTGCCTCGGCCTCCTGAGTGCTGGAATGACAGGTGTGCACCACCAGGCCCAGCCTAAAGCATTCTTGAACCAGGCATGAACTAAAGATAGAATGTTGCTGTTTAAAGACCTTTAAGCTGGCCTAGGTGTTTGAAGTAAATAATGAAAAGTGTTACCAAAACAGTTAGGGGACTAAGGTGTTAATCATTATCCAGTGGAAGGAGATAGCAGTTGCAGGAGTGACTGATTAACTAAGGAAGTCATTAAGTGGTGTAGCAAGTCTCAGACCTAAGCAGGGGAACCACTTTGGAGGGCAAACTCCAGTGAGCTCAAGTATTAATTATTGTGGTATCTTATTTTACATGCATGTTTTAAAAGATGTAAGTAAGCCAGCTGTGGTGGCACATACCCGTCATTCCAGCCCCGGAGAGGCTGAGGCGGGAGGATCATCTTGAGTTCGAGGCCAGCCTGGGCTACATAGTGAGTTCGAGGCCAGCCTGACCTGATTGGCAAACCCTGTCTCGAGAAAATAAAATAAGATAAAATAAAATGAAATAGTTTTCTGGTAACGTGACATTAATATGTTAATTTTCGACGTTTTCAGGGACTTGTCTTACAACAATATAAAAGACCTTCCCAATTTTAATGGTTGCCGCGCCCTGGAGGAAATGTAAGTTGGTCTTTGGCCCACTCTTCTTGCTGAGGTGTGTTAGTGCACTGGCGTTTTCTGTTTTGATAGGTGGCTTTCGAGTTAAGAAAGGGGGCGTTCTTATAAATGAGGCTTCCTGTAAGCAAAGGGTCAATCCTGCGGGTGCGCCCACGCAGCCGGCGTCTATCTGGGCCTCCGTCCGTCCGTCTGTCGGGCCTTCTGTAGCTGCCGTCGGGAGGCTGCAGAGTAAAGCAGAGCAGAAAAGCGGTCCTGGCTGTTGAGGGACCAGACATGGGCACTGCTGTCCCGTGTCCCTCCGCGGGGCAGCGCTGGGAGCAGTCACCTGGGAGATGACAGCGCTGCATGAATTCTCCCCTTCTAAAAACGTTTTGAGACAGGGTCTCACTATGTATTCCAGGCTGGCCTGGAACCCGTGGGGATCCTCCTGCCTCAGCATCCGGCGTGCTAGTTAGGGTCGTGCGGTCTCGGGCCCCTTCTCTGCCTGTCCTCTTCTTCCCTCCCACCACGGAGGCTCCGTGAGGAACTTAGGTCGTGGAGTCACTGCCCGGGTGACCTGGGGAGCTGCTTCCGGACAGAGGAGGAAGTGGAGATGCTTTCTGCAAGCGGGTTTTCACACCTAGGAAAAACTTGACACAGAGGACAGTGATTCCCCCTCTCTCCATCCCCTCACTCTCCCTTCCCCTCTCTTCTTTTTCAGCTCACTGCAGCGCAATCAAATCTCCCAGATAAAAGAAGGTACCTTCCAAGGCCTGGTGTCCCTGCAGATTCTGTAAGTTGCCTGGGATTATTAAGAACAAAACCCGCGTCAGACTGCAGATGCACATCCCGGTGATGCTCAGCTCAGCAGCTGTCCTCAGGGTGTGCGTGCCATGCAGACACTGCGGCTCCATCCTCGCCACGTGGTTCTCACACAGAACCTGCTCTCGGTGCCCTCCCCAAGGCCAGGCACTGACGCTCCGGCAGTGAGCGGAGGGTCGCTGTGCCCGGCTAGGGGCTCCAGTGCTTCCGAGGCCTTTAGTGGCCAGCAGTTCGGCCGCATCCAGCAGAGCGGGCCTGGCTGGGGCTGCCCTGCTCTCGTCCTGGTGACAGTGTGGGCAGTGGAGGCTGCTGACCAGTGCTGGGGTCCATTTCCGAGGGCGTGCATGCGCCAGGCACCCCAGGGAGTCTGGGGGACAGAGGGGACCCACAGGACGCATCCCTCGCTGCCTTCATAGGCAGCTGCTCTAGTGCAGAAAGCACGGGATGCTGCGTGAATGGGCTTCTTCAGTAGAAGAAAGGCGTGAAACTTGCAGTCGAGGAAAATTCCGTACGTTGGACCTGCTTTTCCAGTGGATTCCCTGTGGAAAACCTACAGCGGGGGGTGCGGCTCCCTGTGGGGCACCCGCCTGGCGCAGAGCTCTGGGTGGAGAGGAAGGGGGAGAGGAGAAGTGGAGCGGGCACGGTGCAGCAAATGCTGAGCTGGCAGGGAGCTCCCGGGCTTTCTTGGTTCGGGGTTAGGGTTAGTGATGGTGATGGTTAGGAGCTGTGGTCAGGGTTACGGTTAAGGCTTTAGGGTTGTGGTTAGGGTTAGCACTACGGAGAGGCGTTTAGGTTAGGCTTCCCCGGAACGGGCGGCTTCTCCCCACCCTCCCTTCTACGTCACGGGTCACAACCAGAACCTGGTCTTTTCTGTGATTTGCTGCCAAGTGTGTCAGGCCCCATCACCCAGGAGAGGAGTTACAGCAGGGTCAGCCCAGCCTTTCCGTTCCCTTCGGGCTGTGTCTTGCAGTTGCTGAGGACTTCCGGTCACGTGCTGGGCCCCACCCGACCGCACGTGGGCCGCAGCCGGCCGGGCTCTCCTTTCCCTGCCTGCCTGGGGGAGGATGGTATCTGGGCTCCCGGAATTCACTTGTTTGCTTATTGATTGTTTCTCTCCCTGGGGCTTATCACTAACCCTTGAGAAGGCAAATAGCAGGAGACCTGTTTTTATTTTCTGCTTTTTCCTGAGCTGCTCTTGTCCTTTCTGGCTCAGAGGACCAAGGTCACATCGTATCACTTGTATTTTTGAATGGGTACCAAAAAGATAAAGTGGAGAAAATTCACAACTGTTCCCAAGGAGACACCAGCTCCAAGTGCTGCTGGGGAGCAGATTCTGAGAAAGAGACTGTTGTAAGGGAGAGGTGGGCGCTGAACAAGTGCAGCAGTGGGGGAGTCAGAGACGCTCGTTAGCGGGATACTGCATTCCTGCCTCAGGCTCTGAGTCGCAGCCTCTGTGGCCGACTGTATGTTGAGCGTTTGTGTAGGAAGATAACATGCTACTCTTATAATTGCAGGGATCTGAGTAGAAACCGGATCCACGAAGTCCACAGCAGTGCTTTTGCCAAGCTTGGGGCAATCACCAATCTGTAAGTGTACAGACTCAGTAAATGGCGCTGCCATTCGGGCTCCACACACACAAGTCAATGTCCTGCATAAATGCTAAAGCGATTGCTGTGGTAACAGCTTCACAGCTCGCAAGACTCTATCTGTCGTGTTCCCACCCTGACCTTCGTCTTGGGGATCTCATGCAGGTCACTGTGTGTACAGATGTCTTTATGGTTTGTCTTGGGAGTTAACCTGATGTCTCCTTCGCATTTCAGAGATGTGAGTTTCAACGCATTGACTTCCTTCCCCACGGAAGGCCTGAATGGGCTCAACCAGCTGAAACTGGTGGGCAACTTCGAACTGAAGGGAGCCTTGGCCGCAAAAGACTTTGTGAATCTCAGGTGTGTTTCTGCTTATTTGACTTTTTTTGTTTGTTTGTTAAAATTATGGTAGCCTCTAAAATTACAGTGTGTCCTGGGGTGTTTTTTTTGCCTAGTGCCAGATTTTTCTGGTAGGTTATAATTTAAGAATATTTTCTCCTTCTGTTCTTGCAAATTTGGTGAAAAATAGAACATGAGCAATGCTCGGCAGTTGTTGAGAATGTGAACTGAAGTTCTTGATGCTGTCAAAGAAATCATATAACTGATCATCAGAAATTTATTAAATAGTGAACTTGTCAATAGCAACAAGACGCCTGAAGCCACATACATGTGAACCTACAGAAAACTGATGCAGTGCTAACCCAGGTGTGGTGGTGCATGCCTGTAATCCCAGCACGTGGGAGGCTGAGGCAGGAGGATCGTCACGAGTTTGAGGCCAGCCTGGGCTGCATAGTGAACTCAAGGACAGCCTGAACTGCAGAGCAAGACCCTGTTTGGAAAAAAAAAAAAAAAAAAGATACAGTGCTGTAAAGTTGTAATACTTCCTAGAGATTTGAGATTATAGACTTCACTAACTGTGGTGGAGGAAACCTTGAGAATACTGTTACAGGAAAAGAACAAATGAGTTGATATGAACAAAACCACTTCCTTTAATGGCAGTCACCGGGAACCTAGGAGATCCATGCTAAATGAAGCTGCCAGTTCCTGGTGACAAACTGAGCCTGACAGCTTTTCCTTTAAATTGCGGTGTTGTCAGGAAATTTTGGACAGGGCTGGGGTGGCATCCAGATTTTAAGAAGGGAAGGGAGTTACTGTAGTGTCTTTGTGCTCCTCTTCGGAGCTTTCCCGAGCTCGTACCTACCTGGGAGGTCGAAGCTGGAAGAGCCTGGGCACCAGGCTTCCAAGAGTGCAGCGCTTCTTTGTACAAAGCAGGCCCCGCCTGCCTGCCCGTCCTTCAGCCGCCTCCGCTTCTCCGCAGGTCCCTGTCGGTGCCCTATGCCTACCAGTGTTGCGCGTTCTGGGGCTGCGAGTCCTACGCGAGTCTCCACGCGGCCGGCGACCTGCAGGCCCACGGCGGGAGCAAGGAGCCAGGCAAGTGCCGCTGCGCGGTGCGGTACGCTGGGTGGCCTTCTGGTGCCCCCTGGCCTCTCGCGCGGGGCTGCCGAGCTGCACTCTGGGCCCTGGGCGGGAGGGAGCTGGCTGTCTCCCGTGGTCTGGCTGACGCGGCTCCTGGGCTCCTGTCTGTGCAGATGCCGATGCGGGGAACCTCACGGGCAGCACTGAGCGGGAGCACGGCCAGGTCATCATCCACTGCGTGCCGGCCACAGGTACCGCGGGCGGGGCTTTCTGTGGGCCAAGGGGCGGGGCTTTGCGTGACCGTGCGGGACTGTGGGCCAGACCCTGGGTCCCAGTCTATGCTCCCCAGCGAGGGAGAGGCTCCTTCTGAAGGCTCCCTTTTTGTTTTTGCTTTGTTTCTTGGTTTTTTGAGACAAGGTCTCGCTGTGTAGCCCAGGCCGGCCTCGAACGCACAGTGATCCTCCTGCCTCGGCCTCCCCAGTGCTGGGATGACAGGCGGGCACCATCACACGCCCGGCTGCGCGGCCTTTTAACCCGCAGACTCATGGATGCCAGTGGCCCATAGTGACTTTCAGTGACTTTTGACACTTTGTTGTTTCCAGCGCAGCCTCTCCCTTGCTTTCTGATTCCCTTCCCTGGCCTGGTAGTCCGGGAAAGTCGCCGAGCTGACTACAGTGTGCTGTGGGCGTCGCGTCCCGCCCTCTGTGCCGGAGACGCGGGCTCAATTGAGTGAAGATGAACCGTGGGGGTTAAACGGTGGGCTGCAGTAGGTTCCCTGTGAGCAGGCTGCCGCAGGATGAGCCTGGCATCAGGGTGGAACCCAGAGCCCTGGGGGGTCAGCCGGCCCTGGTGGCGCAGGCCTGTGTCTTCCGGCGGCCAGGAAGCTGAGTCAGGAAGCTCGCTGTGAGCTCAAGGCCAGTCTGGGCTACAGGGCAAGATCCTGTCTCCAAAATCCAAAAAGCAAAGCAGAGCAGGAGCGTGCGGCGCAGGTCAGCGGGGTGCTGCCGGCGGGGAGCGTCCAGGCTGTGCTGGGGGATGGGGGCCGCCTTGTGGGTGCGGTGAGAACGGCCTGGGCGGGCGCAGAGGTCGTTCCCGTGGGTGTCACCGTGGAGGTGCGGCTTTGTCAGTGCTCCTCACCTGTCCCTCTCGCTCGCCCCAGGCGCGTTCAAGCCCTGCGAGTTCCTGCTGGGCAGCTGGATGATCCGCCTCACCGTGTGGTTCATCTTCCTGGTGGCCCTGCTCGCCAACCTGCTGGTCGTCGCGGCGACCTTTGCGTCGGGCGCGTCCCTGCCGCCGTCCAAGCTGCTGCTGGGCCTGCTGGCCGTGTCCAACCTGCTCATGGGCGTCTACACCGGCGTGCTCACGCTGCTGGACGCCGTGTCCTGGGGCCGCTTCTCGGACTTCGGCGTGTGGTGGGAGACGGGCAGCGGCTGCCGTGTGGCCGGCTTCCTGGGCGTCTTCTCCTCGGAAAGCGCCGTCTTTCTGCTGACCGTGGCGGCCGTGGAGAGGAGCTGCTCCGCGGACGCGCTGCGGGGGACCCGGAAGGGCGGCAGGCGGGGCCGCTTCCGCGTGGCGGCGGGCGGGGCCTTCCTGGGTGCGGCCGTGGCGGGCTGCGTGCCCCTGGCCCGCGGCGCGGACTTCTCGGCCTCGCCGCTGTGCTTGCCGTTCCCCAGCGGGGAGGCGCCCGCGCTGGGCCTCACCGTGACGCTGGTGCTGCTCAACTCGCTGGCCTTCCTGCTCATGGCGGTGGTCTACACCCGCCTCTACTGCTCGCTGGAGAAGGGGGCCCTGGCCGCGGGCGCGCGGGCGGGCGCCGTCAGGCACGTGGCCTGGCTCATCTTCACCAACTGCGTGCTCTTCTGCCCCGTGGCCTTCTTCTCCTTCGCGCCGCTGCTCACCGCCATCTCCGTCAGCCCCGAGATCACCAAGTCCGTCACCCTCATCTTCTTCCCGCTGCCGGCCTGCCTCAACCCGGTCCTGCACATCTTCTTCAACCCCCGCTTCCGGGAGGACTGGGCCCTGCTGCGGGGACGAGTGGCGAGGGGTGGCCAGGGCGGGCGCGGGGCCACAGGCGGCCAGGGCGGGCGCGGGGCCCGGGCCCTGTACCCCGACTGCGGCGCCTGCTCCCACCTGCAGCCCCGGCTGGCCGTGTGCGACTGCTGCGAGTCCTTCCTGCTGGCCCGGCCGCCGGCCTGCGGAGCCCTGGCCAAAGCGCACAGCTGCCCGGTGCTGGCCGCGGCCCCGTGCCGCAGGCCCGACGGCCACTGGTTCGAGTGCGGCTCGCAGTCGGTGCACTCGGACTGCGCGGACGAGGAGGACTCCTTCGTCTCCGACAGCTCGGAGCAGGTGCAGGCCTGCGGGCGCGCCTGCTTCTACCAGAGCCGGGGCTTCCCGCTGGTGCGCGACGCCTACCACCTCCCCCGGGCCAGGGAGTGACGGCCCAGGCCGGTCAGGGCCCAGCAGGTCACGCAGAAGGAGGGAGGGCTGTGGCAGTGCCGCTTCTCCAAGCAGACACTTGCAAGAGCAGCTGCCCGACTGCCAGCTGGCGAAAATGCAGCGGCCAAGCGAGGTGGGGCCGTTGGAAACAAACGAAACCCAAAAAGGACTTTCCACGGCAGGCGCGACGTGACAGTGCGTTTTCCCGATCGCTGCGGACCACATGGACAGCATTTCGGAATGCAGCACACGGTGAAGAGCAGCTGTTAACATTTTTGAAAGCTATGGTTTTGGGGTGTGGTGGGTGAGTCAGGGTCGCGCTGTGTAGTCTGGGCTGGCCGTGAACTCTCGACGCAGCCCACACTGGCCTTGATGTCCTAATATCCCCCTGCCTCAGCCTCTGGGATGACAGCGTGTGTCGCCGCACCCAGCCTAAAAACTACTTTACAATATGATTTTATGTAACTGAAGAAAAGTCTTGCTAATTCTTCGTGAAGTGTCTCCATCAGTCTCAGGACAGCCGATCCAGCAGGGGCTTCTCACTGTGGTCCATTTACATCTTGGGATCAATCAGATTTAGACCCGAGGATGTTTTTAAAACAATATTAACAGCTGTTAGGTTTTATTCTGTAACGGCAGAACATTTGTTTTTGGTCACTCTACTTGGATCACCGTAATTTCCTGTGAGGAAAAAGCAGCTTGTGATGGATGTGAGCTCGCAGATTTGAAGAAACTGAAAGTGGGGTCCCCCCCACCTTTTTTTGGTACCAGGCATCGAACTCAGGACCTTGTACTTGGAAGGCAGGCGCCGGAACAACTGAGCTAAATCCTCGGCCCCTAAAGTGGGGCTTTTTAATAGTGCTGGACAGGTCTGGTGGCGGGGCACTGTTCCCATTCATGAATACTTCCTAGTGCCAGTGGCTGTCTGGGTCTTGTCCGGTTTTGTTGGTATGGCATCTGTTTAGAGTTTGAATTACACAGAACGTCAACTGAGGTAAGTAATTTTGTGTATGCAGTTGGAAGAAACTAGGAGTGATTATGTTCCAAAGCATTTATTTCTTAGTGAGCTGGCTCTCCTGGACCTGGGCTGTTACATGGAATCTTCCACACATTTCCCCCTTCCTTTAATTTCCAAAAAAGCCTGTTTAATACGCAGATGCTGCTGCGCGTGGTGGTGCACACCTGTAATCCCATTATTCAGGAGGCTGAGGCAGGAGGATCGCTCTGAGGTCAAGGCCAGCCTGGGCTACGTAGCGAGACACTGTCTCAAAACACACACACAAAAAACAAAGCATCCCCAATATCAGATGCTGAGCTCTGGTTAGACAGATATGTCATGGGATGGATAGAAGGGAAAAAGTTTAGTCCTATGCCTTTAAAATGAAGAGTTTTACTTGATTCTCACTTACGGGCTTTGGCTGCAAGTACGTGGAGTCTTAAAGTTGTAATTCCTCAGTGTGTCTTCAAGCAGTGTGCTAGGTCCCGGCAAACCCACTGCCACGTCGGTTACCCTGGATGTGCTAAAGCATTGATGCTAGATTGCAGTTTCATAATTAAACTGTACATACTGTGCATAGAATGAATTTTTATCTTCTGTAAATTATTTTTAGAACACAAGTTGGGAAATGTGGTCTCTGTTCATTTCATTTCATGAAAGCTACCTCCTAGAGTGGCTGCCACAGCAGGATGATAAATCATGGTTGATATACTTTTTTGCAGTGTAAATAGTCTTGGTTGTACATTGTCAGTGTAATTAAAACAGAATCTTTGTATATCAAAATCATGTAGTTTGTATAAAATGTGGGAGGGGTTTCTTTACGGTGTGTAATTTTGTAAGGACAACTATTTACAAGTTTTAAAAACTGCTATCATGTTTGTATATTTACACATATGATAAATATTAAATCGTAACTTGGTAAGAAAATCATAATTAAAAGTTGTTTTCCCTAACATTTCAAGTTACTGGAAACTTTTGATTTCATTCATCTAAAAAAATAGAACAGTAGATGCATAAAATGTGTGGTAAACTGTGCTACACATATGGTATCATGTACACTATTGTACTCAGTGTTTTGAATTATTAAAGTTTTTAGAAAGCAATCTATTTTGCCTTAAATTAGAGCTAGGTATATCAGTGAATTTACTTAGTAATATGTAGTCAACTTAAAGTTGTAAAGAATATTAGAAGAAATGTTGGAAATGACCATTAGGAAATGCTTTTTTTTTTTTTGTACCAGGGATTGAACTCGGGACCTTGCACTTGCGAGGCAGGCGGCAGAACCACTGAGCTAAATCCCCGGCCTAGAAAATGCTATTTTGATACTCATCTATAAATATTTAAACACTGTGTTGAAATTTTAGAAGTTTTATCCTAAGTCTGGACCATATCACAGAAAACAGATTGTGAAATTGAAGAGAATACCATAGATTAGATCTTTCTTTAAAACCAAATGGTTAAAACTTGCATGAGCCCGGCATGGCGGCACACACCTGTGATCCAATCCTGGTACTAGGGAGGCTGAGGCAGGAGGGCTGTGGGTTCTAGGCCAGCCTGGGCTGCATAGTGAGACTTTGTGTCAAAAGCAGACAGCCCCTGCCCCCCTGCATGATTCTAAACCAGGCCAGCTGCCCGTTGCTGTGTTCTCAGTCCTTGAGTCCTCATTCTACAAATGAGAAAGCACAGAGTTTCATGAATGAAGAGAATCCCTAATCCTACAAAGAAAATCTCTACCAAAACCAGTTCCTCTTAATTCTGGACACAGCGTGGATTTCAGACTTCATTCATGTTTGCAGTTTCTGCCACAGAATATAGAATCACCCCTCACCCCGCCGAGCCCGCCTGGACAGCTCTCCACAGCACATAGGAAATCCTGTCCCATCGTCACCTCCAAGCTTCTGCTTGGATCATTCCCAGCGCAAGCCAAGAGCTCCCGCTGCTGCAGCTGAGCTTCAGCTTGTCCAGGGAAGCGCTTCTCAAAGCTGGGTAATGTGTCACCACAGGACTGACAGCAGCAGCCTTCTCATTTTTATTTTAACAAAGTCGGGTCGATATGGCCCTTCCTTCCTCTCTTCTCAAAGTACTTGGGACTGAACCCAGTGCCTTTGCACTCAACTGCACCCTTGGATCTTTTTCAAAATGTTTTTAAAAATTTTAAGACAGGGTCCCACTAAGTCCCCCAGGCTTGTCCCACCTTGTCCTCCTGCCTCAGCCTTTCAGAGTGGATTTTAAAGTAAAAGTCACTCTTACCAAAGGCTACAGAGCTAGCAAAAATTATCCTGAATAGATCATGGGAGTGAAGGTTAATGAGCAGTGAGAAAACATATTACTAAGTCAATTCTCTAAAACCTAAGGGAGAGTTGCCCGGCACAGTGGTGTGATGCCAGACTTCTGGAGGCTGAGGCAAACTCACTCACCATGAGTTCGAGCCCAGCCTGGGCTGCGAAGTAAGTTCAACTACATGGTGATCTGAACTACATGGTGAGACCCTATGTCCAAAAACAAACAAAAGGGGAGAGACGCTCTTGTGAGCTCATTTGTACATTTATGTATAGTTCTGCCCACCCTGATGTTGAGAAGGCACCAATGAGACCAATGCCAGCACCAGGTGCCTGCCTCGGCCTGCGGGCTCCAGTGTCGATGCAGGCGATGCCATTGTTGGTCACGGTGAGCAGGAAACATCAAAGACAGGGCGTAGGTATAGGTTGTCTACTAAAATATCTTGAGGAAAGGAAGTTGGACATTATAGATCCAAGAGGTTAAAGTAGGCAAGTTTTGGGATTTAATGTGACTCAGTTTACCCCCACTATCAGTTCCGGAGCTGGAAGCATTGAGGATTAATGAGGTAACATGGCTGAGGCAGATTATTTTCCAATTTTTACAGAGGAGGGAAGCTTGACAAGATCAAACAGCTTCTTTAGGGAAATTTATCAAATAAAAGCACTGACTCAAATCCAAGCCTGTTTATGCTACAACCTGTGTTTTTCTGCTGCACCTCACTTAGGTGTATGTGCTTCACAAACTTTTTTATTTTCAGTACTGGGAATCAAACTCCCAGGGCTTTTGCCCTGAGCTAAATCCCTGGCAATTTATTTTAAATTTTGAGACAGGGTCTCAAGTTGCCCCGAATGGGTTCAAGTTTACAATCCTCCTGCCTCAGCCTCAGTGTGCTGAGATCAAGGCATGCACCAACAAACCCTGCTACAAGCTCCTCTCCGGGTGAAGCCTCAAAGCAGCCCAGGTCCTTTTGATGTTGACGATGACCCTATAGATAGATGTTCAGATGAAAGGTTTTAACCAGGTTGGTCCATGCTGAGCAATGCATAAAATGAAAAACGACTGTCAGTTTTCTTTCATCAGTTTTGTTACTGTTGGATTGCTCCAGTTTCCTTCCATTTCCATTGTGTTACACAAATTTTAATAAAATGCTCCGTTAAGTATTTCTTAGGCATGTCCTTTTTCCTTCTCTGGTGCTGAGGATTGAACCCAAGGCTGAGCACACGCTAGGCAAGCGCTCTACCACTGAGCTACACCCTCAACTAGAGTGCCTTACTTCATGAAAGCTTCTGCCTTCTGAATCATCTCTGGTTGCTATTGTTTCTACAGTAGCTAATTGTCCTAGGCCAAATTTGGCAGATCTAGATTTCATCAAAGATTCTGTATCACTCTTTGGTCAGTAACAAGGTCTGTGTGCCATTTTAGCCATTGCAGTGGCGGTTAAGAGTAGGAAAGATTATTGGGGAATAGGAATATGGAACAAAAGTAGCTCCTGAGAGACAGGAGGGGCCTTGAATGGGTTGCCAATGGGCCCACTTCTCAAAGGACGTGTTTTTGTTTTTTGTTTTTTGGTACCGGGAATCAAACTCAGGTCCTTGTGCTTGCGAGGCAGGCGGCGGCACCACTGAGCTAAATCCCCAGCCCCTCAAAGGATGTTTTATAGAGTAAAGTCCCCAGGGATTTAGCTCAGCGGTGCCTTGCCTGCCTGGCAAGTGCAAGGTCCTGAATTCGATCCCAGGTACCGGGGGGTGGGTACAATGTGGGTAAAAACTATAATGAACCAATAAAATTACAAGTACAGTCACTTAGGTAGTCTTGTCCCAATAGTAAGGAGGGCATATGGATGATGTCATTAACCTTGGTTGATGAGATAATGGTCTATCTATATGGGAAAGCCGAAAGGGTGGTGCCAAAGATCTCCAGCTTTTTTTTTTTTGGTACTGGGGATCAAACTCAGGACCTTTCCCTTGCGAGGCAGGCGCTGGAACCACTGAGCTGAATCCCCCGCCCTTCCAGCTTCTGTTCATCCCTTGGGGAAGCATGCAAATCTGGCCAATGTGACTTTAATCTTCAGACGCGCAGGGGGCACCTCCAGCCACAGCATCATGTGTTCAAGGGCCCAGCCCTGTCTGACTGCCTACAATATTTCTATTTAGCTGAGCTGTCTATAACAACTGTCCATATTCACTTCTCCATATTTCTACCATATTTGGCATCATGAGCTGACAAAATCCCTATTTGTCTAAAAGCATATGCAATTTTCTCAGCATGGATAAAGCATCCAACTTCATCTGTCACCTCTCCCTTGCTATCTTTATTCCCGTCCCAATTCCTAAAAGCGCCCCCATGATCCCACAAACATTTTTCTTTACTTATAAAATGCATATCACAGCATATTTGTATGATTTTTTTCTTACCACAAAAGGACGAGGAATATAAGGACATCATCTACCCCGTCCATGCTTGGCACATACTAGGACCTTGACAGAGGCCCCAAATCCCACTTAGACGAGGTGCAGGCAAAGCGCCCACTGTCGCAAGGCGCGCCTCTAAGCTTGGATGGTGTTCTCTCCACTTCCCCAGCAGATACAGCTCAAAGAAACCACGACTGCTGCTAACCCCAGAGGAGCGGCAGTGGGGACTCTTGCCTTCTGTCTCTGCCCCTTTTTAAAAAAGGATTTGTCTTATTCAGTGACAGGTAACCTATTTCATGTACTAGTCTGCAAAACAACAGCGAGCCCTCCAAGTCGCCAGCGGGGACTGCGGCCTGTCCCGCAGGAGCCATAGTCCGGGAAGCCACGCTGCGTTGCCACAGTGAACCCTCGCGGCGTCCAGGCGTCGCCATGGCAACGCGGCCTACGGCGACCCGGATTGGCCAGGGGCGGCGCGCGCGGGGCCTGCCGGGAAGGCGCATGGCCGCTGCCGTGGCTGTCGGTTTGAACGCGGGCGCGATGCAGGAGGCCGAGCGGTGCTGGGCGGCGTCGCCCCCTCGGCGCTCCCGGTCCTCCGCCGCCCCCGGCCCCGGCCCGTCCTCCTCGGGCGCCATCCTCGGCCTCAGGTCGGGCGAACAGGCCGCGGCGGAGGGCTCGCTGTCGCCGGCCCCGAGCTGCAGCGGCTCCACTCTGTCGCTGCTGTCCCCGCTCGGCCGGCCCGGCTTCCCGTTCGACGACGGCGACGACGAGGGCGCCGGGGACGAGGATGGAGAGGCCCCCGGCTTCGAGACCCGGAGGACCGGCCCCGGAGCAGCCGCGGCTCCGGGCCACGACAGGTAAACTGAGGCCGGGAGCGCGGTGCCGCCTCCCAAGGCGCTCTGTGCCCGCGACCCTCCCTGTGGACCTGGGGCCTTTCTTACCCACGACGACGTGTTTTGCAGGACTTTGGGTGCGTTTTGTTTTGGATTTTGGTTTTTTTGAGACAGGGTCTCACTGTGTCGTCCAGGCTGGCCTTGAACTCACTAGGGAGCCCAGACTGGCTTCCGACTTCTGTTGATCCTCCTGCCTCAGCCTCCAGAGTGCTGAGTTTGTAGCAGTATCAGTGTGAGACATTCATAGGAGAGTGAGTGAGCGGACCGAGGAATCCTATGAAGTGATCCAAGCCTGAGCTTCCCAAACTGAGCCTTTTAAGGATAAGGGGCAGAAGGAAGCACTTTGGTGGGGTCGGAGATCTGGAAGCCACTGGTTCACATCGAGGTAGGTACATGGTGAGGCCCACCAGGCCTGGCCTGATGGGACTCAGTTGTAGCACTGTGCTTCGAGAGTCCTTTTCCCTCTGAGCCATTGTAAGGCGTCTTCAGGACTGAGTGGGTCCCAGGGGTTTTTAAAGTATATTTCAAGGCCTCAGGAGACCCTGGGCACAGTCAGCAGGACTGCCGAATGGATACAGTTGGGCAGCCTGAAGCGGAGACCTCACATGAGCTTTGCCAGGGGAGAGTGAGGTGCGTGACCCTGCGATGCAGCGGTGTCCTGCTCCCCAAAGCCCTGGTCAGCACTCTGGGGGGTGGGTGCCTTCCTTACCTCATCCCCAAATCAGGACTTCTGGAACCTGCAGACCTTGTGGGTGGCAGGAGCCAGATGGTCCTCAGTGCTGACCGGAGAAGGGGGGATGCAGCGATTTCTGCAAATGCCTTGGAACTCAGCTCGAACTCTGCCCTTTAGCAAAGGTCCTTACCCCTCTTCCCCACCCCTGAGCTTTGTTTGGTGCCTGACTTCGGAGGGTGGGGGAGGAGGGCAGGAGGCCTGGGTCACAACCCAGCCGAGACTGGGGCTGAGCAGCCCTGGGGGGTGGAGAGCAGAGCACGAGCCACGTTGCGGGGCTCTGTGCCTTTTCTCCAGCCTCAGACACCAGGGCCCACGGTGTTCTTGGCCTGGCCACACAGAGGAGTGAGTTCAGGGTATTGTGGATATCAGTGGCACCTGGGGAGGACACAGGGACTTTCTAGAGTGCCGGCTGCAGTGAGGCGGACTGCAGAGCTTGCCTCTGGCAAGATGATGACAGGAATTTTTCCTGGAGTCTTTCAGTCTTGCTTTGTAGTTCAAAGTAACCTTGAACTCAAAACGTAGCCCAGGCTGGCCTCAAACTCTGAGCAATCCTCCTGCCTCACCCTCCTATGTACTGGGATAACAGGTGTGTGCCACCACACTTGGCTTTATTTTCTTTCTTTTTTAATTACTATTATTAGGAAAGTTGTACATTAATAAATGTCCTGGCTGCTTATCAAGTCTTTCTTGACCAGGGGTAGAAATACAGTGTGTTTGCTGCATGTTTTGAACACATCTGTTAATGTTAAGCAAGGGTTTAATGTGCAAAGTGTCTATAGTTAAAAACAGTCATGGTTTGACTGAGTTCTTCAGGTGTCCTGGACTCTTGGCCCTTAGGCTGTATTTTCTTGCTCTGAGGAGCTCGTGCCCTGTGGCGGAGTAGACAAGTGGCGGGAAGGCCTGGTCATTAATCAGGTGTCCGGCAGAGTTGCCCAGGCAGTAGGGGTAACATCAGAATCGAATCTCGAGCCTGTAATCCCAGCACTCAGGAGGCTGAGGCAGGAGGATTGCTGTGGGTTCGAGACCAGCCTGGACTACACAGTGAGACTCAGGCTCAAAAACCAAGAGAACAGTGGACTCTGGACAGGAGGAGGACTCAGCTGGCCATGGAGGGCCGGGAGCTGCAGTAGGTGCGGGGTGGGCTATGGCTGACTGGAAGTGAGCACAGAGATTGTGACCTGAGGGGCCGGCGCTGTAACCTTCAGATCCAAATTCGCTGGGAAGAAGCGGGGCCACCCAGGCCCTCGAGTCCCTGAACCTCAGGAGCCCCACTGAGTGGGTTGGGGAGGAGTCCCCAGGCCGCTGACTGCACACAGCCCAGCGAGACTCACCAGCACAGAGGGCCAGTGGACCCCGGCGTGGTGCCAGCCTTGCGCCCTGGTGACAGGGACAGGGCTGGGACAGGGCCAGTGCCTGGGGGCAGCTCGGGCACCCGGAGCCCCCAGAGCCTGGCGGTGGGAGCAGGAGGCAGGAGGGTGCATGGAAGTGGGGCCTCCGCCACGCCAGCTTGAGGGCAGCTTGGCGGGGGTGAGCACGGGCAGGAGAGGAGACAGGCGCAAGTGGGGACCACGCAGGCCAGGGAGAGGGGCGGGGGCGGGGCCAGAGCCTGGCGGGTGCGGCCTGCAGTGAGCTGGGTCAGTGGGCCGTCAGCCTGGCCGGGCGCGTCCGCGAGTGGACGTCTGCAGGGCTGTCGGAAGCCGGCTCCAGATTGCTGAGCTGGTGTGGCTGCCTGGGCCTGATGGCTGAGCACATCGCTGGGGATTGGAGCCAGGCGAGGCCCGGCCGGAAGGTACTGGCCTGGGCTGCTTGGCCAGTAGTGAGAGTGGAGGCTGTGGGGAAGATGAGGGTGTTCCAGCCAGGCTAGTGGCGCATGCCTGGAATCCTAGCATTTGGGGAGGCAGAGGCAGGAAGATCTCAAGTTCAAATCCAGCCTGTCTCCAATAGAAAAGGGTTGGGGATATAGCTCAGTATGAAGGCCCAGAGTTTATCCCTAATACCTGAAAGAACAAGAAGAAAAAGAAATAATACATCAGCAGTGTCTCTTGCCCACTGGAATACAAATAAAGAACATGAATGAATGAATAACAGCGGCAGAAAAAAATGAGTAAACTGACTTTCTAAGGCAGAGGAGCTTGCACAGAGCAGTGGACTAGGCAGGCGCTTTCCAGAGGGGCGAACTGTGATGACCAGTTTCCAGTGCTCCTGGGGCCGACGGCTGGTAAGCTTTTGCTTTTGCTCTTTTGTTTCTGAGACAGGATCTTCCTATGTAGCCCAGGCTGGGCACCAACTAGCTGTGATCCTCCTGCCTCAGCCTCCCGAGTGCTAGGATGACAGGCGTGCAGCACACGCCAGGCCCAGTAACGTGGTTTGTGAAGCGGAGCACAGCAAGATGCAGAAACTAACGCACACGCTACGCTTCCTTTTCATGACTTGTCTGTGCGTGCGCCATCCGTGTGGATGTGTCAAAACGTATAATCAAGGCCGCGCTGCATTTGCTTCTGTGGCGGAGGCGGAGCTGGGCAGTGCTGT
Source organism: Heterocephalus glaber (assembly GCF_053883595.1). Classification (NCBI taxonomy): domain Eukaryota; kingdom Metazoa; phylum Chordata; class Mammalia; order Rodentia; family Bathyergidae; genus Heterocephalus; species Heterocephalus glaber. Next base: position 5,193,182 of record NW_028258293.1, read on the forward strand.
GAGCAGAGCTTGGAGGCCAAGCCTGGGTGTCTTCTCTTCGAGCAGCGAGGTGGAGCCGGGAGAGGCGCGCGAGGAGCAGGTGGAGCGCGGGGCCTGGAGCCTGACCCCTTGGGAGCTGTGGTTCGTGGGCAAAGAGCAGGAGGAGCGCGAGAGGCTGCAGCAGAAGGCGCTGGAGGTGAGGCCGCAGGGAGAGCGGACGGGCGGAGGGGAGCGCCGGGTGCCATGTCCGGGTTGGCGCATGTGGTGCGGTGCTCAGCTCCGCGATTTCCGCTAACCCTGGTGATGAGTGCCGGGGTGTTCACCGGCAGGTCCTCACGAGGAGGACGGAAGTCGATTCCCGTGGCCGAGAGCCACTGTTGGTGTCGCGCAGGCAGCCTCCCTCCACACTCCTGCTCCGTGGGCCCCATGTGATCTGCCCGGGCGCCTCGGGGCACAGCCTTCTGCAGACCGGAAGTCCCTGGGCGGAAGCGGGGTGGGGCCCCCCTGCCTCGCGCGTTGCACCTGCGCCAGGCGGGCAAACCGCGCCTCGCCTCGCTGCGTAGTCGCTCTGCTGTTTAAGGGACGATGAGCAGGAGAAACACGGCAGAGCCAGCGCGTCTTCCCGACGTCTCTGCTGGACCCACGTGCGCGGTGCGTTGGATCCGAGGATGGAGACCCCGTGACTCAGGGCCGCGCGTACACAGGCGTGGACGCGGACTCAGGAGGCCCGGCAGTGCGCGCAGGGAGGTGTTAGGAAGACTGGAACGGAGGGGTGCTCCGCTTGCCTGAAAACTCGGTCTTTGGTCCCTTGCTCCTCCTGCTGCTGCTGCTCTTCCTCCCCTCCCTCCTTCCCCCGCAACGGTGCTGTGCACAGGATCCTCTTGTTGAACTCTCACCACCCTAACAAAATAGTTGTGGACTGCACACTTAATGATTTTGCCACTCAAAAACCTAGCAACAAATGGATTTGTATAATCTGGCGTTCCTGAGCTCAGTATCCAAACTCACTGTCCAAATTGTTTGTTTGTTTGTTTGTTTTGGTTTTGAGACAGGGTGTCCCTGTATGGGTCAGACTGGCCCTGAACTCACTGTGTAGCCCAGGGTGGCCTCTGACTTGCAGTGATCCTCCTGCCTCAGCCTCCAGAGCCCTAGGATGAAGGGTGGGTGTGCGCCTGGTCCCTTTCCTGTGTCCTTGCTGGCTTAAAAAGCCTTCTTCCCTAAAGAGGGAGTCAGCTCTGTGCTGGCTCATTCTGTCTCCGCCTGCTTCCTCTCCACCCTCGCCTTGGAGAAGTGTTGGGGAACCGTGCGCCGACACCCTGGCTCTGCCTCCTCCTGAGTCGGGCGACTCTGGGCTTCACGGACACAGCAGCTGGGGCTCTTGCTGGCTCCCGTTAGTGCTGGACCCGAGTGGTGTGCAGGACAAGTGATAGCTGCAGGCTGGGCGGAGTCTTCAGAGCGTCCCAGTGTGCACAGCGAGTTTGGGACCTAGGTCACAGGCCACAGGTTCCCTGAGGTCAGCAGCTCGGGGTGCCGTGTCCACGCGAGACGGGGAGCCGGCCTGTGCGTGGGAACATCGTCCTGGCCATGCCACCCAGCGGCAGGCAGGTGTCCTGGGGAAGGGGCGGCCGGGGCCTGGCCGAAGCCCAGAGTGGATGGACCCGATCCCAGGGCACGAAGCTCCCCTGAAGCCCTGTGGCTTGGCCAGCTCAGGGCCAGTGACAGTGGTGGATTTGGCCATAGGCCGCATTCTCCCCAGGAAATGCCCAGGGTGAGGATGGGGCTTTGTCCCACCCCCCAGCAAGCGGCGAGCAAAGATGAAGAAACTCCAGATTCTTTTTCTCTGAGGAAGACCGACTCCTTTGCGTTTCTCCTCTGGCGTGCCTCTGCATTGGGCTCTTCCTTCCTGGCCTCACTTGCTCAGCGCCCAGCAGCCCTTCGTGACCGAGACACTGTCACGGCCCTGAGCCCGCATCCCCAACCGCCGTTACATGTGGGAAAGTTGGCTTCAGCGAGGGTGGTTTTGCTGCACTTCAGTCTGAGAAACGAGTGTCTTGCTGCCGAGCAGTTATTCGCATTTCCAAAACCCGACGCGATTTCCTGGTGCTTTCCTTCGTCACAGACCGGTCACCTCAGCGCGTTGCTGTCACACGCGGCCGTCGCGGAGACCCACTTCGCGCTCACTTGGGTTCAGCTCAGCCTACTAAAGGGGCGCGCGTGCCCACTTCCCTTAACTGTTGCCTTCTGTTTAAATCCCACCCCCAGGAATTGAGTCAACAGATGGAAAGAAGAAAAGAAATGGAAGCGCGCGAGAAGAGGAAAGTGATTGCGGAGGAGAAGCACCGGGAGTGGGTGGAGAGGAAGAGGCGCCAGGTGAGCCCCAGCTTCTCCCGCTCCGCCCACCCGGCCCGCGGGGGTTTCTCTCGCTGCCCGCGGGGACCCTGACCGGGCCCTGTGGCCCGCTGTGGGCCCTCTGCCCTCTGTGCTGTCTGCACCCGAGAGGATTGTGGGTTTTACTAGAAAAATGTGTGTTTTTATATGAAAATAAGCACAGACTTTCAAGGGAGCAGAACGTACATTTTGCCTTCATTTAGGGTCCTGCCAAGAACCCAGCCGAGTGCTGCTGGGCAAGTCCTCTGGCCTGAACTGCGCCCAGCCCTGAGTTGCCTGTCGTTCTTGGGGTATAAATGGATCTGCCACAGTCTTAGCCCCGGCCTGTGCTTCTGCCCCCAGGAGACAGGTGCCCCTGAGACATTGTGAGAACGCGCCTGTCTGCCCGCCCGCCCCCGCCCCCGCCCCCCCCCCCGCCTCCCTCCCTCCCTCCCTCCCTCCCTCCCTCCCTCCCTCCCTCCCTCCCTCCGTGGTACTGGGGATTAAACCCAGGGCCTTCACACTGCACTGCATCCCCAGCACTTGCCTGCAGTTTTTATTCTGAGATGGGGCCTCATTGGATCATTGAGGCTGGGCCCCAGGCTGGGCTCCAACTTGCAGTCCTCCTGCCTCAGCCTCGCAGAGTGCGGGGATGGTATTTATTCAAGATGCAGCCTCATCGTATGCCGCACTTTGCTTTTCCTTTTGTCGTCCATTCAGGTTTCTTCCTACATGAGCGGTCACTGTCTAACGGTAGACTCTTTCCTGTGAACCTTTGTTCAGTTTGTGCCACTGTTAGGGCACTTTGTCGTGTCCTTTCTTGTTCTGTGGATATGTTTTGCAAGAGAGACAAACCCCAGCTATTTCATATTATGTACAGGGCTTCACTTTTTTTGTCATCTTGAGATCCTTACCAACAGATATTTTTGGGTATTACTTTTATACAGCCTCCCTGTCCTGGGTATTGTAAGAGGGAGATGGGCTAGGGGCGTGTGTGTTAGAACCATGAAAGGATTCGCTCAGTACTTTAGAAATCAGCTGCGGGTATCCTTTGTTTGCTTCAGCTCACAATATCACAAGAGTTGTTTGTGAATAAATACCGAGATCAAAATAAGCTTGTATGACCATTACCAAACTTTGGATGATAACTGTGTGTGGTACTGAGGACTGGAACCAGGGCTTTCACACTGACCTACATCTCAGCGCTTGTTGAAAAATTTTTAATTTTGAGATAGGTCTTGCTAAGTCACTAAGTTGCCCAGGTTGGGCTCAAATTAGCAGTCCTCCTGCCTCAGCCTCCCAGAGTGCAGAGCTCAGAGGCCCATGGTGCCGGGCCTGGCCTGGTGCTGAGGTTGTGAAGCTGATGGTTCTAAACCACACGTGCGGGGAAGGTTGGGTCTGGCGGGGCACCCATGCCGACGTCCCGCCTGCGTGGTGGCAGTGGATCTGCCCAGGCCTTGCGGAACGGGTGCTGCCTTGGGGGGCAGCGGCTCTCTGGCCCGGCCTGGCCTACTCAGTGGTGCTTCCGGAGGCTGTGGGGATGTGAGCCTAGGTTTTGCTCTTGCGTGGCCAGGGGAGGCCGAGGGCTGTGGTTTTCTTTCCCGCTTGGCCAGCCCTGGTGTCTGCCGCCCGCCGGGGCCCTGCCCGAGCCTCCTGCCTGGCGTCCACCCGCCACGCTGCACCTGCTCCCGTCTCGGGCCCTGTGCCTTGGCTGCACTCCAGCCGGAGAGGGACAGGGAGGATTCCCGCCTGCCTCGCCTTCTCTAGTCTCACCGACTGCTCTTAGCTTGGTCACAAGCTGATTCATTTGCTAGATTTCTCAAACAGCATTAATACATATTTTGCAAAAAAGCCTTTGCCGTCTGTGTTTTGATGTGACATACAATGAAGTCATTTTTTAATTCTCAAAAACACAGCTGAGATCTCCCCGTGCGGAGTGCATCTCCACCCGGGCCGCACGGCAGTGAGCCGCTCTCCCGACTCCCCATCCCCGAAAAGCGGTTCCTAGCCTGGGGGCGGCGACTCCCCCGCTGCGGGGCCTCCCTGTGCACCGAAGGCGCCGTCTCCCTCCTCCAGTGCAGTCGCCGGCTGTGGCCAGAGTGCAGGTGCCCCCGGAAGGGCCCACGTCCTCGGCATTCAGCCGCCCGGCTCCAGGGACAGCGGTGTCCCCAGAGCTGCGGTCCGGCGGCTCCCGCGGGTGTGGTGCAGGCTTCTCGCTTGCAGCCCCTCAGGCTCTGTTCTGCATTGCCCGTTGCTCTGCACTGCCAGGTAGTCGCTGGCCCACCAGGTGCGGGCAGTGCGGCCGATTTAGTTACAGAGAAGCCACTCGGGTGCCAGTCTTCGTGGGCTCTAAGGCTGTGCGGGTTTCCCTTCACGGGGGTCACCAGCCGTGGGAGGCGCTGGTGCCCGGGTGCATCCTCCCGAGTCTGACCTGTCACTTCCGCAGCCTCGGGCGCCTTTGCCGCCAGCTCCTGGGGGAGCGGAGCCTGGCCTCCCCAGCGGGAATGACCCCGGGCGAGACTCGGAGGGGAGGCTGGAGACAGAGGGCCGCTGCAGGGCCCCGGGCGGCGGCGGGTGTCCGCGCCTCCTCCTGGCCCCTCTGCACGGGCCGCGGTGTCCACTGGCGGTGTCTACTCGGGCCCTCTCACCGCCCAGACTGAGCTTCCAAGGGCGGCCCTGGGATCCGGGATCCGGGCTCAGGGCTCAGCGCTCAGCGCAGGGACGGCGGGTGGGGACAGCGTCCTGCTTCCAGCTGGTCCTACAGCTCCTCTTTGTCAGCTCTGCTCCTGAGTGCGCACGGTTTGGGCCCTGAGAGCCGTTTCTGGCCTGGTTCCTGATGCTCTCCTGTCATCTCCACGGCTGGCTTTCATGTCAGAAAAATGCTGGTTCTTAAAATGAGCTTGGATGTGTCCCCTTCTTCTGTTTTCTAAAGTAATTTATGTAGTTATCTGGTATCATTTCTTCTGTACACGTGTGGTAGGATCTACCAGAAACTATTCGAGGCTGCGTTTTTGTGAGAAAGTTCTTACTTTTGAATTGTTTTTATAAGTAGATGACTATTCTGACACTGTTTCTTCTTGAATTAATTTTGGCATTTTATGTAAGTTGTTTATGTTTTTTGGCCTAGAGGTTTTTTTAGCATTTTTTCCCCTCGTTTATGTCTGCGTGATCCATAGCGTGCCCCCCCGGGACGCGAGCTGTGGCCTCAGGAAGGCTGCTGTCTCCCTCCTGTGCAAAGCACAGCACCGTCCTCGCCGGGCCTGGTGGTACCGCCTGTAGGCCCAGCACTTGGGAGGCTGAGACAGGAGGATCGCCGTGAGCTCCAGACCAGCCTGGGATACATAGTGAGGCCCTGTCTCCGAAAACAAGAAGTAAACAACAGTGGCGCCCTCCTGGTGTCGCCCTTGGCGCTGCCCACCTGCACCACGTGGAGGGCGCGGAGCAGCTGCTGTCCTTGCGCAGGCGCACAGCTGACGCCGACGTGCCCTGCGCTGCTACAGGGGGCACAGCATCTGCGACGCTGCAGGCTGAGTCAGGACGCGCCTCTGCGCCCTTCCCTGGCTCCTGCCCCTCCGCCGTGCGGCATCCGCCTCGCCTCAGCCTGGCCCTGCCGGGCGGGCTCTGCCCAGCGCCTGCTCTCCAGCCTTGGATGGAGCTCTGACCTCCCGAGGAGGCCTCCGCCGGGCTGCCTGGAGGAGGAGGGCACCGCACCGGGGGCCTTGCTCAGTGGGGGCGGGGCGAGGACCGGGGTTTCCGGCTGTGCCGTGGGGTGCAGCCGGCACCCCAGGTGCCCTAGTGTCACTGAGAACAGGGGGCGGGATCCCTGGGCCTGGGGCAGCGCCTGTCCGCGGGTGACCTGGGCACCGCGTGGGCCACCGCCCCCCTGTGCGCCCGGGGGCTGCCTCGGAAGGAGGGGGGATCGCCATTAAACCACCCACCCGAGACACCCGGGCTAATCTGTGATCATTAATTTACACAGCAAGCCCTTACTGAGCTCCTGCTGTTCACTGGGCCTCCGGGCTGGGGCAGGATCTAAGTCACCGCCCCCGTGCGGCCACAGGGGCAGGAGAGGGCGAGGGCCAGGTGCCGCCCTGTACAGCCCAGGAGCTGTGGAGGCTGAAAAAGGACTGTGTGCAGCAGTCTTCCCTTAGGGAGGGTAAGTGCAGGTATTTCAGCTAAAATGCCTCCATTTTCATTTAAGGAAAGGAAAGAAAGAGAACAAAAAATCAATAAAGAAATGGAGGAAAAAGCAGCAAAGGAACTGGAGAAAGAACATTTGCAAGAAAAAGCAAAAGAAAAATATCAAGAATGGTTAAAGAAGAAGAATGCTGAAGAGTTCGAGAAGAAGAAGAAAGAAAAGGTACTTTCATGGAGGTGGCGGGCTGGAGCTCACGGCTTTGGCGTCTGTGCCTGCCGGCTGTGTTCTGGAAATAAGGTGTGATTAGAAAACTGGCACTGCCTCAGCCCGAGATCAGTAGATGAAGCTATGACGGTAGGTTTAAGCTTCAAAATGAATAAGAGCCTGTGGTTTCCTTAGGTTGAGAAATGTTAATAAACTCATTGATATTTTTAAGTCAGATTCAGCATTTTTGTTAATTGCTTTTATTTTGGATGCATTTTTATGCGGTGCTGCCGCAGCCGTTTTATTTCAGTGTGACTCACCCCACCCGCTGCGTACAGCAGCTTGTCCCCTCCTCTTTGGATTGACACATCCCTGTCCCTGTGTTCAGAGGGGGGCGTCGTAGGGTCACACCCCGACTTGTGTTCGCTTTTGCCCTCAAACTGCAGAAATTTAACTCAGTTTGCCGCCCAGAGCCACCAGCGCGGGAGCAGTGGGGGTGTTGGGAGATTGGAGTGGGATCCTTAGTTACAGAACTTGCCTGGAAATTCTTGGCCTTGTCATTTTAAGGAAAAAGAAAAGCAACGGCAAGCTGAATTACAGGAGAAAAGGGAAATAGCCGAGAGAAAGTTTAAGGAATGGTTGGAAAATGCAAAAAACAAGCCCCGCTGCACTGCAAAGAGCTACGGCTTCGCCAATGGGAGGCTCACAGGTGGGTCTGCAGGGGCAGGTGTTTCCTTTTGACGGAAGTGGAAACGGGAGGAATTGTTTATCAAATGACTCTTTTCTGGACAATTGAAAGGTAGGTAGTATGTTGCTGAGGAGGTACTGTAAACCTGCCAATTTCTGTAAGTTATATGTGTATATTTCTTAAAGAAAATTCGAGCCAAATGTGGTTTCTAACCCTAGGGCTGGGGCCGGGCCACACTCCGGCTGTGTGACTGTCTTGCTGTGCGGCGCGGCCCCCGGGAGGGAGGGTGCCCATCTCGGGGGACAGCCCGGCCCAGGCTCACCCATTGTGGGGACAGCAGCGCCTGCACCCCTTGGCTGTGCCTCTGATTGGCGTACAGGGTCTGGGAAGTATGCCACCCTGATGGTGAGATAGTCCAGCTATCAGCAGGGACGGTCCGATGGGCCACAAGGCGGCTGCTGAACCATGGAGTGTTGCACTAATCTTCCTTTGCTTTGGGCTCGAGTGTAATTCTGCCGTCCAGCATTCTTGTGTGTGAAGGGTATTCCCTCTCCGCTCAGGTCTTCATTATCTATGCTCGTGTCATTGTTACGCATTATGAAATAAAGACATTTGTGTGCCTTGGTGACAGAGGACTGACGCTAACTCACAAAACCATGGTCCTGCTTGGCTGTCACTCGTCCCCGCCACCGAGCTTTGAGCCCGGCAGACGTGTCAGTAAGGAGTGCGCGTGTGTGGCAGCCAGAGCCACGGGAACTGGAATCTCACTGGTTCAAGTGTCGTGAGCACACCGCCGTGGTTCCAAACGGTCTCCATTCATTTTAGCTACAGCTGCAAAGTAAAGCTTTCCGTGAGCCTTAGAGTCAGACAAGGGGACCCATCACAAGCAGCTATCCCCTCCCTGGCTGAGGTTACAAACGAAGGGTCTGCTCAGCTGCGGACTTCTAAGATCAGTTCCACAGCATGGCTTTTGTGGGCATTCTAATTTATATCGGCTTCATTATTATTATTTGGATTCTTAGAATGATCATGAATCTTTTAATATCCACTGTAGTATTTAGTATATTTGAAAAGTACCACTTCTTTAAAAACATTCAGAATTTCAGGTTTTAAATGAGTCAGGTTTGGTTTATCAGTGATATTTTGCCTTTTTGACATTTAACCTTTTTCCTAGGAATTTTAAAACAAGTGATTTCTTTGACCTCAGGAAGTGTTTTTCTTTTGTCGTTGTGACTTTTTAATGATTGTAGGTTTTTACAGTGGAAATTCCTACCCGGAGCCAGCCTTTTATAACCCCATTCCCTGGAAGCCGATCCTTGCGCCCCCGCCCCAGGAAGCCCGGGGCCTCTCCGGGAGGAAGAGCCGGAGGCCGGCGTCGTCATCCTTGTCCGCACGGGCAGCTCGTGGGGCCACGAGCAGCCTTTGCCTCGGGACTGCGTGCAGAGCCCAGAGATAGCGGCATGGACTGGACGCCTGCCCCCCGAGCTCCTGGGTTCTGCACGGGAAGTCATCCCGCCCTTTTCACTGGCATGCGGCATCCCCAAGTGACCCGAGGAGGACTTTTCTTCATCTGGGCTCTCATCAGCCTTAGGGCTACCCTGCAGGCGCGTTCCCAACACCTAGCACCTGTGCCTCCGTTTGCCTTGTACTGAGTCTGCGCGGTAATGTCAGTAAAACAAGCTTCCTGTGTTCTCTCATAGTGTGTTATGTCTGTTCTCGAACATAATTAGATTAAGAGTAACTTGTTCCAACAAGCATTTCTAAACTACGTGATTATCTACATGGGTTGGAAATCCGGACTAATCAAAACCAGTCTTTGTTGATGCTTTTGGTATATTTTTCCATGTAGATTCTCTTAGTTTTGAAATAATGAGCCGAAAGCTGCCTGTGACGCAGCAGTAAGGTTGAGGCTTCCAGGGGAAATTGCCTTGGACCTTAGATGGATGCGGTGGAACCTCGACTCCCTGTTTTACTGTGCTGCACTTTGTAAAAATTCTCAGATAGTAATTCGTCTCCTGGCTTTGAAGTTAGAATCACCAGTACGATATCCCTAGGATTAAAAATGTTAAATGTCAGGCTTCATTTTCTGGAAGTGGAATCAGATCTTATTAATATGTACCTTTTAAGGGTAGTAACTGAGATGAGTACTAACATAGCAGTCTGCTTTTTTGTTGAATTTTAAGTCTATACCAGTTTTGGAAAAGTTCGTCTGTTGTAGGTACTGACCAAGAAATGAAGATTTGCTCATTTAAAAGTGACTCTTGCCAGGCGCGGCGGTGCAGGCCTGTCATGGAGGCTGAGGCAGGGGGGTCACCTCGAATTCGAGGCTAGCCTGGGCTACATGGTGAGACCCCTTCTCAAGAGAGGTAGATCAAGTGATTCCGCGCAGCAGACACCCCGAGCTTTTGCTGCCCAGTCCTGTGGGATCCGGGAGGTGGGAGCAGCGGTGCTGGGGACCAGGAGGGAAACAGGCAGCCTCACTTCCGCTTCCGGGCTCGGGAGTCGGTGCAAACCCAGGGAGGCGGAGGCGGAGGCGGAGGCGGAGGCGGGGCCGGGGCGGGGCTCTGGGTGTGGTGCTGGCTCCCACCTCCGGGGAGAGGGGAGAGTCGAGGGTTCTCCGGGCCTCAGACCCTGCCAGACCCCAGTGCTCGCGGCTTCACTTTTGCCTGCAGAGAGCAGAATCAGCAGCTAGCAGCGGTCTTCTTTAAGTATCTATAAACGCAGCATGCACGCATGTAGAATTTCTGGGAGTTGGGTACAGTTCTGGACAAGGGCGTTTCTGCCTCCCAGGGAGGACATGTCTAGTACAACCACAATGGGGAGACTTTGCAGGCATGGAGTCATAAACCCTTCCTGTCTCCCCGAGTCGAGTGGCGGAGCTTTATTCAGACGGGACCCGGAGCCTCGGCCAGGTTCTCAGCAGAGCATTCGTGAGATCTGCTTTGGACTTTGGCAAAGAGGAAATCAGCCCGTGGGGGGCCTGTGATCCCAGCACTTGGGAGGCTGAGGCAGGAGGATTGCCAGGAGTTCGAAGCCAGCCTGGACTCCATAGCAAGGCCCTGTCTCAGACAAACAAAATATGTCTTTGGAATCCTATGTATTCTAAATTTTGAGAACCACTAGGATTGTTTAAGAAATTATGTGTTAATTTGGAATGATTCAGGTAATTGGAATTTCAGCTTCAGTTTTATAGTGGAAAATAAACAATGAAAGTATATATTTGATGAATAGTAATATCAACTTGATGTTGAAAATTTTTTAATTTAGTGTTAGTTTACAATTACTGCTGTTATATAAAATGGCACGGATGGGCCGGGGATTTAGCTCAGTGGTTTTGCCGCCGGCCTCGAAAGCACAAGGACCTGAGTTTGATCCCCGGTCCAAATAAATAAATAAATAAATAAATAAATAAATTTAAAAAATGGCATGGAATTAAAATACCCTAATTTTCACAAATCCCAATGAGCCTACAGCGTACTGAGAGAAAACAAGAAAATCATTGAAAACCAACAGTGTATATGATTAACATATAGGTTATTCCTCAGGCCGTAGATATTAGATAACGAAATGCTAGTCATGCTACTTTCTCTTGCAAAAACTGAAGCTGTGCTTTAAAGAAATTACTGACTGCAGCCAGGACTGGTGATGCATGCCTGTAAGTCTAGCATTCAGGAGGCTGAGGCAAGATGATTGCCCTGAGTTCCAGGCCATCTTGGGCTACGTGGTTTAAAGCTGGTCTGAACTACATAGTGAGATCCTGTCTCAGAACAACAGCAAAAAGTGACTGGCCAGTCCACTCCCAAGTTAGTGCTTACTGATGCTAAATGGAACCTTACCGCTGTTACACAGAGGTTCTGGCAGGGTGGAATCCCTTTGGGCCCGGGTGGGACTGAGGAAGGGCCCACTGCCCCGTCCCAGGGCCGGAGTGCTGATCAGTAACTCAGCAGCCACCAAAGCAAGGGCGACAGGGAGGGCCCAGCTCAGCTCCCGGCAGGCGCCGGAGCGGGCGCTGGCCTTTGGGTGACAGCGAGCGGGATTCCCGGCCGGGCTCCCTCTGCGGGCACCGTGCCCGGCCTCCTGGCTGGACACCGGCCACGCGGGCCCCGTCACCATCTCGGAGGTGCTCCTGGTGGGAGGGCAGCTGCGATCAGGATGGGGCTGAGCAGGGGTGGCCACGGCAGCCTGGGGGTGACCAAGGCCATGACTGAGCAGACCAAGTTAAACCCGGGCCCAGCCATCACCCGGGCGCAGGGGGACCTGCGATGGCACCAGCGACAGGAGTCCTGCTGCAGGCCTGTGTCCCGACGGGCAGGCGCCGGGAGGCTTCAGGGAGGCTGTTCCGGGCCAGAGGAGCGGCCGGCCCGGCCTGCTCTGTGAAGCCCGTCCAGGTGGGGAGAGCCTCCTCGGCTCATCCCGGCTCCACGAGTGTCACCAGGACCCCAGGCCCTCGCGGCTCAGATGTCAGGACCAAAAGGGAAGCAAGGGTTCTGGGTGGGAAACAGAAAGCAAAGAGAAAGAGAAACAGGAGCGATGGAGCCACGTGGGGTCAGCAGTGCCTGGAGGGAAGGCCCGAGGACGCTCCGTGCCCGGGCGGAGTGCGCAGTTCTGCCCCGTGGTGGTTGTTGTTGTTACTACTACTACTGCTACTGCCGTCCTGCATATGTCGGGTGCACATTCACCTTAGGGGTCTACCAAATTGTTTTTTTGGTACCAGGGATCGAACGCAGGGCCTTATGCTTTCGAGGCTGGCGCAGCGCCACTGAGCTGCATCCCTGGCCCAGGGCTCTACCAATCTCGGCAGGACTTTTTAGAAAATGTTTGAAGATTGTTAGAAGTTGATTTTATTTGTGGTTTTTATTTTCAATCGCACGAATGCACGGCATCTATGGCGCTGTCCACCCATGTGCCGGGCTCGCAGGTGGGTCACGCCATCACCCTCCATCCCTTCTAGACCACAGCGTCTCTTTCAGATCCTGAATTTGGGCTCTTACTGTGCTCTAGCTTTTCTTCCTGTCAGTCCGTGTGTGCAGGACGTAAGGCTTACCTTCATCGCGGGGAGCTGGACACGTCCGGGACGCAGCTCCATCTGACGTTTCATCGACTCTCCTGAGCGGCGTGCTGTCCTTCTTTTCAGTCCATACCCGCAGCACGCAGTAATCACCTTCCTTGTTGGCTTCGGTCCTGGTCCTCGCACGACAGCTGCGCCCCACCCCTCCCATGGCTTGGTCTCCTCCCTTACAAAAGACCTATCTCCCTACCTTCTGTTCTCTGTATTTTCTTTTGCTCTTTGCTTATGAGAAATTCTTAGCTCTGTAAGAGGAGACAAAGTCACGTTTTAGGGAAGGGGGTCCCCTGGGAGTAACGGGACTCCCCGAAACTAGCGCTGTTCTTCCCGCCCGCTTTATTCCCTTCTCCCACTACTTGCTGTTCGCAGCCTACCAGGGAGCAAGAGTGTTTGGCAGCCGAGCGGGTCCAGCCGAGTGGCTTTGAAGCTAGTGATCTGGGGCGTCAGCTGCCTGCTTTCCTGGCATGCAGCACAAACCGATGCCCTCAAAAACCCCTACCTTGTTATTTCAGGTGGTTCACGTCGGATATTCTTACATAAAGATGTTAAGGTTCTTCCAAGAGAGGTTCAAAGAAAAATCTCAAAATAAAATGTTAAACAGTATAATGATCATGTCACCCAGGGCAAGATGCGGTTTGCACCACCTGGCCAAGGTTTAAAAAAATTGTGCGTCGAAAGACTCAAGATTTTATTAGCTCTATTTTGACCAACAAGAAAACAGCATAGAGAAGCTAATTGTTAGTAGCAGAACTGGTTTTCAAAATACCTAGCATAATACATTCCACGTGCTAACTGTGCTTGGCAGCGAAAGAAGGGGAAATGTTTATGATCTGTGGGGGCAACAGTGACTCTTTTGTAATCCTTTCCTTTTCTCGTGATACCTTTCCTAATAAATATTGAAGAACAGGGTGAAAAAACCCTCAAGTTCACAGGGTGATCTAACCTGTGTGAAGTCAGAAAGGAGTAAACTAACTTATAGCAAAATTGATTTCAGCTCCGTTGCAACAATAAATTAAAACATCTACATGTCAGGTAGACACAGGAAGGTGTATGGAGGATTACAGAGACTGTAGGTAGAGACACCCTGTGTTTGGGTATAATCTGGTTCAACTGTTGCCAAAATGAATTTAGTAAGACTCTTACCATTGTATTTTGGGACTGATTTCATTCTGCAAGTTTTGCTACATTTTTAAAAACATAAATGGCCATGTGAGTTTGCTTTTAAAATATTCCCCATTCTCCAGGACCCAGCACTTCTCCTGTCCTGTATCCCCGCACGCGGCTCACACACACGCACACACACACACACACAGAGGAAGACGCGCACACAGCCGTACAAAAGTGGGCTTTAACACTCACTCATTAAGCACAACGAGGCCACAGAATGTGTGGGAATGGGTTGCGGCCAGGGTTTACTGCGTGGCCAGAGAGCAGCTTGGGCTGTATTGAGGCGAGGCGAGCAGACGGGCACAGCCTGGTCACGGCGCTGAGGCTCCAGTCCGCAGCCACGAGGGGCAGCTGTGCACCGCGCTCACGTGAGCAAGGAAGCTGGGAGGGAGCCTCCCAGTGACACCTCGTCTGTCTTCCCGGCGTGTGGGTGTTGTCCCTTCCTGGGTGACAGCCCCACAGTCTCCGCAACTACGACGGCTCAGCGCTGTGCTGCCCCTCGGCCTCGGGGTTCTTCACCCCTGCCGGCCCGGGGCGCACCCTTTCCTGGCGATGTTTCTGTCTGTGGGAAGTGTGTTTAAACACTGCTACCCAGCTCTGCAGTTTGGAAAGAAAACCTTCCTTCTTGAGAGCCCTTTAAATTATTATGTTACTTATTAATTGGTTCAAAATATCTTTTCATTTTTTCAGCACATGGTTTTAGGAGGAAGTGTAGGAAGCGGATGCAAAGCGAGGACAGCTAGCAGGAGGAGCCAGTGCATGATGTGGTTTAAAGGGCAGGAAGAGTCAATCAGCGAGCGTGGAGGAAGCGGCAGCTCTGTGTGTACACAAGCAGGCACCGTCGCGGTGTTCCTAGCAGTTAGGTTTATGGAGAGGGAAGCAAAGAAGGCAGGATCGGTTGGGCTGCTGTAGCCCTCGGGCAATGACCTTGGGCAGAGTTTAAAGGACACAAGATGAGTTTGGGGTTTAGAAAACTCCATCCAACAGCTACTACGTTCACCTACGCAAAAAATGTGCAAGTCCTGAAATTGGCCCCCGGGGCCGAGACAGGAGGGAAAACAAATCACTCAGGCACATGCTGGATTCCAGACAGAGGTGAGGAGACCCAGCATTCAAATCACAGCTCGGGCGCGGCTCGTGCACATCGATAAAACAAAGTCGGATCCCAAAGCTTTGCACTGTATTTGAAAACAAATTTGGGTGGATAGAAGTCTTACATGTGAAAGCAGGCACATAGAGCCCCTGGAAGGCCTTGTGTAGCTGTCGCTTCTCAGTCTTTTGGGAAAGGTCAAGCGCAGACCATGCATCGAGCGTAACCTCTTGGTACAGAAGGAATCCTTACAATGTTAAAACAGAAGTGCAAATTGCAGGAAAACTCATCATGGGTTTAGCCGTATTCTGTGACCACAGTTCATCAGACGATAAAGTCCGAGATAGACGTGATGTGGGAGGAGAGATTTGCAACTCATCTCCAACAAAGGATTGGCACACAGAAAATATTAAAAGACTTTTATGGATATATAAGATGTAGATATCCTAGAAGAAAAATGACCAAAATATATTAACAGGCATTTTATGGAAAAGGAAACAAAAATGGTCCATAACATAGGAAAATCTGCTGCACTTCATTAGTAACCAGTGCAGATTAAAGCCACAGTGAAGTATCACGCTATGCAGCAAATTGGGAAAAACGTTAAAGTTTGTATGCTGTCGGGTGAGCAAGGCTGTGGAACTGTGCAGCTCCCATTGTTGGTGGGCGTACAAATCGGGAGTGTGTCATTGACACGGTTTGTCATCACCCAGGACAGCAAGGCCACACGTGTGCTCATAGCCCAGCAGCACCGTAAGGCAGCCTGTAGCTTTCTGTGATTAGAGTCACATCAAACAGGCAGATGAATCAGCCTTAAAAAAAAAAAAGCTGTAACAAGAAATAATACCATTAAACAGAACAGGATAGAAATAGAAAATTGGGCCAGGGATTTAGCTCAGTGGTTCCGGCGCCTGCCTTGCAAGCACAAGGACCTGAGTTTGATCCCTGGTACCAAAAAAAAAAGAAAAGAAATAGAAAATACTAGGTTGCATTACTAATAGTACGCTTGTGCATTATTTTGTTAATCTTTTGGGTTGCTACTAGGAAAGTTTGTATTGTTCTATCAATCTCTGTTGTGTTGTGAAATATATTTCTAATTGTAACTTGTGTTCAGAAATTTTTGAAAGCCACCATCCTAGTGAGATCTTCATACTGCCAGGATGCAGTTCTAAGCATGTTCACAACAGTATTGCTTTTAGTAACAAAAAAGCTGAAAATGGCCCCAAATATCCAACAACAGTAACATAAGGAAATTTTGGATTAGTCATCTAAGGGAATATTTTGTAGAAATAAAATGAAGGAACACTGTGGATTAAGAGAAGTGACAATAAAGAAACTTGCCAAATACTACAAAACAGATAAACCTCCAAGGCACAATTTTGAGGCAAAAAAAAGATGTTAAATACCATTTTATAATATAAAATTTAGGATTAAGCACACCACCACACTCTGTGCTCAGGTCTAAACACACAGCTGCTGACACCATGCAGAGGGGCAGAGCTTACCGTGGAGTGGAGGGGGAGAGGCGCCGGGGAGCGGGGAGGGCCACACCGCACCTGTGAAGCTGCCGAGTGCTGTTCACTTGGGAGCGGGTGCACATGTGCCGGTACTTGTGCTGTTATTTACTTTGAACAGATACGTTTATATGTGCACGAGTCCCCTTTCCCACTGCCGGACACAACACCCGGCACTCACACCTGAAAGAGGAGAGGTTTCACTTGACTCACAGTTTCAGAGGATCCAGTCCATGGTCAGCTGGCTCCAAGGCGGGGCCTCGTGGTGAAGGGTGCGGCAGAACCAAGCTGCTCAGGTCATGGGGGCTGGGAAGCAGAGCGGGGAGCAGCGCCAGAGAGGAAGGGGCCAGGGACGCCGCCCAGTACACACGGCCACGCCTCCGTGACTGCCCGGACACACCCAGAAGCGTGCTGCACCAATTCCCCAGCTGGATCTGAAGCCGATCACGTTGACACTAAGCCCTAACCACCACAGTGTGCTTTCCATGCACGATATATTTCTCAATTCAAAAGAGCGTCTGCACGGCAAGAGAGAAACTAATTGGCAGAGTCGACTCCGTGAGGGAATGGCTTGGGCAGCTGGCTGCACAGCACAAGGACATGGGCATTTCCTGGACACAAGGCTAGCTCCTCTGCAGGCGGAGCGGGCAGACTCGAGGGTGGGACCAGAGGAAGCCACGCTTGCGGGCGCGTGGACGATCCCCGGGAAGCAAGCGAGAGTTCAGATCTGAGGGCCGCTCTTTTTTGGGGAGGACGTCAGGCTGTGTGCTGAGAACCCAGGGCTGGGTTTGGGTAGCAGCGTGAGGGGATTTCCGGCTGTGAATGGCGCCATCCATTGGTGGTAGGTGGAGGTAAATGAATACGTACGAGGCTTCACTCGGCTTTCCCAAAGCCTTTGGAGACGGCCGGAAGAAAAGAGCTAAGATTTAAAGGCTGCCTTGATTTTGCTCAGAGAAAAGCCCTGTATGCTCGCTGTCGTGCTTCATCGCGCTTCTGCCCTCGCCGGCCAGCGAGGCTGTGGCGTGCCCTCCCATCTGGAAAGATGCTTCCAAATCGCTACTTTCCTAGAAATCTCCCTGCGTGCTGCCAGCCGTGGGCCTGCCTGCGGGAGCGCTAGTATGCCACCTTGCTGGCAGATACGTGCTAATTGGTTTAATCCTTTTATTCTCTGTGAATAAGGGCCTGAAGAAAACCAACTAAGCACGGAAGACATCATAATTAAGGGAAAGTAAGAACTGCGTCTTTCTTGGGTTCTTGGTGTCTCATGATCTGTTCGGTAGATGTCATGGGTTCTTAGCTTGGGGCCCTCCAAGTCCCAGGGTAGCAACCCTGCAGTGTGGTCCATGTGGGGGAATGTTTGTAAGTATCGGTCCACGATTCCTCACAAGCCAAGAGGCACCTCTAGAGATCTCCTGAATGTGCTTCGTGAGAGGGAAAGGGCGCATCATGGCGAAGACTTCTGACAGAGGACTTCCTTGCCATGGGAGCTGTGGCTGGGGTGCAGGACACCCGGCGACAGCCCCCGCTTCTTGGCCCCAGGCCAGGCCTCTGTGCGAGACGCGGCCCCTCTCAGACTCTGCCTTTTTGTCTCTTACCTGGAGGAAACCTCAGTTCTTAGGCTTTCGTGATAAGTGATTGGATGAAGGCAAACATACTATTTAAAGATTCGAGTTGGTAGACCTTTGTCTGAGGGACCGCTGGTGAAGATTTTTTCCCACATTGTGGGTTGTCTCTTCACACTGCTGGTGGTTTCTCTTGCTGTGCAGAAGCCTTTTAATAAGAAGAGATCCCACTTGCTGATTGTTTGTGCTAGTTCATGGGCAACTGAGGTTTTGTTGATAAAATCTTTTCCTACGCCAATGTCTTCAAGGGTTCTACCTAACCTCTGTTCCAGGCGATTCATTTCTATTTTAATATTTAGATCCTTAACCCATTTTGATTTTAGTTTAGTGCATGGTGAGAGATACAGGCCTAGTTTTAATCTTTGGCAAGTTGAAACCCAATTTTTCCAGCACCATTTATTAAAGAGGCTATCTTTCCTCCAGTGAGGGTGTTTGGCTCCTTTGTCGAAGATGAGGTGGCTGAGTGTGTCTGGAGTTGTTTCTGCATCTTCTAATCTGTTCCACTGGTCTTCAGGTCTGTTTCTTTGCCAATATCATGCTGTTTTTATCACAGTAGCTTTGTAGTTGAGTTTCAAATTGAGGATTGTGATACCTCCTGCCATGTCTCCATTACCTAGAATTGCTTTCACTATTCCGGGGCTCCTCTTGTTCCAAATGAATTTTTGGATTGTTTTCCACCTCCAGAAAGAATGGCTGCTATCATGAAATCAACCAATAACAAATGCTGGCGGGGCTGTGGGGAAAGAGGAACCCTGCTCCACTGCTGGTGGGAGTGTAGACTGGTGCAACCCCTGTGGAAATCAGTATGGAGACACCTCAGAGAACTAGGACTGGAAGTCCCATTTGACCCAGCTATTCCACTGCTGGAGATCTTCCCCAAAGAATTAAAAGAATCATACCACAGCGATATACGTGCACCCATGTTTATAGCAGCACAGTTTGTAGTAGCTAAAACTTGGAAGCAGCCCAATTGCCCATCAACTGGAGACTGGATAAAGAAAATGTGATGTTTTTATAGTATGCAGTACTACTTAGCCTTAGAAAATGAGAAATTAGAGACATTTATAGCTAAATGGATGCACATTGAGGCGATACTCTTAAGTGAAATAAGCAGGACACACATGTGTAAATATGGAATAGTTTTTCTAGTGTGAGAACCTGAAAGTGTAAATAAGGACTAAAAGGTATAATAGATAATGTGTAATAAGAAGAAAAGGGGCAAAGGGGAAGGAAGTGGGAGGGGTAGGGGAAAGGAAAGAAGGGAATGGAATTAATATGAGAAAATGAAAAAATGGAAACAAAGTCTTTGTAAATAGGGAGGGATGGAGGGGTTGAAGGGAGGGCAGGGGAAGGGGGAAAAATAAGAACCAAGAGAGATTGTGTAAAGGTGCAAATTCCCAATGATGAATGTCATTATATTGTATACCTAAAATGTACCAATAAAATAAAAATTTAAAAAATACTATTTAAAGGTGTTGTCTCTAAATGGAAAGATAAAGGAATGCGTTTACTCTGGTGTGTGTTCTTAGCCGTCAGAGGGAGCTTTAGGGCTTGGGGAAGACAAGCCCCCATGTCTGTTTCTGAAAGTCTGAGCCTCTGCGAGGACTCCCTTTGTAATAATGTTTGCACTTTATAAATATCTGTCAACTTTTTAAAGGTAGAACAAAAGCGAGTTGAAGCACTTTATCTCTGACTGCTGACCTCCTGAAGGCCTGGTGATGCTGCTGGAGAAGTCCCAAGGCCTCCTAGGTTTCCAGTGGTGCAGCTGAATCCACGGCTCCTCACTTCCGGCTTCCTTGGATTGCCGTGGGTCCTTCCCAGGCCACGCAGGACCCTTCAAATGGGAAACAGGCGGTTCTGCACAAACTGGGAAAGTCTGAGCTCGCTCTCTCACGAGGTTGATGAGAGAAGTCACAGGCAAAAGGCGGTCGGGAGCACGTTTATTGGAAACAAGCAGGGGAAAGAAGCTGGGGGTGGGCTGTCAAGACGGGGCGCCTCGCTAGACCTTCACCCACCCAAGGTGTGGGAATGAAACGTGACCGTGCTTCCTGTAACGCGGATTTTCCCCTCCTCCTCTGGCAGACTTAGTCGATGGGGCGTGGCGGTGTCCGTGTGGAATCAGCTTTACAGCAAGGAAAGGAAGGAGGACGCACAGCTTCGTGGGGGAAGAAGCTTAGGAAGAAACTGCTGCTTTTCCTTTAGCAACGCCCCTCGCTGTCCGTGGGGCACAGCACTGCTGGATGGGTTTGGGGCCCCGGGCCGGGAGAGTATGGGGCTCAGCTCCAGGGGCGCCCTGAGTTCTCAGCTCCGCTCTCGCTGGGCCACGGAAGAGCGCGTGCCTGTGGCAGTCACGCCAGGAGGACGAATCCGGAGACCTTCTTAGTCCCCTCTGACCCTAACCCGCGCCCCGCCACCTGCCCCAGTGGGCCCCTCCCTCCCCCCAGGCCTCACCCGGCACAGGGGCACTGTGCTCACCGAGCTGCTGCTGGCCTCGAATTTGTTGGGACAGGGAGGGGTTTGCGGCTGTTTCCCGTCTGTGCAGCTCCTTGGGTTATGTTTCATACCCGCAGCAAAGTCCAGGCCTGTAGGAAACAGTGAAGCTCATTGTTTTTCCCTTTGACATACATTTGCAGGGCGTCTGTTGTTGTTTTAGTGAAAACCAAGTTGCTGTGCCCGTCAGCACACTGGTCCAGGAAAGGGTCCATCAGCGATCTGCGACTCCTCCTGATTCTAAGATGGACGCCCGCAAACCCTACCCTCAGCGCATTTCACTGTTTAAAAGAGGGAACAAGGGGCAGGGCACAGTGGCACACGCCTGTCATACCAGCGCTCGGGAGGCTGAGGCAGAAGGATCACTTCGAGTTCGAGGGCTGTGTCTGTCTTAAAAAAGCGTTGGGCATGCAGCCTACAAAGCTGCCTTGAAACCCGGGCCCTTCTTGCAATCACTGCCCTTGTGAACTGAAGGCTGCTCCGGGAAATACCTTTCTCTGCCTGTGTGTGTCTCAAACAAGAAGTGCTGGGGAGCCCTCCCCGGCGCATGCTGGCGGGGTTCTCAGGGGCCAGAGGCAGGAGGAGCAGCTGCCAGCCGCCGGGCACTTGATGGACACCTGCCGGCCCTGCTTCCCGGTCCAGGGACCCACGGAGCTGGGCTGTTCGGTTGCAGGGGGCGTCTCCTAGGCTGAGGCAGGACAGCTCCGGCAGCATCCCGAGGGCTCTGTTAGAACTCGCGCTCTGCCTCAGCAGGCTCTGCAGGCCGGGACTCTGGTCACCAGGGACTACACTGGAGCAGGCTCTGCATCTCTCGACCTCTACTTCCTGTTTCCGGCGGATGCACAACTTAGTAGGGTGGGGAAGACCTTTCCTTTTAAAATGTTAATTTTTTTGCTCCATGTTTGCAGTATGTGAGGAGCTGGTACACATTCATAACACATCTCAATTCCTTTTCCATCCCCTTCTTCTCTCCATCTCTTGGGGTAAGACCTTTCCTAATCTGAGCCTCCACCACTGTCAGAAATGTAGAAGGACTACATTATAAGCCCATGGACAACCATGAGGCCACAGATTCTGTCCTGAAATTGCTAAGCCATGACTTGGGACTCCAGTTGATTGCGTGGGAATACTGAGGCTCAGTGCGTAGTGCACACCTGCCAGGAAGCCCAGTGAAGCGGATGTGGCCTCTGCCCCGGCGCACAGAGTGGGGTTTATGGGGTGCTCTGTCGTGGGGGAAGCAGGGACCTGGGGAGGCAGGGGAGCCGCAGCGTGGGCCCCAGAGCTGGCCGCGGGTGCCCCTCGGGCTGGAGCCCCGGGCTGTCCACTTCCAGCCGCCGAGCTGGGCCAGGCACTGGGAGGGCAGGTTCTGTGCGGCCCCGCGCCGCTGCGCCCTGGTTCCCCGGCTTGCTGGTCTGTCCACTGCGTGGTCTCAGCTGATCCCAGCCCTGTCGCTCGTCAGGCTACGCAAGGGACCCTGAGGCACAGGGGTGAGAACCCTGCGTCCTTCCAGACATCACGGAAGGCATTCGAGAAATAGGAACTGCAAAGCGTGTGTCAGGCGCTAAGTACAGAATCTTCTCCCTGGAGCCCGGGCCGCGGAGGCTGAGGCAGTGGCATCTCCAGCCCTGACCGGCCTAGCCCGGGCACTCCCGAGGCCTGGGTGAGCAGGGGCCGCGGGCAGGACTGGGCTGGGCTCCCTGGGTGGTGAGCGACAGCGGCCGAGGAGGGGCCATGACCATGGAGACGCAGGCGCAGCCCGGCAGGCAGCCAACACCGCGGGCTCCATCTGGGAAGCAGCACTGGGCGGGGCCTGGAGCCGGCTCGGTTCTGGTTCTGAGCTCCCTGCGCGGAGTCCCAGGTCTGCCGGCCCCACGCACTGGGCCCACGGCCTCCCTCCACCCCTCCCCCTTTCCCTTCTTTGTTGCATGCGGAACATTGAACCCAGGGCCTTCGCACTGAGTCCATCCCTAGTCCTTTTTAATTTTATTTGGCGCAGGCAGAGTCTAGCTAAGTCCCTAACAGTCCAGGCTGGGCTTGAACGTGAGGTCTTCCTGCCTCAGCCTCCCCAGGCGTGCTGAGTTTACAGGTGGCCACCACCGCGCCTGGCTCAGAACTGTCTGAATAAAAACAGCTTTTATCTCAGAGCTTATACTTTAGTTACATTCTGATTTGCTACTCTTACTGGTAAAAAGCTTCGGGTATTTTCTTTTTTTTGGTACCAAGGATCAAACTCGGGACCTTGTACTTGTAATGCAGACGGCGGAACCACTGAGCTAAATCCCCGGCCCCACTTCGGGTAGAATAGAAGAGTGAGACAACAGGGAGAGAAAAGAGAAGGCAAAAGGAAAGGAGCAGCCAGCGTTTGAGCAGACCAAATAGTTGCCATCAATGATGTTCATCTCCCAGTTGGCCATCCTGCTTTTGAAATAAACGGATCTACAACAACTTTTCCCCATGGGAATCCTTCTGAAATAAGTGAACAATAATTGAAAGGGGAGAACAATTTATTCCTTTTTGCTTCTTTTTAAGTTTCCTTATTTTTCCAGACTACTAAAGCTGCTGAACTGGGTTGCAGTGCTGAATAAATGCTCCGGTCTCTGCCTGGACCTGATTGTCATTTGCCAGAGGCCGCGATCATGGCAGGGCGGTGTCCTGGACCCCTTCGTAGGCTGACACCCACCGAGGCAGGGGCCGGGAACTCGCTCCTCTGCTGCTGAGATCTGAAGATAGGCATCTCGGGCGCATCCCGGAAGGATGGTGACGCCGGCCCACTCTCAGCAGAGCCCAGAGCTGAAGGCAGACACACCGGTCTTGCAGCTGTCGTTGGCCGGGAGGCTCTGCCTCCATACTTCACAGACAGGGCCGCCCTATGCATGGGCGCGTGTGGCGGCTCTCAGCTGTCCAGCAGGAATGAGCCATTGGGACGCCCAGCTGACTGAGAGGCCTCGGCCGCTCCCCTGAGAGCGCTGTCTCACCGAGGCCGTGGCAGCTGGAGGAAGGGGCCCCAGCTGGTGTTAGGACTGAATGTTCGCCCCCCACCCATGGAGGCAACGACCCTTCGTAGCCGAGGCCCAGGCATTTGGCTTTTGGGCTGTCGTTTCTGTGGGTAGAGCTAACCCTGGAGCACTTTGCTCCGCGCTGCGCCTTCCACAGCGCCAAGGCCCAGGACGTCTGCGGCCATGGGGCCTGGCGGGTCTCCCAAGCACGGGGCTCATCTGTGGGCCCTGCCTGCCCTGTGCGCTGTCCACCACCTCTTGCACACTGCTCTGGGCCGCGGTCAAGGTCAGAAGGGGCCACCTGTCTGGACATCCCGCACCGACCGCCACTATCTTCTGGATTATCCCGACTTCCTTCAAGTGTCTGGGCTCAGACAAGACTCCTCCTTCAGGGCCTCTGTCATGAACCCTCCTTCTCTCTGGTCCCCTCTGCACTCTAGCCGGGCCCACTGTCTGTCACTTTCCCATTACTGGATGCAGTACCAAGCCCGCGACTTAGAGGAGGGGAAGTTTAACTTAGCTCACAGTTGAAGGGGGTCCGGTCCATGGTCAGCAGCTGCAAGGTGGGAGCACCATGGTGGAGGGGCGTGGGGGTGCACAGCTGCTCAGTTCATGGTGCCTGGGAAGCTGAGCAGGGGACAGAGCCGGAGAGGAAGGGGAGGGACCAGATAGAGTCCCCAGGGTCGCCCTCCGTGCCCCGGACACGCCCAGGAGCTGCCCACTGACCCGCCGGCCTTTCCTAATGCAGTGGAGTGGACGGGTCAGTGGTCACAGGCACCTTCTTGTCTTGGGTAGGGGGTGGGAAGTTTCTGTTTGGATACAGTTCTCCTTTTTTGGCTGTACTGAATATTCCCTTAGTGGTTTAGGTTTCCAGAAATGAGAGGCAGGAAGAGAACTGCAGGTGACTCCTACTGCTCCGCACTGTCTTCCGCTCCTCACAACTACTTGAATGGGGGGTCTGGGGACGGTGGAGCACAGCCTGAGCAGACAGCAGAGCCCAATCTAGCCCCAGCACGGTCCGGGAGAGGCCTGGCTTGTCCCTTGCCTTTGGGTCCACTGCCGGAGGGGGCACTGTCCAGAGGCGAGGTTGTGGGGAGCAGGTGGAGCGCGGCCTGACACACAGCTCACAGCAGGCGGCACTTTGGGGGCTGCAGCTGGAGGGATGGAACAGCCAGTAGAGCGTACACGTGCGGGTGTGCGTGCGTGCGTGTGCATGCGTGCGTGCGGTCACAGGTCACAGTGTGAAATGCATTGTTTCGGGGTGCTGTCCTGAAAACCTTGCAGGTGACTGGGCGGGAGGCCTCCGTGTGTCCCTGCTTCTCTGTGTGTCCCTGGGGGTCTAAGGACTCACTGGTCAGCAGCTGTGACCATGCAGGGACTCGGGGCGGGGACTTCTCCCGGTGCTGCAAGCCGCGGGGTAGAACCCTTCTCCTGCTCCTGCTTCCCGAGGAGCTGCTTACCCTGGCCCCTTCTCACCTCCAGCGGGGCCTCCTCCAGCACATTCGCATTTCCCTTCCCTCGACTCCCCTCTTCCACACTCTCTCTCCCCTCCGCCTTCCGTCCTCCCTGCTGTTCTCCCACCCATGGCCGCGGAGGACAGGGTTCCAGCCTGTTTCCGCGTGGCTTAGCTCGCATGGGGCCTGGTGACCCTGCGCTGTAGACCTGCGAGCTTGCCAGAGTGTGGACAGCAGCCCTGCCCTGTTGCCCGCACACAGGACTGAGCCAGAGCCTCGATTCCTGGGGACATTCAGGTGCGAGAAGCGCTGCTACGGCCGCGATCATCTTCCTAAGCAAGGAGACCTCTGCAGTCCGCCCTCAAGCCCTTCGGCTCAGTTACCCACAGGCCTGTGGGTGGGATGCAGCCCACGCTCTGCTTCCTGGACAGAGATGGGCCTGCGCTGGGCAGTGATGAGGTCTGGGTGCTGCGAGGTGGGCTCCCACGATGCTCCGTCAGAGGCAAGCGTCTGGCGTCCGACAGGCAGCAGGCCCCTCTGTTATTCGGGTGGTGGCGGGTGATGTTTATGGCTTTGTGACCTGCTGCGGGTTGTCAGATGCCAGCCCAGGACACGCTGGCTCCAGCTGGCACGGAAAGGGGCACTGGGCCGCGTTCTCCCTCCTTGGGAAGCATGGGATGCGTTGCAGGGCATCCACTGCCAACACATTTGTGACAAGTCCTGGGTTCCCTGGGACAGTCTCCGGCCAATGTCTGTTTCTCAGGAAATTATTCACGGGGCCAATTTCACTTCCAGAGCGTCTCGGTGTGAACAGAACCTTGTGCCACGCTGGGTACAGTGGGGCCCAGATGGTGCAGGCATCTCTAGGGACGGAGCAAAAGCGAATTGGACAAGTGGATGGTCCACGTCCCTGATTCTATTTGTTGCCAAGAATCGGAGCCAGGAAAAGATTTCTGCCCAATCAGCGCCCCCCGATACTAGATATTTGGGGGCATTTTGGTCACCTGGAATTTAAGAAAAGAGATCCTGACTTCGTTGGCATCGTACTGCGGGTATGGGCCTATGATGGGACAGAGTGTGAGGTTCCGACGCACGTGTGTAATGTGTGATCGCAGCGTGGAGACGGGCGTCTGGTGCTGCAGACGTTTATCGTTTTGTATTGGAGACATTCCAGTTCTGCTCCATAGGCATTTGTGAAATATTCAGTCAACTGCTGTCAACCACAGCTTGGCGACCGTGCTGTAGACGTCAGAGGTTGTCCCCGCCACCTTGCTGCAGCCCTGTTCCCACCGCCCACCCGCTGTCTGTCCCTCCCTCCGTCACACCTTTCTGTGCCTCTGGTAGCCCTTTGTCTGTTCTCCTTCTTTGAGATCAGCTTTTTAGCTTCCACTCATAAATGTGATTATGGAGAATTTATTTCCCATGGCTGACTTACCACTTAACATAATGACCTTGGGTTCCATCAGTGTTGCTGCAGATGACAGAATGTCATTCTTTTTTATGGCTGAATAATGTTCCATAGATGATATATACAGCACCACATTTTCTTCATCCATTTGTCTGTTGATGGACACTCAGGCTGACTCGACACCTTGGCTATTGTGAACAATGCTGCAAACAGTGTCCATGTGCAGAGCTCTTTGGATGTACCTGGTAGTGGGTTGAAGGACCCTATGATGGCTCTATTTCTAGTTTTTGAGGAGCCTCTGTACAGTTTTCTATAATGGCTGAACTCATAGACGTTTCCAGCAAGGATGTGTACGAGTTTCTCTTTCTTCACCAATATGGTAAACCGTTCATCCAAGAAGGATTCATTCCCAGTATACAAGGCGTCTGGGATGTTCTGAGGGACTCCCACCTTGTGTCCTCTCGGTCTATTCTAGCTGCCCCAGACAGGCCCAGGCTGTATTCCTGGCGCCTTTGAACTCCTGCAGCCGCCATGACACACGAAGAGTGCATTTCTGTGCATCTCCTAGCTGCCGTAGTCTTTGTGCCTCTTGATTCACGCATGGAAGGAGGCGATGGTGTCTGCAATAAGGCGATGCCTGCACTTCCGGTGGGAAGGAGCTCACTACCTTGCAAGTGCCAGCAAGGAGCCCGGTGTTTTAGATCACCTTATTGCAGTGACATCCTGAAACTGAAATTAATCCTGACGCCAGATAGTAAGAGTGGGAAGATGACAAGTCTTCCCGGCACAGCAGTTCCGGAATCGCCTGCATATTTATTCTTGGTTCCTCCTGATGCTTTCCGGGGCTCCTGAGTGGATCACGAGCTCCTTCCGGTGCCTCTACATGGTTCACATGCAGCTCAATGACACTCCCTCTCCTCCCATGCCACCTGGAGCCGCAGGGCGGTCGTTCTGGGGGTTCCGAGGACCTTCCAGGCCAGGCTGTGGCGCTGGGGCTGTGGATGCATGAATGGAGCCCACTGTGACCCTGCGTCTGCCTCGAGCTGGTATTTACTTTTCCAGCCACGCTTGGTTGTGCGAGGTGTTAGGTTTCTCTGAAGCCTCCCTGACTCCTGGCCCTGCGTGAGCTCAGGTTCCGCGTTTCCACCTCCCCAGCCCATGAGAGCCCAATCATCTGGAGGGAGCGTTATTCTTGCTGGCAAAGCTGTCTTCGCTCAGCCCTGGGAGAGCAGACACAGCTGGGCGCGGGCTCGCGGTCTGAGGAATTTGTTTCTGGAGGTCGATGTTTTCAAATGAGCAAACGGCTTATTTCCCATAATGCTCGCCTGTTCACTGTCCGCTCCTCCAGTACCGCCTGCCAGGCCGCGCACCGTGTTCGAGTTTGCCTCCGGAGCCCACTTAGGAGACACCCGGAAGACTCGGTCTGGAAACTCTGCTTTGTTTCTGACCTGAGTACGTCCTGGCTTGGTGTCAGATCTGCTCATCGGATGTGGCACCATGTGCCAGGCGGCCTTCCGGAAGTCCAGGCCTCCCCCCGGCAGATGGTGCACTGGCCGCCACCCCGAGGAGCCCAGGGAGGGACTGTGGCTTCCACACTGGGCTGGAGGGAGCTGAGGAGTGTGCAGGCTTCCTGGCCTGTGCTGGGGCCAGAGTCAGACCCTAAGAGGTAACCACTAGAACACTCAGTACTTCAAAGTACATGGATAGTTTACATATGCCATAAAGATCTCAAAAAACCCTCAGTCGGGATCACTTCTCACCACTTCCTTAATATGCTAACACATAGATTCTGTCTGTTTTGACAGATGTAGCCAGTAATTAAGCAGTCTGTATTCAGTCAGTTAGAAGCAGCTCAGAGCACAGCTTGTAATAGCTGAATCTTGGAAGTGGCTTGTCTGTCCATCAGCAGATGAAGGGACAAAGCAAATGTGTTTACACACAATGGAGGACTACTCTGCCATAAAGAAGGAGAAACTTGAGTCATTTGTAGGAAAACAGATGCATCTTGAGACCATGATGTTAAGTGAAATCAATCAGACACACAGCTCAAGTATGACGTGATTTTTCTTCTATGAGACACCAAAGTATAAATAAATTAAAGAGCAAAATAAACGATGACATGAAGCAGGGAGCTAGACCTTTCACGAATGGGAAAGAGAGGAAGAAATGGAGGAGGGAGAGGCAGAGGAACAGGGCCGTAACAGGATGAGGACGAGTCGCAGGCACGCACACCTCCCCACGAGGGCTGTAAACACCCTGCAGTGCAAACGTGGACCAAAACATAAAAACAATGTGAGGCAGTAAAAGTCCTGTTGGCAGTTCAACTTGCAGCGGCAAAGAAGAGCAAAGAAGAGCTAGTCACTGCCCTCATTCCGGTGTGAAAGACAGTCCAACATTCCCAGGAGAATCCCCCACATACAATAAAAACGAAAGAGAAACCGGAAGCCGCTACGGCCAGTGGCGTGGAGGACAGGAGCGTGGAGGAGAGGAGAGGAGAGGAGAGGAGGGGAGAGGAGAGGAGGGGAGAAGAGAGGAGCATCCTTGGAGCGGAGGCACCAGAGGCCCCGAGATACAGGCCCAACCTGGGCCAGGCCAAGCCGGGGGTGCGGCTGAGCTCCAGTTTGCACTGGCTCGGGAAGGGCGTGGGCCTGGTGCCTCCCTCGAGCTCTCCATCCTCCTCCAGTCCTCGGGGCCCGCAAAAGCCCGCTCCAACCTGCTGCCCTCCACCACGGGACGTCAGAGAGGCCAGGCAGGGCGCACACAGCAAGGGGAACCTCGCTCTTGCCCAAAAGGGCCTTTCTAGGTCTGATCTCGGCCAGTCCCGGGTGGCATCAGAGATCGGGGATTTGAATCCGACTGTCCGCTGTGCCGCTCGTCCACCTGCATCCACCTCACGGCTGCGCGGTCCCCAGCGCCTCCCTGCTCCCGCTGCCTCAAGTCCACTCCACACCACAGGCGCGGGTCGGGTCTCTAAAACAACCCGGCAGCCGGTCAGCAGCTCCTGCTGGCTCAGATGGTGCAAACCCAGCAAACCGGGCCTCTCCGGAGCCTGCGGGGCCAGTGCCCCGCACCACTCGCCTTTCTGAGGGTTTTCGGGCACACGGCCCTTCCTGTGGCCTGCAGTGCTGGTCACTGGCTTCTCGCTCCCACCCTGTCAGAGCCGCGCACCAGTCTCCGGAGCACTCACTGCACGGTGGGCCGGAGGGTCTCCATCTGAGGACCTTGGCCATCTCCTCCTGACTCGCAGTCCCGCCTTGCAGGCCGGTTTCCTCAGGGCTCTACTCCAGCCTGGTTGGCCAGCGAAGATCCGCTCCCCGAGGCAGGGGCTGGTGATGCCTCCTTCGCCCGGCTTCCTCTGCACGCAGTGCTTGGCACTCGGAAGGTGTGTTCAAGAAATGCTCACGGCGTGGACGCACAGAAGAGCCTGGCGCAGTGGTGCAAGGCGGAGACAGGAGGATCACAACTCGGGGCCCGTCTGGACTGTGCAGGGAGTGAGGGAGCCCCCATCTCAAGAAATGAAAAGGAGCCGGGATGCAGCTCAGTGGGGAGAGCCTGGTACATCCCTGGCACCCCGCCCCAAACAGAACTGTTCTCTGTTTAACAGCTCCGCTTTCTGGCATGTTTTCTGAATCTGAAGTCAGCAGTCACAACACCACTCGGTGCAGTTCCTGGGGGGATCCCTCTGCGGGCTGAGTTCCTGAGGCAGTGGGAGAGCTGTTACCTGGCGGTTCTGAGGCTTCTTTCTGCAGTCAGCACCGCAGTGCCTTCCTCCCTCACGTGGAACGGCCACCTGGTGAGCCACCCTGTTGTTCTCAGGCCATCGCATCCTCCTTGTCGTCCACCAGAGAGGCCGTGTCTCCATCCCCCGGCCGGCTGCTTAGAGATCCAATGAACGCGCCAGTTCAGCTTCCGCTCAGTTCACGGGCAGATACGCTGCATGCCCCTAGAGACACTGATGATTTAATCAGGAACACGGACCCCTGTATTAAACAGAGCACAAAGTTGAGTGAGTGCTGTCTTGGTGACATTTTCAACTGGATGCCTGTGGGTTTCGAGTTCTCAACATTTCCAGAAAGAACCTGGTGAATTACAATACCCAGTAGTAGGTGGCCTTGTGGACGGCAGTCCCAGGCGGCAGGAACAGACTCTGTGTTCTGCTGCATGATACACAGTCAGTGGGAAACGTGCAATGTCAAACTGGAAGCACATTTTCTTCTCAACTTTGAAACATGTGGTTCTCGTAGTGATAATGAAGAGCATACGCTCATAAGAACATTTACATTACTTCTGTAAAAATCAGTACTTTCTGTTAAGAAACCATGCTTTCTCGGAAATAAGGACCAAGGAATGTTTTGTAGGGAGAGGAAGCATACAGCCTTAGGGCAGGGAGAGTCCGCCCCCTCTGCTCTTCCCTTTCGCCTTGCAGGTGTCAGGCGAGTGCTGTGTCATAGAGCTCCCCCCACTCCCACCTCTTCAGCCCTACCCTCTCACAGGACTTCAAGTTATACTTAAATCCTATTTTCTGTGCTTGTGGTTTATTCTGAGTGGTACTTTCTTTTTCTATGAACCTTATCCTTAGGGGGAAAAAATGTAAAATTGGTATGTTTTAAAAAATGACTCTTCAGGCCGGGGGTGTAGCTCAGGGACGCAGCACCTGCTCGGCAAACTTGAGGCCCTGAGTTCAGTTCCTGGTGCCAAAAAAAACAAACCCCGAAAAACAAGGCCCTTCCGGCTTTCCCTGTTCTCTGTTCCTGGGCACGTTGGCTTGATGGTCCTTACTGCAGCTTCTAACTTTATCGCCCCCTTAATTCTCCTGGCCTATGGTGAAGCTTACCTATCTGGATTTCTGCTTCTTTATACCTGAAACTCACTGATCATCATGGTAATCCGTAAGGTTCAGGAGAAGGTAAAGAAAAAGCGGAACCAGCTAGGAAAGTCTCTCTATTTAAAAAGAAATAGATCAAACTTCCCTTTGGTCCAACATTTTCAGTCCATACCAGCGGCCGTCTCGAAATGCCCAGGGTCGACGGAGAAGCTCCTCTGTGGGCTTCACTGCTGGCACCGTTTTCTTTAGGGGCTTTTTCTCCTGAAGACCGGGAGGAAGCGGCTGCATGGGCCCCCACACGGCCCCCAGTCCCCTCACTCGGTTCCTCATCCCTGTGCTCCTCCCGCTGCAGGCAACTCCCCAGCTCCCTGGGATGACCACGAGGGGCAGGCTGCCCAGCCGGGCCTCGGGTCTGTGGAATTCCTCGCACGCCTACTGCCTCTTCTCCTCCACTCTGGCCAGCCTTGTGTTTTTTCTTAGCTGTTTCTTATACAGATGGCCAGCCTTTTATCCAGACACGACTCCTACTCCGGGGGCTGCACCCCAAGATAATCTCCTTTAACCAGAATGCTCGAGGTCCTCAAAGCGTCACCTTTTACTGTAAATGTGGATGCAAAACTAACGTGATTTTTTACACTGTACACAAGATAACCATGTCTTCTTTCGTGTCTCCATAAGAAAGTCAGGAGAATATGGGGACATTTTGCATAATTTTTGATACACCTGGAGATTTAGAATTCTGGACAAAGTTATTTCCAAAACTTGCCTGCTGAAGCAAGAATACAGGCCCAAGATCTCACCATCTCCCTGTCTTCACTCCCAAGACCTGAGCTGTAGTCATCAACACTCTTGCTGTCCAAGTCAGCAGAAGTGACGATGAAGGACGATGCCAGGGAAACTCAAAGCCATGGCCGGTCCCCTGACTTGACTGGCAGGGGCAGTGGGGAAGCAGGAGCCCCAGGGGAGCGAGGCCCAGGAGTTGCTTTTTCGTGGAGGAGAGTAAGTCCCACGAAACCTTTCGTAAGGGCGCGGTGATGCTTTGTGTTTCTGGGCCCCAGGACTCACCAGTTGACTAGAGGTAAACACATCTAACCACGCTCAGTCCCGGTTCCCAGCATCTATTCATCCACCCTCTTTGGAACCTCTTTGGGCTTCTGATGAAGAAACTACTGTTGAACATGTGGTAGGTGAAAACATAAAGATTCAGAATTTAGAAGAGAAAAAGCATTTGATAAGTATTTGGTGGCTGGACAAATCTGGGCACATATTTGAATTCTACCTTTGCCTCTCATTTCTTCAGTGACCTTGAAAAGTGGCTTAACCATTCAAAACTTTAATTTCCTCCCCTGTAGAATGGGAACCCTGTTACCTTCCTCATAAGATTGCTGTGAGAATTAAATGAACATGTGTGAAACATACAATTCAGTGGTTTTTAGAAAGTGGATTCGTGCCATAGGGGCAGTAATCCCAGCTACCGCGGCATTGCTATTGGAGCGCAGTGTCAGCATCGAAGACTCGTTCCGTTACAGTTTGCTGTGTTGAAGGTCTTGGTGTGCTTCTCCTGTGTCGCCACTGAGTGGTTCCTCAGTGTAGCTCTGGGTACACTGCAGAGGCTCAGTAACTGTTTATTGCTGTACTCTCCCAGAGATAGAAAACGGAATTGGTCCATTCTTCCCTTAGCCCTTCAGACCACACAGCTTCCTTCATTGGTCACAAGATTATTGCAACGAGTCTGATTGTATGAAAAATGCCAGATCACTCCCGTAATGCTGAAATGACCACTAGTGTCATTGTCTCCGACACTGCCCTCATCACTGAGACGCCGTACTTGACAGCTGCAACCTAAAAGAGGAAGAGTTCATTTTGGCTAACACTTTGTAGCATTTTCAGCCTGCAGTCAGCTGGCTCCAAGGCAGAATGGCACGGCTGAAGGGTCTGGTGGAGGAGAGGTGTTCAAGGCATGGCGGACAGGAAGCAGAGAGAGGTCCAGAGAGGAGTCCGGGAGGGAGATGAACTCTTCCAGGTCAAACCCACAGTGACCCACCTCTTGCAGCCAGAGCCCCGCTTCCAACAGGAAATCAGCTATCAACTGGGGGAAGACAGATGGTCAAGCTCTGCAGACACATCTTCCTCTGCAGCGTCCTGTCTGCATCTCACATTCCTTCTCTTCCACAGAGCCATGTTCCCTGGGGTTTATTCCCTTGTGGCACCTTCACCCCATCTTGGGGCTGGGCTCGAGCAAGGGACTTGGGGACGGTGACAGTGTGATCCAGCAGGAGTCTGTGAACACTGGCACGTGGAGGCTTGTCTCCTGGGAAGCTTCCTTGCCATAGAGGAGCTTGGGATGGGCTGCAGGATAAGAGAGATTACGTGGCATGCCCTGAAGGACGAGGGCCAGCATGGCTGCTCCTTTCAAAGAGCTGAGCTTTCCACTGAACGCAGCACTTAAGTGACCAGATACACTGCTTGGCGAAGGGAAACTACCCAGCTTTGCCCAGCAAACCACAGGCTTGTGAAATACAGTGAAACATTGTTACATGAAGACATGGATTTTGGAGTGGTTTGTTTAGCAATAGGCGATGGATCTATAAGGTCTTTCCTCCTTTCCTCTAGGGCCTCAGACAGGGACAAGGGCGGATAGTATTTCCTGATGTGTCCCCCCAGTGCATCTCAGTGTTTGCAGTAGGGACAGCCCTTACTGGGCCTGGTGAGATTGTGCCTCCTCATATGCCTTCAGTTTACTCACGCAAACACTGAGGCTCAGCAGCAGTGAGTGGCCTGCCCAGAGACACCCGTCCATGGCTCCTGGCTCAGCATCCAACTCTTTGTCTGCGAAGAGTCATCAAAACAGACCTCTAGTTTCAAAGAAGATCATTTCACTTACGCAGAACAGCTTTTTCTCCTGTGCTCATGCAGCGGTCCCTGTTGAGCGGACATGATCCATTTCTAATTTGAAACAATAATCAGGAGTGCTAATGAGAGTCCTGTTGGCCATGGAAACCAGAAGCTCATTTAGATGCTGGCAGGATGACAAATGAATGTCTTCAAAGGAATAAAGAAATAATTCAAAATGATTCTTGCTAAAATTTGCAGTAGACTTTTAAGCATACAAATCATGCTTCTCCTAGTTCTGCAAACCTGCTCATTATGCCCTATCAACTGAGCCCTTTCTTGGTGAGTGTTCAAGACACACAGTGAATACACAACGTGTGTCAGTCCTCGCACACCAGCGGACCTAGGGTAAAGGTCAGTTCACCTACGCAGGCTCCTGCGTATTGGCGGGTGCGGACTCTGAAGGAGGGCCAGTCTCCTTGCCGGCTGACGAATGCACAGCCAGGGCCCGGTGGGCTCAGCAGTCGCACTTCCTAAGGTCCTCTATTTCCTTTTAAGAAACAGCTTCGATTTCTGAGGACCTTGCCATCATTTCCTCATTCCCTTTGTGGGTCAAGAAAACATTTCCCTACATGCGATGCATCTTCTCTCTTTCCCATTCATCGGGCAAGGGGTGTGATCTATGTCCCAGTGTGACAGTCACATTCCTGAGGAACCTCTTTATAGAAATCACTTTAAAAATAATTATTTCAAAGGCAAAATAGGACATTTGGGGCTGGGCCATTTAGCCTTACAATAATAGAGTAATTTTGCCTGCAGGCATTTCAATAATACTGGTGTTTTTATAGCTTTAAGTCTGTAGTTATAAACCTAAATATCCCTGGGCAAATTCAGCCTTGATTACATCTAGCTTTTGATCAAGAGAAATGGTCTTTGCTTTTCTATCCTCTGCAAGACTCGTATTGGCACAAGGCTTTTAGCCCTTTTTCTCACATTTATCATCCACTGTTGGATAATCATATCACAAAGCCACTCAAACAAAGAAGCTGACGGGAAGGTTTTTCCTCTCGTCTGATATAATGTGCATAATGAAAATCATGTGCTCCACTGCCTACTTAACAGCTCTTTTAATGCCTACCTAATGTCAGGCCCTGGGCTGCGGATGTTCTCGGGGGTGTGGAATGGATGTCTCAGAAACACACACACACAAGGCAGTGTCGTGGTGCTGAGTGGAAGGAGAAAATAAGCAGGTTCAGGGGGAACCAGGGGCTCCTTTTGAGCCTTGGAGACACTGGGGGGGGACTGACATGATGGGAGCCGTTAGAAGTTTTGCACAAGGCAGTGACATTGCACGGTCTGTATTGAGAAGCCCTGCTGTGGTTTGAGAGCAGTCTCTAGAAGGTGAAAAGGGGTAAGTAGCAAAGTTAGCGGGGGCTGTGCTAGCCTGAGCTCCTCCATGGGCCTGAGACGAGCGAGGGCTTTTGTGCAGGCAGTTTATCTTGGGTAGTGGTCGAAGAAACAGAAGTGGAGAAACTGCAATGCGTTGGAAGAGAAAAGGGGCGAAGTCCGAGTGCGCGAGACGCTGATAAAAGCAGGGCTCTACCCCACTGCAGACCGCTGGGCCCCTTTCTTGTCACCCACAACTTAGAGTAGGTGAGGTTTGTTAGAGGGGTCTGGCAGGGAGAAGCTGCCCGAGTGAGCTTCAGCCACAGCCCGCCTCTGGGCCGAGTCTCCTGGAGGAGCTGCAGGTAGAAAGGTAGCAGATCCAGATCGCAGGTGTGGGTGTCGGAGCCCGTCTGCCCACTCCCTTCGCGGTGTGCAGACCTCTGCACCCTGGTTCCTGCACGGACCAGGCCTCAGCAGCTCCCCTCCCAGGCAGCAGGGACAGAGCAGGGGCGGCAGGGGAGGGCTGGGGACAGGAGAGCAGAGCGGGACACAGCCTGAGGGGGTGCGGGTGGCCTGCTGAGGTGCTGGGGGGCGGGGCCGGGCACGAGTACCTCCACACAGCTCGGGGTAGACGTGCACGGGCGCGGGAGTAGCTGTGTTTCCATGGCAAGGACCGGCCGTGCATTTCATGACACTGCTTCTGAGAGGAGACCCCTGCACAGTGCTGCTGCACCCCACGCATGCAGGTACCTGCTTTGTAGGCATCAAAGCTCACCACTTAAAGCCAGGAAATCGATGAATGAAGATTTAATCAGGATAGGGAGGGGTAACTATGAGATTTTTTTTTTCTGGAACCAGGGATCAAACTCAGGACCTTTCACTTGCAAGGCAGGTGTGGCACCATTGAGCTAAATCCCTGGCCTTCTCCATTGCCCCTTGCAATGTGCCTGCCTCCCTGTCTTAATTTGTTTAGGGTGCTATAAAAATATACCTTAACTCTAAAGTTGCTGGAGTGTAAATTGGTACAACCACTATGGAAATCAGTATAGAGACTCTTCAAAACACTAAAACTGGAGGTTTTGACCTCCACGGAAGGCAATGCATGTATGAATCTGACTGTACTATTCTCTAGGTACGTGTACAGCAAAACATTGTGCACATATATATAAGAAAAGCTATGGCCCACACCTGTAACCCCAGCGGTCAGGAGGCTGAAGCGGCAGGATCACCATGAGTTCGAGGCCACCCTGGGCATAGTGAGTTCAAGTCCAACCTGAACTGAATAGCGAGACCCTTCTCAACAAAAAAAAGCTAATTTAAAATAAAAGATTTAATAACCTGCAAGCCAGCCTCTGTAGGCTTTGACGTTTTGTGTGTGTAATATATTTGATAGATTGCAGATGCAAACAAAGGCGAGGTAATGGGAACAAGCTTGAACTCGCTGTACCTTTAGACAGGAAAATGGATTTTGGTTTAGACAGCGTCTGAAAGAGCAGGAGACTTATGGACGATGTTGAAAATGTCTGTTTCAAGGTTAAAAACAAAACAAAGCAAAACAAAAGATTAAAAACTGAAAGATTATCCCTCCGCTGGCCATGGTTATTCCAGTTTCTTATATCACACGAACTCAAAGCCAGGAACACAGTTTTCATGGCATGAAACTCAGCGTTCTGAAGAATAATGTGCATCAGGGTGGTTCTCAGGAAAAGAAGAACAGCTGCAGTCTGTGTTAAAAAACCTCGTGGTTGAAGGTGCCTAGGAGAGTGATTCTGAGCAGAGCAGTTGGAGTGTTGGCAGATCGGCAGTGGAGAGGTAGCCGAGACGTGAGGCGAGGCTGGGGAGCAGCGTCTCCCACGGGTGCAGGACCCCGCCCTTCTGCATTGTAATCACTCTCCACAGCCGCTGCAGGGTTTCTGTTTATCCTCACTGAGGAAAAGGGACATACTACTACTGCTAGTGCTGCAGCTGCTGCTGCTGTCCACTTAACAAGTCCTTTTTCCCCTAAGTACTATTCCCAGCTTCACCCCCAGATATGCACTGACAAAGAACAAATTTGGGGAGATGATGTGAGAATTCTTGGTGGAGAGAGACACCTTTTACTGAACATTTACTCTTTCCTACCCACTCCAGTGTGGAAGGAAACTTCTTGGGCTCTCGAAGACCAGGCTATGCCTGGGACAGAAGCAAGAGGGAGCTTTGTGTTAGAAAGTAGAGCAAGAGACAGTGATGTGGAATCCCAGGACTGCCGTAGCAGCAGGTGAAGGAAGAGTTGGCCCCCCGGCCCGAGCAGGAGAAGCCGGCGGAGAAAGGCCCTGCCGGGAACTACTTCCAGTGAAGCGTGTACTTCTGACCCCATGAACCTTCCTGGGGAAGGTCCTGACTCAGGGGCAGGGCTGTTTGCTTACAAAGCGGACAGGGAGCTGAGGTACTCTGGGCTGTGCAGCCATGGAGGGGTCCGCACCTGGTGACTCATGAGGCAAAAGAGCTAGTGGTGGAGAGGAGGAATTTGAAGCCCACCTCTAGCCAGTTGCAGTTTTTCTCCATTAGCCCACGCCGGTTTGTCCTCAGCCTTTCTCTGTGCTCTTCGATCTTGACCTCTAGGTTCACTGTCCCTAGGCTCTCAACCTGACTTCCAGCTGACTTCGATCGTGGGAAGTACTGGCAGAAGACTGCAGGGTGGTGGAAAGGACAGAGGCTGTTTCCTCCAAAATGTGAACTGGGCAGTGGCTGGTCTCACTCATATTTGCAGTGCTCATGTAGGTTCAGCTACGACTCTCTGTCCATGTCCCCGTGGGCTGGACAGGGACGATGCCCCCACCAGTAGACCTTGGGGCTGTTACCATTCTGTTCTCTTCATTCTGTCCACATCTTTCTTCATTCTCCATTGTCCCTTGCAATGTGCCTGCCTCCCTGTCTTAATGTGTTTAGGGTGCTATAAAAATATATCTTAACTCCAAAATTGCTGGAATGTAAATTGGTACAACCACTATGGAAATCAGTATAGAGATTCTTCAAAAAACTAAAACTGGAGGTTTTGACCCAGCTGTCCCCTTTCTAGGTATCTTCCTGAAAGAGTTGAAAGTATCAAACCACAGCAATATATCCACACCCATGTTTACAGCAGCACAATTTATAATAGATAATTTTGAAAACAGCCCATGTGCCCATCAACAGATGAATGGATAAAGAAAATGTGGTATTTATGTACAATGGAGTACTACTCTGCCATAAAGAAGGATAAACTTGAGACATTTTTAGGTAAATGGATGCATCCCAAAACCATAATGCTAAGTGAAATAAATCAGACACACAAGTTTAAATATCACATTGTTTGTCTTGTGTGAAAAACCCCAAAAATATTTTTTTCCTCAATACCAGGAACTGAACTCAGGACCTTGTGCTTGTCAGGCAGGTGCAGTGCCACTGAGCTACATCCTCGGCACCCCAAAGAGTAAATAAGGAGTGAAAGAGAGGATACATACCAGGAAGTGGGAAGAACATTTTCAAATGGGAAGGGGAACAAAGGAGCAGGGAAAGAGAAGGAAAAGAAGGGAAAAGGGATTTTAAAAAAGAGAATGGAAGGAAAAATGGAAACAAGGTTTTTGAAAAAGGGGAAGGGAAGGGATGGAGGGAAAAAGAAGAATTAACAGGTAAGACGTATTATGTACAGGTACAAATTCCCTATGATGAATATGATCACTATGTAAAGCAAATATGTACTAACAAAAATAAATTTAAAATACACCTTAAACAGATCAGCATATAAATGGTGCAACTTTACTTCTCATAGGAAGGGGCCCCAGGCAGCTGAGTCAAGGCGCTGGCAGACGCAGCGTCCCCAGAGGTCAGCGTAGAGCACCTCTGGGTGTGTCTGCCATGGTGCAGTGGCAGAGGCCTCCCTTCCTGTCCCTTTCATGAGGGTGGTGAGATCATGGATGAGCTGTCGCCTGCCCAGGGCCTCTCTGCCCAGGCTGCCACTTGGGACTGGGGAGCTCAGTGCAGGAGCTCTGAGGGTGAGAAGTCTCAGTCCATTCCCCTTCCGGACCCGTGCTGTGTGCATGACCATGAACCAGTCACTCAACTGATCTCCCATCTGCAGACGAAGCCAACCACAGGATATACACCTGAGACTATCGGAGGATTCATGTAAGGCACTTTCCACACAACAAGAATTACCAACGGCTGCAGATACCGCTCCCATTTCATCCTTACAACAAGTTTAAGGCACAGGCACCTTCTTATTTTACATCTGGGGAAAGGAAACTATAACACAATGAAGTTTTTTCCCCCCCTTTGGAATTGAATCTTCATTTAGAGACTTTTTTCCATTGAGTTTATTGGTACATTTTAGGTATACTATACAGTTACATTCATCGTTGGGCTCTTGTACCTTTATATGATGTATCTGGGTTCTTATTTTTCCCCCTTCACCCCCTCCACCCTTCCGTATTTACAAAGACTTTGTTTCCATTTTTTTCCTTTTCTCATATTTTTTCTTTTCCCTTCCTTTCCCCTACTCCTCCACTTCCCCTACTCCTTTAGAACTTTTCTTCCTGTTTCACAATATCAATTATACATTTTGATTCTTATTTACACTTTCAGTTTCTCACACCAGAGAAACTATTCAGTATTTACACATATGTGTCCTATTTATTTCGCTTAAGAGTATGGCCTCAATGTACATCCACTTAGCTATAAATGTCTCTAGTTTCTCATTCTTTATGGCTGAGTAGTACTCCATTATATATATATATATAAAACCAACCCACATCTTCTTTATCCAGTCCTCAGTTGATGGGCAATTGGGCTGTTTCCAAGCTTTAGCTATTACAAACTGTGCCACTGTAAACATGGGTGCACATATATCACTCTGTTATGATTCTTTTAATTCTTTGGGGAAGATACCCAGCAGGGGGATAGCTAGGTCAAATGGGACCTCTAGCCCTAGTTCTTTGAGGTATCTCCATATGGATTTCCACAGTGGTTGCACCAGTCTGCACTCCTACCAAAAATGGAGAAGGGTTTCTCTTTCCCCACAGCCCCACCAGCATTTGTTATTGGTTGATTTCTTGATAGCAGCCATTCTTTCTGGGGTGAGGTGGAATCTCAGTGTTGTTTTCATCTGCGTCTCTCGAATGACCAGTGATGTTAAACATTTTTTCATGTTTATTTGCTACTTTTACTTCTTTGTCTGGGAAATGTCTGTTCATTTCAGATGACCATTTTTGAATTGGGTCTCTTTATATTTGGGGGGGGTGATTTTTTTTTTATACTTCTTTGTATATTCTAAATAGTAGAACTTTGTCTGAGAAACAGCTGGTAGAAAAATTTTTCCACATTGTAGGTTGTCTCTTTGCTCTGTTAGTAGTTTCTCTTGCAGTGCAGAAGCTTTTTAATAAGATGAGGTCCCAGTTGTTGATTCTTGGTGCTAGTTCCCGTGCTACTGAGGATTTGTTTATTTTCCTATGCCAATGTCTCCGAGAGTTCTACCTAACTTATCTTCAGAAAGTTTAGTGTTTCTGTTTTAAAATTTATATCTTTAATCCACTTGGATTTTAATTTAGTACATGGTGAAAGATAGGGGTCTAGTTTTAATCTTTGGCAAGTTGAAATCCAGTTTTTACAACACCATTTATTAAAGAGGCTATTTTTCCTCCAGTGAGGATGGTTGGCTCCTTTGTCCAAGATGAGGTAGCTGAGTATGTCTGGAATTGTTTCTACATCTTCTAATCTATTCCACTGACCCTTGGGTCTGTTGCTTTTCCAGTACCATGCTGTTTTTATCATAGTAGCTTTGTAGTATAGTTTTAAGTTGGGGCTTCTGATACCACCTGCCATGTCTCTGTTGCCTAGAATTGCTTTTGCTATTCTAGGTCTCTTCTGGTTCCAAATGAATTTTTGGATTGTTTTCTCTAGTTCTATAAAATATATTGTTGGAATTTCAATCAGCATTGCATTAAATCTATATAGCAGTTTTGGAAGTATGGCCATTTTCACTATATTTGCTCTTCCTATCCAGGAACAGGGGATGTCTTTCCATTTTCTTGTATCCTCTTGGATCTCTTTTTTCAGAGTGCTGTATTTTTCAGTGTAGCGGTCTTTTGCTTCCTTTGTTAGATTGATTTCTAGATATTTCATTTTTGGGGATGTTATTGTGAAAGGAATTGTTTCCCTAATTTCTCTCTCAGTGAGTCTGTTATTTGTGTACAAGAAGGCTATTGATATTTGAGTGTTGACCTTATGTCCAGCTACTCCACTGAATCTTTCAATTAAGTCTAGAAGTCTTTTGCCGGAGTTTTTTGGGTCTTCTGTGTAGAGTATCTTATCGTCAGCAAATAATGTCAGTTTAACTTCTTCCTTTTCTATCTTTATTCCTTTTATTTCTTTCTCTTGTCTAATTGCTGGGGCTAATGTTTCCAGAACAATATTGAACAGAAGTGGTGACAGTGGGCATCCTTGTCTTGTTCCTGATTTTAGTGTGAAAGTTTTCAGTTTTGGGCCATTTAGTATCATGTTGGCTGTTGGTTTTTCATAGATAGCCTTTATCAAGTTAAGATAAAGACCATCTATTCCAATTTTCTGAAGGGTTTTTATCATGAGTGGGTGTTGAAGTTTGTCGAATGCTTTTTCTGCATCTATTGAGATGATCATATAGTTTTTATCCTTGATTCTTAATACAGTGTATTACATTTATTGATTTATGTATGTTGAAACATCCTTACATTCCTGGGATAAATCTGAATTGGTCAGAGTGTATGATCTTCTCGATGACCCTCTGTATTCTGTTTGTCAGAATCTCGTTGAGGATGTTTGCATCTATGTTCATTAGGGAGACTGTCCTGTAGTTCTCCTTTTTGGTTAGTTCTTTCTCTGCTTTTGGAATCAAAGTAACATTTGCTTCCAGGAATGAATTTGGAAGTATTGCTTCCCTTTCAATTTCATTGAAAAGTTTAAAGAGTAATGGTGATAGTTCTTCTCTAAATATCTTGTAGAATCCAGCAATGAAGCCATCAGGACGTGGGCTTTTCTTTGCTGCTTAATTTTTAATTACATTTTAAATTTCACTGATTGTACTTGGGGTGTTGAGAATTTTTATATCTTCTTTGTTCAACTTTGGTAATCTGTATGTACATAGAAATCTGTCCATCTCTTCTGTAACACAATAAAGTTTGGAGATCAGAGTTGTGATTCAAAAGCCAGGTCTGATTTGGAGTCTGTTTTTCCACATCACTGTGTAAAATGAGACTTCCTACCCCATTACCGGGGAGAGAGCAAAGAGCAAGATGAATGGCTCACGAAAACGTGCTGAAGTCGTCCAGTGATGACGGACTGTTGGGCACATTTGTTTTTAAAGAAACTAATCTCCTAGAAGTGAGATTGGACAGGGAAAAGAACATTTATCATTGTCATGCCGATCTTGCCATGAAAATACGGTGCTTTTTTTTTCCTCAGAGCTTGTTAGTCGTATTTTCATTTTTTTAAGCACTTGATTTCTGCTCTGGCCTCAAGGGCTTTTCCCTCTGAGTACACAAAAGTGTCTTCCAGCTTTGATTCTAGAAAAGGACTATTTTCATTTTCCCAACTGCCCCCTGGGAAGACCTGAAGTTCTGTGATTAACTGGACAATCCTGCTCTCATTCTGTCCCGCCCAGGTCTTGTGCTGAAGACAGGCTGGGAAGAGAGCACTGTCTCTGCTTCTCGTCCAACCCTTCTCTGCACCCTTGGCTGTGCTGTGCTGTGTGTGGAGGCAGCTGGCCTGCACGGCACCTGGCTGGTTTGTCTGAGCCACCCAGACAGCACCTCTGAAACTTCTCTCTCTTTTCTGCTTCTGCAAATTGGAGGAGGCATTGTCTTTTGGACTGAAAACAAGATGATAGGGCTGGGGATTTAGCTCAGTGGTTCCGCCGCCTGCCTTGCAAGGGGAAGGTCCTGAGTTTGATCCCTGGTACCAAAAATAAATAAATAAAAACCAAGATGATAGACCTGAGACCGAGGTAGCCTGGCATCTCCCGTGTCCATGGTTCTATCCTGGCCTCTGCTGAGGCTGTTGGACTGGGAGGGAAAGGGAAAGTGGCTGTGTCAGAAGAAGGTTGGCAGAAGTCCTGGGAATGATGCTTCTCCCCAGATAGGCACACTGAGGGCCGCAGATGGAAAGTTAATGAAATTCAAATTGGGGAAAGGAACACACACACACACACACACAAACACACACACACACACACGTACTCTCCCTGGGAGAGAAGTCAGCAGGGCAGGAAAGCCGAGCGAGCACATGGGGACACAAGTCCCCACTCCTGCGTCCTTCTGTATGAATTCCCGTCCAAACCATCAACATTCTCCTTCCATGTCCACACCCCAAGTGTGGCCAGCGTGCATGAGCTGCCTGTGTTCACACCCAGGAGTTGATGGAGACGAGACACAGACGATGCCTTGGTGACAAGCTTACAGCGGAGGCACATGAGCACCCTAGAGGGCATCTGCAGGACTGATGTCTTCTTGTCCTAAACAGTGAGCTGGCCCTTCTCTCTCTTT
The DNA here is from genome assembly GCF_053883595.1 of Heterocephalus glaber. Lineage (NCBI taxonomy): Eukaryota > Metazoa > Chordata > Mammalia > Rodentia > Bathyergidae > Heterocephalus > Heterocephalus glaber. The sequence continues at coordinate 5,236,938 of NW_028258293.1, forward strand.
CCTTAATGACCGGAACTCTGCAGGCAGGCGGCCTGCACCGTCACCGCTGCTCACAGATGACTCAGAGCAGGGCGACGAGGGGCCAGTTACCGCAGCATGCATTTCACGAGGCTCATGTCATTGGTCCCCACATGGAGTGATCAATAAAACAAATAAGCTGCTGGGTGTGGTGGGCAGGCCACAACTCAAACATTCCGGGAGGCTGAGGCAAGAGGATCGCAAATTGAAACCCAGGCCGGGCAACTGAGCAACTCAGACACTGTCTGAAAATGTACAAAAAAAATTACGCATATCAAAAGGCTGGGGATGTAGTTCAGTGTGAAGGTCCTGGGTTCATTCTGCAGTACCACCACAACAAAAAAGTTCTTTCTTCTCACTTAATAGATTAGGAAGCTGCCAGTTAGAACGGCATAGTAAAGTGGATCTGGAGTTCAGAGCCAGATCTATTAAATCCTAAGTTTGTATGCCTGACCACTTTCCAGGAGGGTCCTAATCCATCCTAATCACTGAGAAAAAATGGAAGTGGGGTGACTTGCCAGTTACCCCGCTTTCCACTGAGAGCCAAGTGAAGAAAGCACTGGAAGGTTTAGTGTCACCCGGTCCCTGACCTTGGTGACTCGAATTGGCCAACATACAACTTTCTCTTTGACAAATTAGCCCAGAAGGAAAACACAGATCTTTCCCTGGTTTGCACAAAGGTGTCCTCAAAGAAGCCTTTACCAGATTTTACCGAAACTCTGAGGTGTGGCTGGGGACAGAGGAACATCAGGCACCCTGCCCCGGAATCCTGGGCTCAAGCTTTCCATGCTACTTCCTCGAGCCCCAGCCCACGCTCTGCTGCTCTTTCTCCTCATGTCCTACACGCCTCCTCGAACTGTGTGCTTGTCTAATTCTGTGAAGTGGATCCTCACTGTTTTTGCCTCTTATTTCAAACTCTGCCTCTGTATTAGTGGGATTCACTAGAAGAGTGGGACAGGTATACGACTGCACGAAGGACTTACTAGGTAGGCTCACAAGGAGTCGAGCGAGGTGTGTGTTGGAGGGCGGGATCATCCAGGCGAAGGAGAGGCCTGGAGCGTTCTGCAGTCTCGTGTGAGTCCGCACTGGAAGCCTGAAGGAATTGGAGGTGAAGGTCCGAGGTGATGGTGAAGACTGGAGCTCCTCGAAGAAGCAAGGGCACACTTCCTTCTTTCCCTTTGCATTCCATCCAGGCTGCAAGCCTATTGGTTGGTGGCACTGCATCTGGGGCGGGCCCTCTCTCCTCAGTCATCCACAGATGTGTGTGTGCGTGCACGCGCACGCGTTCCACTAATCCATTAGAAATTTTTTAATCTATTCAAGTTGATATAACAATTAAGACCAAGCATCAAGTCCACTTTTGTGTATCTAAATCTATCAGTGTGCATACAGGTCAAGAGAAGACTCTGTTTATGGATTCCACCTTCCTTAGAAGACAGGTGCTAGAGAAATTCCTGTCCTCCTCTCTCTAGGGGCACTGCCCTGGAGGGCCTAGGTCTGTCCCTGGCAGGACATGGCAGAGAAGGGGTCAGCCTGAGTGGTGACTCCAGTGCCCTACACCTCTTCTGACACCCTGGGTCAGGCAGGTTCCCTGGAGACTGAGTTCATCAGGTCTGTTCTCTGCCGCTGGGTCAGGCCGAGGCTTCTGGAATCCCGGAGACTGCTTTGGGCTTCTGGACTCCTGAAAGGGCATTTGGCACCATATAAAAGCTGCTCATTAAGGGCAACAGTAAGGCTGCTTTCCCTTTAATAGTCCAGCCACGGAAAGTCTGAACCACGGGGGAGATGGGAGGTGGAGACTGTTGACTTTGAGATGCTGGACCAGCCTGTTTGGCAAGGCAGTAACAAGACTCCAGAGGGGAGCCCAGCCGCCAGCCAGCAGCTCGCAGCCCAGTTCCCAGTGGTCAGGAAAGCCCAGGGAGGTCTCTATAAAATATAATGACAGCAGTTAAGCCAGTCAAGGGTCCACTTTGGGGCTGAAATTCCAGATTTGTCTTCATTTTTTTTTCTTTTTCCCTTCCTCTTGAGGTTTGGCTCACCGATGTTTCCCCTCTCCTGAGGTCCTGTTGACACATGAGTGCTATTAAGGCTTCCGGAGGGTGGGACAAAGGTGGCCCTGTCACAAAGGAGGACTAATTGGCTGGAACTCCCTCCTCCGCCCCCCTCCAGCTGGCCTGAATCGCCTTGGTGTTTAGTTCTCCCTAAAGGGTCTTGGCATGGATGGCTTGCTTCCCTTTTCAAAATAATTAAAACCAAAGAAATTTAAATGAGGCCTTTTCTGGCTGTTAGTGCTGTTTTGCCCTCACTTGAGGGGTAGGTGGAAGCTGGGCGCCTCGGGGACATTTGGGCTCCACAGTTGGACTCGGACCCTGTTAACTCTTCCAGGATGACATGTCCAGGTTGTGACATCCCTGAGCAGGAATGACAAATTCCTGGCACGTGTGTGGATCCTCCTACTCCCTGGCTTTGGCACACATGCCTCACGGGCCAAGGCATTTTGTTTTTCCAGCTGAACTTGGGCAACCCCATGATTCTTCTTAATGCAACTCCTGCAGCAGCTCCTACTACCAGTAACCCGTGCTGGCTCTGGCTGGAATCCATTTAGCCTGTGACCGTTAATTTCATCCTGACATGTCGACTTCACTGGGTTAACAAACATCCAGCAGATTAAGAAAGCTTGCTCTTGGGTCTGTCTTGGTGGGTCATGAGACGTGGCCTTGGGTACTATATAGGATCCCTTCCTCGCTGGTTCCTCTTGCCTTGCTCCGCTGCTCTGCTTTCTGGCTGCCGTGAACTGAGCACTTTACTCTGCCACACCCTCTGCCATGATGTTCCTGCCTTGGAGCAGCTGAGCATGAACTGAAGCCATGAGCCAAAGTAACCCTCTCCTCCTTTAGGCCAAGCCAGGTATTGTGTGCAGCAATGGGAAAACTAATACAACATCCTTGTCTTTCCCTGAAATTGTTCAGAGGCACAGAAAACATTGTCTTTTTGCCAGGCACTGCAGCAAGGGCAAGGTAATTTGGGTGAGTTGGAGGTTTGTTTGTAAACACAAAAGAACCTCCTTCGTAGGTCTCAGGCTTTCTGCACCTTCCTTTTCCTCTCCACCCACCTCCACACTTCCTTTTCTTCCAAATGCATTGCTTCTTCCTAGGAAGGCTCTCTTCTTTCCAAGGTGCTGCTCACAACAATCCTAGTCCCATGATTAAAAGCCCCACTCAATCCAACTGAGACTCCCTCAGCTTAAAATTTATATCACTGGCAGAGAGTCTTCTGGGTTAGTCTTCAATTAAAATGAAAACAGTATGTTGCCTAGAAGGAACTGAACATTGAACTCATTTTGGAATCCCTGTAATGTTGAGTGGCTATAGCAGGTCATTAAGACCCAAGTCAAGAGGACAGATAGAACTGGACTTGAACTGCAGCTGGACCACTGACTTGTTGGATGGCCTTCAAGAAGTTAGTTATGTTTTTTGAACATCTGCTTTTTCATCAGTCAAATGGAGAAAACAGGAACTCCTTATTTTATGTTGTGTTGAGAGAATAAAATGAGTTCATACCTATAAGACACTTGGCATGTTTGCAAATTCTGAACACGTGAGGTCCCTCCCATCCTCAAACTGTGGCAGATATTATTAATGAACTGAGCCACTCTGTGAAGTTATGCTGATTTTATCCTGTACTTATTGACCACTGGTCAAAGAGGTGAAATAAGCCATCTGAAAGGTCAGTAACTAATATGAGACAGAATGGGCTTTGAATGTAAGTCTGATGCATTTCAAAGACCACGTTTAATCACCTTGATGCTTCCTATTTGATGTTAAACAAGTGACTATGTTTCTTAGCTTCCTGGAGGGAGAAGTAGAGATAAATAAAATCAATCTCATTGAATTATTCTAAGGATTAAATGAGTCAGTGCTCGACCTTTTAGAAATGTGTTATCATATCATCATCATCATCATCGCCACTGTTACTGCTGTCTTTCTGAGTCTACTCCCTCTTGCCTATTACCTACATGGTGGCTGGCACACTTTTCAGTACGTGTGAGTAACCCTGTGGAAGGAGAACAGGGTATGTCATGCCAGCAAGTGAGGAGGAAAGTCAGGACCGAGAACTCTGGCTGACCCCCTGGCATCCTCATAAAGAATTCCAGGACATCTCTTTCTAGCTACCTTGGGAAAAGCCTGTATGAAGAGCTTGTCCAAGCAAGGACCAGAAGCTCTTCCTAGTCTCTAAGCTTCTCTGCCGGACATGGCCATGCACAGAGCTTGGTCTCCATAAGGTCCATGAGAGAGAGAGAGACCATTCTTCTTCTGCCTGTGTGGGAGTAAGTCACAGGCCTCCTGCATGTAAAGGGACAGATGACTGGGTCATGTAGCGAAGAGGTCTCATAAACTCTTGTGTCCCTGTTTTTAACATCCATGCCAGGAAAATGTCACTTTTGTTGAGAATGTCAAGAAGGGATATTTTGCCACTAAGAGTCTGGAAGAAAAAAGAAGACTTCCGTGAGCTGTTGTTGGAAGTGTACCCAGACAAATGCTAATATAGGGTTACTTACCTGAGTTCTTATGAATAACTTACTTCTTCCCCTTCAGGAAGTCACTGTGACTTGGGCAGTCTTTTGTAAGTTTTGGTGGTCATGTCTTTCTTTAAAATATATTAACCCCAGTGATGGCAACTTTATATTTCCATTGGACAAATGGCAAAACAAACCTTGCTTCCAGTCCACACACATCTGTTATTCTTTGTCATTCACATATTTTAAAAATTATTATGTTTTAATTATTAGGGCCGGGGATTTAGCTCAGTGGTTCCAGCACCTGCCTCATAAGCGCAAGGTTCTGAGTTCGAGCCCCAGTACCAAAAAAATTTTTAGAGCAGTTTTAGGTTCACAGCAAAATTCAAAGTACAGCGATTTCCTGCATTCCCCCCCCCCCCCCCCGGCCCCACACAAGCACTGGCTCCTCCAGCGTCAGGGTCTCCCGCCTGAATATGACTTTGGTACTTTCTTTCTCATCACCGAGACCCAATACCCAGCACCTACGACTTACACCTACTTTGGCATATGATTTTTGGGGGCTTCAACCCATAACTGGCTGGCTCCAAGGCAGGAAGGGTTTGGTGGAGGAAAGCTGCCCACATCATGGCAGCCGGAAGCTGAGAGTGAAGGCAGAGTCCGGGAGGGAAGGCCTTCCGGGTCACAACCTCCACGATCCCTCTTCTGACCAGGCCCAACCTCCTAATGGCACAGTCAGCTGTGGCCTCCCAGTGGATTAATCCACTGCTGAGTACAGCACCACCATGATCCCGTTGCCTTCTGAAGCCCATCTTCAAACACAAGTCTTTTGGGGGACATTCTAGATCTAAACTGTAACAGGTACCCTTCACTGATGCGTCATAGTGCCCAAAGCCCACGCTTCTCAAGGTTCTCTCCTGGCATTGTGTGTTCTGCGTGTGTCATTACAGTATTTCAGTGTCCTGAAAGACCTCTGTGCTCCTCCTACCCGTTCCTCCCTGATCTTTTTAGTTTCCCTTTAGTTTTGCCCAAATAATTGTGTGGAACTTTTCACTTCCAAAGAACTGCAGATTTGCAGGGAAGTTGTGAAGATGGACAGTCTCTGTGTTTTCCCAGTGTTCCCGAATGTGCTACTGACTCCCAGCACACCCGTCTAAGCGAAGAAACCAGGTCTGCCAGAGCATTATCAGCTACACTGCAGACTGTGTTTCACCGGCCTTCCTCCTAGTGGCCTTTTGGATCCAAGGTCTGATCCACAATATCATGTTTTCTTAAGTTGCCATGTCTCCTGAACTCTGATCATTGACGGTTTCTCTGTGTGTGTGTGTGTGTGTGTGTGTGTGTGTGTGGTGCTAACCTTTTGCAGAACGTCTCACTTGGGTTAGTTTAATGTGGCTACTGATTTATTTATTTATTTATTTGGGTACCGGGGATCGAACTTGGGTCCTTGTGCTTGCGCAGCAGGCGACAAAACCACTGAGCTAAATCCCTGGCCCCCTTACTGATTTATTTAAATCTTTTATTTTATGTTAGTTTTAGATTCACAAATCTTGTAAAGACAGAACAAAGAGTTACACATATTGCACACCCAAAATCTTACATTATTTGTCACAGTTCATGAACCGATATTGATACATTATCATCAAGTAATTTCCATAGTTTATAAAGTTTTTCTTAGTTTTCACCTACTATCTTTTTTATGTCCCAGACAGGCTACCGAATATAATATACAGTTAGTTGTCATGTTTCCTTTCCTCAATTGGTATTTGTTGTTTTTCTCATGATTAGACGGGTTATGACTTCTCAGTAAAGGGAATACATATGTAAATCTCTATTCTTGCCATGTCATACAAAGGTTCATATTATCAGTATGACTTAATGATTGTTGGTGTTGACTCCATAACCTGGCTGAAGGAGGGTTTAAAGTTGAGGTTTAAAGTTCTTCCCTACTCCTCTGTCATTGCCACATTGTGATCTTTATAAGGATGTCATTGAAGGAATGGGGACTTGTTTCACACACCCTGGAAGATACAGAATCTGTGTACATTATTCAGAATTTGTTTGCATGTAATCCACTGCATTTGCCTTATTTTTTCCATTTATTTATTTACTTCATCATTTATTTATATCAGCACACATTGATATGTTTTATATTTTGGGTTATAATGCAATACTCCTTTACTTATTTTGTTGCTCACATTATTCCAACTTTGATGACTGGGCGCTGTATCATTTGGCTCCTTTGATGTAGCCCCATCGTTTTGTATATCACTTCATTCATTTTCTGGAATTACAAGAGGATCCAAACTCATTATATGCAATTCATGCTCCACTCCTAGAAGCAGCCATTTTTCTAGAAAGTCTTGGCTCTTTTGATTGGACATTGATGTCAGGAACCAGGATCTGGGGACCAGAGTTCTCAATGCGGATAGGCTCTCTCAGCTGAGTGAGAAAGGAAATGTGTGTGTCTGTGTGTGTGTGTGCACGCTAATCCATGCATTTACTCATATTTATATATGTCACCATTCCTATCTATATTGGTGTGACATGAATTCACACCAATAGCTCCAATTCTTATATAGCTTCTTTCTACTTACTTGTTCATAAATTCTGTCTTTAAAAGTAAGAAGCCTGGATCCTGCTATCTGCCATTCATTTACAGTGGACTCTTAATTTAAACTCAGCTGGTTCTTGAGGGCTGGTTGTAGCTCAAGTTGGTCAATTGGAGGCTTAGACTCCTCTACACAGCCTTCAAAGTCTGTCTCCTGTACACAGGAAGAGCTCAGTGTCCTTAGAGAGATAAGCAGCTGGCATTCGGGTCATAACTCAAGACTTTGGTCATAAGTTAAAACTAAAATTGTGGTCATAACCCAAGTTGTTTGTATGTCAGGCCAGCTGTAACTTGAGGGTGCACTGTACTTAGCTGGAGCCCCAGTGCACAAGTGTAGTGTTGCAGAATTAGCAGTTACAGCACAGCACCTGGACAGTTCCCTGTTACACTCTTTCAGGCCCCATCATGCTCAACATTGTATAGGTCAGCATTTTCTTTTATGCCTTCTTCCTGCAGGAATTTTTTTTTTATGCTTTTGTAGTATAGTTAGCTCTTTGGTCCATTTCTTCATTCCATCTGGGGTTCTCCTGATTCCTGATTTATTTAAAATTTGCACATATTAAGGCTTACTCCATTTTTCAGTCTTCTGTTAGGGCATACTTTCAGGGAGTATGCCTAATAACTTCATACAAATTCATGTCAAAGATTGCACTTAATTCATCAATTACTGAAGTGAATTTTAAGAGCTTGAAACCAGTCCAAAGAACATTTGAGCCGGTAGGTGTCCAATAGTAGAAGAGGAGGGCTATGTTAGATACGAAAATGGTTCTTTTCCAACGGGGCCATAAGCCATATGTTATGAGATCATCTGTTCCATGGGAAAGGAATTATTTTCATCTCTGTTGGACAGAAATGTCTAAGTGAACCTCCACCCCTACAGAGCTGTAAAACAACCCAGAAAATCAATTGTCAAGACTAGTCTTGTACTGGAGGAAAAAAAAAAGAATTGGCGGTATCTAATAAAATACATAAATGGGAATAAGACAAAAATTGGTAAAAAGGTGAAATTAAGAAAGGTACATAAGGAAGGAGCCAGGATGAAACTCAGGAACGGACACCTGCGAATCCTGCCCAGCTGTGGCAGAGGGGTCGGCAAGCTGGGCTGTGAGCTGTGCCGCTCAGCAAACAAAGAGGGAGCCATGTTTGTCATCTCCACAGATGGTTCCGAAGCACATAGACCTTGGCCCTGATTTCTTAGTGGGGCAAGAAAAAACTCTGTCCATTAAATACTTGGCAAAAATGCCTGGAGCCTTTAGCAGCTGAAAAACTTACAGGGTAGAGAAGCCCTCAGATAAAGCCTTTTTGTTAAACCACACAGTCTCTCAGGTGCTTCTAGCCAAAGCCCTTTGCTGATTAAAGCAAGGCCTTGTTTCCACCCAGGTACACGGCAAACAGAAGAGACAGTTCTCTGATGTTGCTCTCCAGAATGTGTCTGCCTAGATTAGTTTTCCATAAATATCACTTGAAGAAGTGATTAGATTTTATTCATGGCAATAGAATAACACATTCTGGCCACACGGCCTGTTCCTAGAAGTGGTTTTCCCTATCCCATAAGACATGCATGCTCAAGGCCTGGGGGAGTAAGACTGTGGAGAGAACTCAGGACAGTGAACCTTGGTCATCAACTTGATTGGGTTGAGAGCCACCTGTGGGATTAGCAAAGCCCACTCCGGGGTGTGTCTGGTTGGGTCCTGGAGGTGTGGCCTTGGGGACTCTTATCTGGTCCCTGAACCCTTCCCCTTCCTCTCTGCACTGCTCCCCTGCTCTCTGCTTCCAGCAACCAAGAAGCAAGCAGCTTTCCTCTGCCATACCCCAATCCCCCATGGCATCTGTCTTGGAGCGAGCTGACCATGGACTGAAATCTTTGAAACTGTTAGGCAAAAATAAGCCTTTAAGTTGCAGGTGTCAGGTATTTTGTCATAGCAACAGAAAGCTGACTAATTCAGAGCTGTCTAGGGAACAGCAAGGCTCAGAACAGAACAGAATAGAAGGTTAACCACAGAGGAATCAGAGTGTGCTTCTTGCTTGGACACTTCTTGATTTATCTCCCTGTTGGGTTTCTGTGTTTCGGCTGAAGGCCTTTGTGAAACACCCAACCTTTGTTCCTTTGTCTGTATTTAGGCTGCAGAGGCAGAGACATGTGGAAGCTCTGGAGGTGGCATTGGCGATATCATGAGAGAAATTCTAGGAGGGGAGGTTCTACCCTTGAATGTGGTCCCAAAGCTTCTGTGTTGCCGACTCAGTCACCGCCAATCCAGCGTTGAGAGGTGGAGCCCTCAAGAGGCGGTTAGGTCCCAGGGCTCTGCCTCCTGCTCAAGTTGTTGCTGTTGTGTTGCGAGTGGGTTCCTGATTAAAGCATGAATTCGCCTGTCTTCCCTTCTGTGTCTGTCTGGTATGCATTCTCTCTCTGGCTTTCTAAGAAAACACATGATTTGTAAGATGGACTTAAAAATCAATACAAGTCAATTTCAGGCATTTCTTTAATACAGACTATGGGAATTTTCTACCAAAGAATAGTACATCTAGCAGGCAAAATACCACGCAGATTTAAACTTTAGCTTTTAGGACAATACACAAGCATCCTCCCTTGCCCTTTGCCTTCTGCCACAGAATGACTTAGCAAGAAGGCCTTGGGCAGATACCTGCCCTTACACACAGACTTCACAGCCTCCAGAAACCACAAGGGGTTTCTGTTCAATAGAAATTACCCAGTCTTGTGCAGTCTGTTATAGCCACACAGCATGCACCAAGACAGGAGGAAAGGATCAGAGGGCAAAAGCCGAGATTCCTTGTGTGCTGGGACCTCTCTTGGGCCGTACTGCCCAAGAGCAGGCTTTGTTCTGATTTTTAGAACAAAGGCTTTAGAATGCTTCTTTTAAAGCCTGGTTCCCTTCCAGCACCTTTTTGCAGAGCTGAGTTGTGACTCGAGAAGCAGGCTTGCAGGGTTTCTCCCCACACAGGATGCACAGAAAACAGCTTTTCTGTTTGAAAGGGCAGGCGTTGGGAAGCCAAGCTCTAGCTGGTCTCTGCTCAGGAGATCTTTTCCTCGGTAACTGTTTGCATCTTCCCTCTGAGGTCACTGGGGCTCAGCCTGGAGATGCTATCTGGGGCTCTGCTGGCTCCCAAGCCTGAGTGTGGTGAGAGCAGACCTGGCTCCTCCCTGTCTCACACAGAGATGTGAGTCTCCACACTGAGTGATGGTTTTGTGGTTTACAGATGGTGAGGAGAGCTTGTGGAGCAGACGGGGCTCTGCTTTATTCAGAGCTGCACAGACCCCAAACATTGGGCTTAAGGCTTCAAACACTTGGAGGAATTTCCCATTTTCATCAATATTTCTTACTATAAATTACCACAATCATAAGCATCTGAAACTTTCTGGAACTCTCAAAGGATAAAGATTCTAAAAGTCACAAAATGCAATGCCCCATCTACAACCAGATAGTTTTTTTATATCTCTATTGCCACTACCGCCATCACAACAGAATAAAACATTAATTGCCTATGGCTCCCTAAAACACGGTTTCTTCATGTTTCATGGGCTTCTACACAAACATTTTCTGAGATAAGAAATTTTCTCTCCAGAATTGCAAATTATTCTCTAAACTGAGCATGGTAAATATCAGTCATTCAGTCACTGGTGGTGTTTAATCCTAAATCTTCCTTTTTCCCTAACATCCTCTGGGAACTGGCTCCCAAGGGAGTGGAGATTTTTATTGGAAAGGTGTGGGAGTGGGGGGGGGGGGACTTAAATTGGAAAATGCTGGGCTATATCTTGGGATTCCTTCAGCCAAAAGATTTATTCTTTGCTTGAAATATTCTTCTCTCAAAAATTTATGTCCTGTATTTAAGCCAAAATAGAGTAGAATATGTGGCCACATTGCTACACACCTGGGGGTGTCCACCTCCTATAAACAGCGAAGAGGGGCTCACACTCAATCTAAGTAGCAACCAGAGAGTAGTTCCAGGTGAATGGCTTATTGTTCCATGTGCAGCTCTTAAAGCCCTTCAAGCTGCTGGGGGCTGTGACTAGAGCAAATCTGGAAGTAGAAGGGAGAAATGGTACCCTACCTTCTGAGAGGCTCACAGGTATTCACTTCGCATGGCGTGTGCTGCGTCTCCTCCACCCCATGTCAAGTCTGTCACATTTTACCCTGCCCCGTCAGGACTCTCCCACGAATAAAGCTTGAGTCATTGGAGCACACTTTCATTTATCCATTTCTCCCTTCATTCACTTGTTTCCAAGCAGGTATAAGTTAAGAGTTTACAAACTGCAAACAACAGAAGCTGACGTGGACTCATTTTAATTGCAAAAGGAGTGCACTAGAAAAGCATCAGAGAGAATTTTCAGCAAAGCCGTGATCATCTGCAGACATGACCATCCTTTTCTACTCCTTACTGTCTTCAGCATGACTTGTAGATCTTCTTATCAAGGAGGAAATCTGCTTTCCACCCTCTTGAGTCTGATCCTCTGATTTGCTTTGGCCAACAGAATGCAGTGGAAATGACGACGACCCAAGACTGAGCCTGGGCGTACAGCCCTGTGCTTCTCCTCCTTCTCTGAGCACTTTTCCCAGCGGCGGGTGAATAAGCTCAGCCTAGAATTCTGGAACACGAGACTATAAAGAACAGCCAATCCCAGCTTAGGCCACCCTACATCAGCAGTCCATATGGGTGGCTCCAGTTCACCAATTCTCAATTTTAGTGTGTGTGTGACTCTTACCAAGACCAGGAGAAAGGCTGACCCTCAGAATTATGAGGTAAACAGGTGGGTATTATTTTGTTACCAAGTTTGGGAATTGTGACCATTAATCGCGATGTGTCAACGTGACTGCGTTACTAGCAGATCAGCAAACCACACCTGTGGGGTGTCTGGGTGGGTCATAAAGGTGCCCTTGAGTCCTATATCTGGTCCCTGGCCCCTTCCTCTCTGTCACTCTTTCCATTTCGCTTCCTGGATTCTATGAACCGAGCACTTTCACTCCTTCATGCCCTTGTGAGCCAAATTAAACTTGTCCTCCTTTAAGTTCTGCTCGTCGAGTACTGTATCTAGCAATGAGACAGCTGTCTGATATAGGGATTATTTGTTACACAACAAAAGCTCACTGGTATAAAAACCTGAAGAGTAGAACGTAGGAATCAGGGATTGTAGCTTCTCTAGAGATCTCATAAGATGACTTAACCTCTGATACTTTTCGTTCTTTTTGAGCCTTGCTCATTCTAGAGCAAAAGTAATGGGACTGGCCGACCTTGGGTCAGATGCTGTTCCCCAAGAAGGTCTGGAATAGTCTGGCTTTGGAGCCTTTTCTGAACAGCGAGGAGCAGAAGAAGAGTTCCTTAAAAAATCGTTAACAGCGACTACCTCTAAGAAAAGGAAAGAGGAGGTCTGGGGTACACAAAACACATGTCCACAGTTAGCCTTCTGTTTTTATGCAGGGAGGAGTAAAACCTTCATTTTCAGCAAGGGAGTCCTGGCCTATGGAGGCGTCAGGCAAACAGCCACATGTGGGGAGCACCTGTGTGACTGCTGCTGTCTCAGAGGGACCAGAGAAAGCTTTCAGAGTCAAGGAGGGTGCCTAGCTCAGACTCACTACCAAGAAAAATCTGAGGAAACAGCATTGGAACTAAACCCTGAGCTCAGAGAGATAAATAATGAGCTGAGAGGAGAGAAGGGAGTGGTGAGGGACAGGAGGGTCCTCTGGGGAAAACCTAGGGTGTGTCTTGGGCTATCAGCACCACGGGGCACGTTTATACCATACTATGCCTGGTGTGGCCCAATGTCTAAGAGACAGAGAGGGACGGAGAGGAAGGGAAGAGGGAGGGAGAATAGGAATGAGAATTGGAGGTTCACAGGTTCTCGGTTCCTATTGTTCACACGTCACACCTGTCATCTGCTTCATCCTTATGGAATTTTCCACCATAACTAAGAGACCAGAGAGCATCATGTAGTCACAGCGACAGGACCATGAGAGGCTGGACAGGATGGGCTGTGGAAAGCCTATGTGTCCCCGGGGCCATGTGCATTTTCTCCCTTCAATCTTGAGGAGCACTTGCTGGCCTGAGAGCAAGGGTGGTCTGCTCAGTGGGGTGGAAGCAGAAGTTGGACAGCTAAGGTGACAAAGGAAGAGGGACCAATTAGGACACTTCTGTTTTCTAGACAAGAAATGATGGTTTCTACTAATGGGAGTGGGGTGAGAGAAGAGGAGGTTGGGAGAGATCTTTTTATGATATCCTCCAAGAAACCATGGAGACACCAGCTGCTTCTACCTTCAGAACTCCTCTTGTTCCCTTGGAGCAAATAATAATTTAATAGGGCCCTGTCAAAGGAGACACTGGGAGGGCCAGGGATTTAGCTCAGTGGTTCCGTCACCTGCCTCGCAAGCGCAAGGTCCTGAGTTTGATCCCCAGTACAAAAAAAAAAAAAAAAGCCAGGAGACACTGGTGATAAGCTTAAGTCCACATAAGGCTGAGGCATGAAATGCCCCCTCGTCCTGGCTAGGAAAACTAAATAGCTCTGTTGGACCTAGCCCACTCCCTGGAGGCTGGTACAGTCTCCACCACCACTTGGACCATCCAACGCTGGCCTGAACCAAAAGCAGATGGGAGCAGACTCCTGCCAGGGACACCAGCCAAACCTCTTGCTTCGCAGTGAGCAAAGGCTAAATGTCCAGAGAGTGTGTGTCTGATGCCTCAGGCCCGGCTGGGTCCTCTGGAGTCACCATGCAGGGTGGCATCCTGGTCTGAAGGACAATAGGACCAGCTACCCAGGGATCCTGACTGCCTGCTGGGGAGGGACGGTGCCATTCCTCAACAGGATATGGACAGAAAGCACAGAAAATAGAGAATTCTCTCCTGCATGTGATGATGTGGACTGGAAGACAACAGCAGGTTTCTAGGATATACAAGAATTAAGAGGATAAAGAAGAAAACATGAATTTGTAGTAGAGAGAATTGGATTTTCATTAGTATTTTTTTAAAGCAACAACTTGCTAAACATCAGGTATCACTAATGCAATTATGCCACACATGTTATAGAATAAAAAGTTACAGCAGAGCCTAAGCCCTTTTATGTTGGCTAGAAAGGAAGCCCAGCTGTGTGCATGGGAAAAGTCGGTGTTCATGCAAGGGATAAAGGCTGATCGCACAAGCAGCCACCACCAGCTGTGGTAAAGAGGGGAGAAGGGTCCACCGCAGGTGATTCGGCAATGGAACCCAATTTTAGCCACTGCGCCTCTCCAAATGATACCACTGAGTCACACAGCTCTGTGGACGTGACTGAAAGATGATCCTGTACATCACAGAGCTTTACAGTTTGGTCTCACCAGGCCACATCACCTACAGTGTTTACCCTGCATTATTTGCTTTTCATAAACCTTGAAATTATACCATCAGTTGTACAGTTCTATCATATTGTGGCTTTCTGTGTGTGCTCAGAACATTGATTTCTCAAATAAACATTTCAAAAGGTGGTGTGTGTTTTATAATCCTGTTTTTCCATTTTTCTATTTTGATTTAAGGTAGGCAGCTCCAGAAAATGGATGTGAAACTGGCCTCTCCTAACGAGGGAGATCTGATTCTGATGCAGGAAGAATGTGTGATTCATTGCCAAATAATGGATATCATTATTTATTGAAGGTCTATCACGAGCCAGTGACTCTGGGTATATCCTGTGGATTCTTTTTGGAGACAGGGTCTCGCTATGTATTTTAGGCTGGCCGTCAACTCACAGAGATCTTCCTGCCTCCACCTCCTGAGTGCTTGGATGATGGGCGTGTGGTCACCTTTCCATTTTTAAACTGAAGCGAACAGGATTACAGCAGGAACAGTGGCTAAGGCAGGTGGGGAAGGCAGCAAGTTAGCTGTCCCGGGTGGTGGCCGCCCCTGCGGACCTGGGTCTGGTTCACTTTCCTGGCCAAAGTAGCAGATACTCGCGACTGAGAGGAGGAGAGGTTCGTGCTGGGCCGGGACTCCGAGGGCCGTGGGCCAGGTCCAAGGCAGGGCTGCTCACAGCGTGACCGACAGGAAGCAGAGGGAGGAGGCGGGGCCGGGGAGGGAGACACGCCTTTTGGGCCACGCCCAGCGGCCACCTCCTCCAATCAGACCCCGCCTCCCACCCTCGAGTCAGCCGTAGACCCTGCAATCCAGTTGCCTTCCCAAAATCCTGCCTATGAGGGCAAGCAGCTCGTGGGGCCATCTAGGGCCTGGCGTAAAGATGTCGGGACCAGGACAGCAGCTGGAGGCTCTTTCCTTGAGTTATTCCTGCGCTTCGCTTCCACCCGCTACTGTATTGCTGGTATGTGCTTCTCTTCCCCAGCCCGGAGCGTAGGGGGAAATGTTTCACCTGGTGAAGCGTTCCAGTCTACTGAAAATGTCTCCTTTCACCGAAGTATTTCCCAGGGCTATGATTTAAAAGAAATGCAGTTCTGTGTTTAAAGCTAGGACTTCCAGAGCTCTTCACATATTCTGACTTTTTTAAATTTTATTTTTAAGATAGGCTTTGGCTGTTTAGTTCAGGCTGGCCTAGAACTCACTGTGTAGCTCAGGCTGGCCATGAACTTGTGGTGATCCTCCTGCCTCAGCCTCCCAGGTGCTGGGATTACAGGCGAGCGCTACCATGCCCAGCACCATATTCTGACTTTTGGAAATCTCACCATACAACATGCCAAACAAATCAACTGCACCCATATCCCACTTAAAATATACTTTTCCACCTAAAACATTTTTGTAAGGATTTTTAAATTTGTGTTTTAGAAATTATTTGGCTCTGTGTAGCTTTTGTTCAATTTATGGTTGACTATGAGTTCCTGACAACCACTGGGTATCTCAGGGGAATTTGTGAAATGAGAAAATTGTACAAGTAAGTTGCATTAGATGTAGTGAAATCCTCACTTACAGTACTTGGACAGTTAATGAGGTTGACACGTTGCATCTTTTGGTAGACATTTAATTGGACAGGTATTAACTTTTATTTTTGCTGTTTGCTTTAGTAGTTCTACAGCCAGCAGCTGCTTTTGTGCCCTAGTCTTACACATTCTTTAGGCCCTGAATGCTTCCAGTGCTTGAATTTTATTGCATTGCTGGATTTTGATGCGGTGCTAGTTCTTAAAAATTTTCACTCCAGGACTCTTTTCTACTCTTAAAAAATTACTGAGCACCCCAAAGATTTTTATTTTAAAATATGGGTTATGTCCATTGATATTTATTGACCTAAAAGTTACAATCCAGAAATTTTCAAATTATTTATTTTTAAACTTCTTTAAAAATGACAGTAGTGAACTGACTACAGGCTACGTAATAAACAAAAATAAAACCACGCACCCCCAAAATAGTGAGAAAAATGGCATCTTTTTTGTAAATCTCTTTAACATGTGACTTATTAGAAGCAAGACTCACATGATCTTTTAGGAATGTACTGTGTTGCCATATGTTGTTTTGGCTATAGTTATAGAAATTTTAGCTTCATGTAGATATGTAGTTAGAAAAAGGAAGGTATATTTTGATAGGCTTTTTGAAAATATATCCAATCTTAAATTCAAGTTTTGTAATGTAGAACATAAATCATTCTAAATACATTTTCATTCCATGTTCCTTTAAAATCCATGCTGTATTTACTTCATGTTTACATGGGTGCGATTTTGTCACGTAAGATGCTAGACATTTGGAAAATATCAGTTCACTGAATTTTGCAGATGTCCGAACGCTGATACATTTCTTTAAACAGCATCAACAGATGACATTCACAATGCCACCGCTGATCTGATTGGAAAGGAGTTTTGGTTTTGTTTGGCTTTGTGTTGCAGTGGTAGGGACCAAACCCAGGGCCTCACTTGCACTAGGCTCATCTCTGACACTGAGCTACACCCAGCCCGGAGATGTCTCAAGGTTTGGGGAAGCTGGTGAGTTAACAGAAACGGATGTGGCTTCCCCAACTGGGACTGTCATGCAGCGACCAGAGGTGACGGCTGGCAACACACACTGCATGTTGTTTTCTGCACAGCACCTCACTCCCTTAGCTGAGGCTGGAGACCGCGCCCTCCCAGCGGGTGGGATCAACACTGTCCTCTGTCTTTCTTGGTGATCTCAGAAGTGAGAGTTTGGCTCAGGTTGAAGCTCCAGCCACCACGTGGGCACCTTTCCTGGGGACACCTGGGCAGAGACAAGCCTACTAGACGTGCAAGCTCCAAGAGAGGAGGCTCTGGGCTGAGAGGGAGCAACATATACAGCAGCTCTGCTCTGCCCTCGAGATGCCTGCGTGAGCTGCCACTTCTTCCTGCTGTGAGGGCCAGGTCACCAGCTCAGTGCCCGCTGGTGTGCTCGGTCCCCTGCCCCTGTGGCTTCTCCCCTGCATTCTTTTCCAGTGCTGGTGCAGTGGAAAAGGCAAACTGTGTCTTCGTGCTATTACAACTACTCTCTGATCTTGTTGGTTCTGTAGGGGTCTTGGGGACCGAGAGAGAGAGAACTACTGTGATCCCCACTCTGCATAAATAGCCAAGATGGTACCTGGCCCATCCCAGATCTTCAATCCACCGTAACTAAAAAAATCTCTGCTCTGTGTTCTTCTGAGCATCATTTTGTTCTTTTTAAAAAATAGGACTCTTAGTATTCAACTCAAGTGACAGCAGTGGGGATTAGACCGAAGGACGCCCCTAATGGACGCTAGTGTTCAACACGCAGTACTTGGGCTGGGAAGGCGAAGTGTGATTGTTAACAGTGTGACTGGAAGTCATCCTGAGCCTTTCCCTGGAGATCCCAGCGGGAGTCCTTCCAGGGTCCAGTCCTGGTGCCCGCCGGACCCCTGCCTGCTGGGCTTTTCCAGGAGCTGCAGTGTCCCCTTCCGTCCTCGCACTGTGAGTGGGGCTGCTTTGGCTCCAGACTTTGCCTCTGTGTGGGAAGAGCGCCCCACCAAGGAATTCCCGGCAGCTTGCCGGCCACCGGAAGCTGCAGTCATTTTTTCTCCCGCTCTGGCAGTTGTGTCTAGACACCCGAGGAGGTGAAGGATGTAATTACAGCCTAGACAGCCGTGCCTGCACATGTGTAACTCAGGCCGCAGAGAAGGTGAAATGGGATGACAGAGGCCTGGGGCCCGGGCGTCACCCGCACCGCCCCTCCATTTGGTTCCTTGCCTGCCCAGGTGGGCTGCAGCCCCAGGTGCCGGCCGGGAGGGGTGGTTCCAGCCTCGGTGGCCACCTCAAGTTTGCAGCATGAGCAGGGACCCAGCTTCCGCTCCTCAGGTGGGGCCAGCGTCTTTTGTGCCCTTGGTGGACACCACGCTCCTCCCAACCCTCTCCTCTCTGCTGCCGCCCCTCTGTGCGCACCCTGTCCCTACCTGTCTGCGATGTGTGTCAGGCCCTCATGGACAGGACACTGCCCCGAGAAGCTGCGGTCTGCCCAGGCCAAGGAGCGGGCAGTCAGATCCGAGAACCTGCGTGGGCCTCCTTTTCACGCGCCGCCTTTTTCCTTTCGATTTTCCTTTTCCTCAGCGTGTGTTTGCAGCACGCACTGGTTGCATGCAGCGCAGGGAGCTGGTGCGCGCACCGCAGCTCCATTCTCTCTACGCCCCTTCCCCTCGCCTCCCTCCATCTTGGCCCCCTTCCCTTTCACAAAGGATCTGTCTCCCTGTTTCCTATTGTCTACCTTTTATTGTGTTCTTTAATTTATTTAGACTTTGGATTTCTCAAACGAGAGAAACCGTGTGATATTTAAACTCATGCTTCTGATTTATCTCACTGAACATTATGGTTTTAAGGTGCACCCATCTTCCTACAAAGGATGCAAGTGTGCGCTTTATGCACTTCATTTCTGCTTGATTTGCCTCATGTTTTAAACTGTTCATTAATTCAGGTGAAATAAAGAAAGAAAAAGAACGTGTTATCATCAGCTAAATAGAAAACAGTCACACTTGCTGCTGTAGTTTGAACATTCCCTCTGCAAACACCCATGTTCAGTCCCTGAGGCTCCAGGTGACAGCACTGGGGTGGGAGGTGATTGGGTTACAGGCGTGAGGCCCTCAGGGTGGGATTAGCACCCTTGTCAAAGAGGCCACAATGAGAAATGAATACATTTCTGTTGCTTACAGCTACTTAGTTTATGTTTATTTGCTGATTTTGTGGCACTGGGAGTTGAACCCAGGGCTCTGAGCATTCGAGGCTAGTGCTCTATCACCGAGCGGCACCCCCAGCGTAAGGCAGGTGCCTTCTTTCTGGCAGCCCAAGCAGTGACTAAAATATAAGATAAAGGCAAAGACAAAGGAAAACTTGCAGGCTGGGAAACTCTGATCGCTGCTGTGGTCAGGGCCCATGCTCTGGAGAATGCCCAAGAAGGAATCCAGTTCTCCCTCTTTAGCTCTGTGACCATTAAGTCTCAGAAATGCTCTGAGGCTTCAGTGTCTTCCTCTGTAAACCGGGAATAAGAGTCCTGTCTATGCCAGAGGTTGGGAGGACTAAGTAATATATGCAAATACACACAAACATGCAAAGCACCAGAACCCTGCTCGGCGCAGAGTAGGACTGTGTGGAGTTCACTGCCTTGGTTTTTGGATGATGATGGAGGTGATGATGGATTGAGCCCAACACACCCAGGCCCTGAGCGCAGACACAGGCTCTCCCCTGGAGTTCCCATGTAGCTGAGGCTCCTGGGAGTGGGAGGGTAAACAGGTGCCGTCCTTCCGCAGAGCCAGGGTGTGCTTCAGATGCTAGAGCAGAGTGCGCAGAGACCGAAAAGCAGGGAACAGTAACTGCCTCACTGTGCGGTTTGGTGTCAGTTTTCCCTGTGGCCACCGGAAACCACTGACAGACCACAGAAGGGCGCCTCCAGCCCCTGCCGAGAGACAGTTGGGAGGAGAGGACGGGTGTCACAGCCCTGAGCAGGAGGGGACCTCCAGGGCCACCGACGAAGGAGCAGCCGGGCTGCAGGATGCAGCGGGGAAGGTGGGGAAGGGGGGCATTCGCAGATACTCAGTCCCCAGGGGACAGAGCCAGGTGTGGGGCCCCACCCGTGAGATGGGGCGCCCGCAGGAAGCCAGATTGCCAAGACCTCCAGGGCCGCTTAGTCCTGCTACAGTGTGAGGGCCAGCCCACAGGAAGTGGAGGACGTCCGCTGACTGAGTGTGAATTTGGGCACATATCAGTGAGGCATTTATTGAGCAGTCTTTATATGTTAAGGTGAGAGCATGTGTGTGGTGCCCAGACTGAACCCAGAACCTTCTCACTGAGCTACGTCCCCAGACCTCTTTTTAATTTTGCGATAAGGTCTTGCTAAGTCACTAAGTTGCCCCAACTAAGCTCCAACGTTCGATCCTCCTGCCTCAGCCTCCCAGAGTGCTGGGATTACAGGTGTGCACCACCCAGCATGTGCCAACTTTTGTGCTCATCACTTTTTACCTGTTCCAGCTTCTCTGATCCTGGTAGCAATGCTGCTATCCCATTCCCCAGGTGAGAAAACTGAGGCTTAGGCTGAAGTTGAATAATTGTTCTTGAGGCATGGGAGCCTAGAACAAAGAGGGTGCTGGGTAGTGGGAGAAGGTGGAGGGGGGTTGAGCTGAGTGTCAGGCCCTCGTGCTGCAGTGCTGCCTACACTGGCAGAGACGCTCGCTCTGCAACTTCCTGGCTCCCCTCTGCTGTGCATCTAAAGTCACAGAGCAGGGGGGGCTGGGGCCAGTGTTGGCGTAGCCCAGCCACCACAGCAGCGCCCTTCCCTCTGTAGGGCTCCGAGCTCCTGTGCTGTCCTTGGCGGTCAGCGTGGGTGGTGCCGGCCTCTGGGTGGCCCTGACAGTCTGGCCCAACGCCCCCCACAAACAGATGGACGAGGGCTCCCTGGCGGCTTTGGGGGACCCCTTCTTCCCGAGCCTCAACGGTGCCCGTGCTGCCCCTGCGTTCATGTTAGACCAGGGTCAAACACAGCCCCAGGACGCTGGGCTTGGTTCCTCTGCCTGAGTCTCTCTGGGGCTGGCGGAAACCAGGAAACTCCTGCTCCCAAGGATCTGGGCGTCCTCAGCCTGCAGACTGCTCGATCCACCCCCACTTTTCCTCCCACTACCTCATTGTTCTAGGCAAGAGGTTGAACAAGTTTGTTTGTGAAGAGCCAGACAGTAAATATTTTCAGCTCTCATGAGGTCTGTTTCATATTCTTCTCTGTGTGGGGCTCTTGTTTGTGTGTACGTGTGTTTAAAGACAGCCCTTTACGGTGCTAAAAACCGTTCTGAACTGGCAGGCAGGATCTGCTCCCAGGCCTCTGTCCCAGGGCCTCTCGCCTTGGGAACAAGTGTTTGCCGGCTTATCGAGCCCCGGACTTTCTGGTGACCGCAAACTCCTGGGCCCCCAGAGTTGTGGAGGACGCTGCGGGGGTGGACGAGCTGTGGCTGGAGCCTGCTGGGGCGGGGGCTCCTCTGAGGCTCGGAGCTCAGGAGCTCAGGTTGCAGGAGAGCTAGAGCTCGGGGACTGGCAACTGGACCCTGCAGGCCTTCGTGCAGCCTCGGGGCACGCGTGGCCCCTGGTGTCACCACACTCTGCCCGCTCTGAGCCAGTGGGGTCAAGCGGGTGGGGTCGTTCTCAGCCCTGAGGCAGACAGCCCCGAGGCGACAGAGCCCTCTGGCCTGCTGGGTTCCGTGGCCGCCTCTCTGAGGACGTCTCTGCAGGACTCCCCGGGAGATGCCGTCCGAGTGTGGGACCCTCCCAGGTCCAGGCCCGAGTCACAGCCGGGTGGGACACGCGCCTCTCGCCCTGACGGCCACGCAGCTGAAGGCGGGCCAGGCCAAGACCAGGAACTTGGACTCCCGCCTCATCGGTAGATAGAGCACCGTCCAGAGCTGGGAGTGGGCAGGTCCCCCTCCTCCCGGGCCTCCCCTTCCGGTGGAGAGTGGACCCCGGCTGGGCTCCTGCAGTGCTGCATCCCTGTGACAGCCTGAGTGTCGGCCCCGAACCCGAGTCTCACAGCCCCTTCCCTTCACCCCCCTCCACCGCTCGCTTTTTTTCTTTGTTTACACACGCACGCACACACGTACACACACACGCACGCACACACGCATGCATGAAAGCGTTAACTTTGGCTGGGTCTCTCCTTTTCCGGCGGCAACTACACCCCAGAACTCTATCCGTTCCTCCGGGAACGCGGACATTTCCGTCCTGGTTTGGAGAAGGGGCTGATTGACGCAGCGTGAATTTGGGTCAGGTGGAAACTTTTTTTTTTCCCATTTGGTGAAAAACAATCAGGCCAGTCAGTTGACCAGCAACAATCTTTTTTTAAGGAAAGCTCTGGTGGTGCTGGTGGGACGGATTACTGGTGCCCACCCCAGCGGTGGCCCCGAGCGGAGGGACAACGTGTCACCTGCAGAAAACAAAACCCCAAATACTTTGTGAGCAGCTGTGTGAGGAGCAGTAAAGCAGCTGTCCTCCCACGGCTTTGGGGTCCGGCGGCGGGCTCCAGACTCTGCCTGCTCCTCGCCCACCAGCCCTGAGTGTCATGGGGTGTCCCTTCGAGCCCCCATTTCCATTCCTGGAGAAGGTAATCTCACCATGAGCTCTGCACCTCCTACACGCACTCCCTCGCTCCCCATGAGTCCTGGCCCAGCCTGCCCAGCTGTGTCCCAAGAGCTTGAGCACTTGCTCAGGGCCCACTTAGCTCAGTCCTGTCCCTGAGGCCTTTCCTGGCCTGCAGGGGGATCGTTCAGCTTGAGGGCCTCATCAGGTTGAAGGGATCCATGTACAGCCCAGCCTGCTGCACCCGTGTGGTCTAGCCTTCTTGAAAAACGTTAGGAAAATTTTCTAAGTTGTTATTGTTCTCATCTTTTCTGCGCTTGGTCCAGGCAGTGTTTTGAAAGTCCTGCTACGGGCCAGGATTTAGCTCAGTGGTTCCGCCGCCTGCCTCACAAGCACAAGGTCCTGAGTTTGATCCCCATTCCAAAAAAAAAAAAAAAGAAATCTCTGAAAGTCCCACTCCCCGGTGGGGTGCACAGGGTCTGCACACTGTTATCGGCCAGGACCGGAAGCACAGTGGCATCTTCGGCCTCACAGTGCCCCAGGTAGCTGAATATCTGAAATGAGTGGTTTTCACAAATGCTCAGGCAGGCCGTTCGAGGAGATGTTGCTTCCCTCAGGAGCCTGAGTTATTCTTGGGCCAAGGTGTCATTCTGCAGGCCCTGGGCACAGGCACTGGGGGTGGGTCCGGGAGAAAGGCGGGTGACCCTGGGGTGCCAGGTGCACCCACTCTCCTGCCAGGGCTCCGGGTTGTGTCCCTAGGAAGCCCCGGGGAGGACAGTGGAGGGCTCGGGCCCCACCTCCTCCCTGCCCTGGTAAAGTGTGGGGTTGGTGATCCAGAGAGGAGCAGGCACTGCAGGGGGCGCCAGTGGGCAGGCAGAACCCAGCACTGTGGCCCCACGTGCGCCCCAGTGATACAGGGGTGGTGCTGTCACTGCTACAATGACGGCAGCTCTGCTCAGGGCCAGGTGGATGTGGATCCCCGCCCTGCAGGGCCCCTTCCTGGTGGGAGCCGTGGGTAGAGTTGGAGCGGTCAGCAATGCCTTTCTCTTCGTGCCTCTCTGAGGACTAAATGAGATAACATGGGGCGGGCTTCATAGTGCAGATAACTGGGCACAGCCGTGGTGGGCTGAGGACATACAGTCCACGGCATCTGTGTGAGGAAGAGCTCCAGACACGGCAGCTGGCCCTGGGATGCTGGATCGCCAAGGTCCGGAGGGTCCCTTCCGAAGCCAGATGGATTTTATCTCCTCCTTTTACAGACCAGGGACACAGTGTGGTCCAGGTTCATACTGGCTGCTCACAGCAGAGGCAAGGCGATGCCTCACATCGTCTTTCCTTTTGTTTGGTTTTGTTTTTGTTTTTATTGATACAGGGTCTCCCTATGTAGCTCAGGCTGGAAGATTCTCCTGCGTCAGCCTCCCACAGTGCTGGGAGGACGGTCCTGCACCAGCACACCCAGCGGCTTGCCGTCTTGGCATGGACTTGCGGTGCTGATCCGGAAGCCTGGCCCTGCTCTGAGGCCCTGCTTTCCGTGTCTGCTTTCTTGGTTCACCCAGGAGCCCTGGGCTGGCTGAGCCGCTAGGAGAATGCAGGCCGGGGCGGCTCCGTGCCTGGGCACAGGGAAATCTGCTGCTGAGCCTGGCCACCCTGCCACTCTGTCCAGCTGCTGCCGGGAGGGAGGAAGCTCCCTGACAGACCATCGATCCTGGCTTATCTTGGCCTTGGACCTCCGCTGTGGCCTTCGGGCTCCTCCAGGAAGGGGAAGAGGAAGAGCAGCCGCAGAGGGGCGCGGGCTCCCCAAGGCCCTCTGGGGTCACTAGCAGCAGCGGGCTGACCTGGGCTGGTGCCTGCGTGGCCGGAGGGACAGGCAGCGGCCTTGAGGAGGACAGACGGCCGCCTGCCCTCTCAGGTGCCCCCACTCCGCCACCTCCTGCCCAGCGTCCTGCAGACCATTGGCCTCGCTCGGAGGGCAGCTGTCCCCAGGCCGGGCCGGAGTCCTCAGCTGGATGACAATGGCCGGAAGGGGCTCTTGGAGCAAGTACTTCCTGAAGTGCCGGGAGCGGCCCATCCCCGAGGCTCAGGAGCAATCACAGTGCCTCTGGCTTCCTCTGCTGCCCCTCCGCAGTCTGGCTGCTCCTGCTTCGGCTCAGCTCCAGGAGGGACGAGGACCGCACCCAGGGGCGGGAGCTCGAGGGCAACCTCAGCATTGGTTTCGCAGGTTGGAGGTGGAGGAGAAACCCAGGTCCCTGATTTCCTTTACCTTTCTGTAAACCGTCCTGGTCCTAACTCTTGCCTCATCCTTCACCTTTGTTCTTCTATTCTTCCCTTTCTTTTCTTTTTCTTTCTTTCTTTCTTTCTTTCTTTCTTTCTTTCTTTCTTTCTTTCTTTCTTTCTTTCTTTCTTTCTTTCTCTTTGGGTTTTTTTAAGACGGGGTCTCACTATATAATTCAGGCTGGCCTTGAACTCACTGCAATCTTCCTGCCTCAGCCTCCTGAGTGCTGGGATCACAGGCGTGCACCAAGAGGAGAAAGGCGGAGAGGGCACAGATTCTGGGCTCAGGCACACACGGGACCTCCTGCGGCAGGGAGCAGGCCTTGCCTTGTGCCACACTCGGGGGGGCCACATCGCCACTTGTTCCTCTCCGCATCTCCCAGCCAGGGCCAAGTCCCGAGGTGAGCAGTGCTGCTTCCTGCAGCTGAAGTCACCTGAGGGAGGGGAGCAGCAGTTCGGAGGTGACCTCGTGGTCCCCTGTGTGCAGGGTGCTGGAAGCCTGAGCTCTGGACCTGGCCGCCCAGGGAGCAGCCACTGCCGCTAGGAGGTGGGGACCAGGACAGGAGGCTGGGAGGCGAGGAAGTCAGCTCTGCACATCTGTCATGGTCCTGGCTCAGCACCAGCAAGTGCAGTGCATGCCTGTAATCTCAGCACGTAGGAGGCTGAGGCAGGAGGATCTGGGCTAGTTTGAGGCTGAGCTCAAGGCCAGGCGGAACTACAGAGTGAGGCCTTGTCTCAAAAACAAACAAAAAAACCCCAACACAAAACAGAAAACAAACAAATACTCAAAAAAAGAAAGAGCCAGCTCCTGCCTTCAGGGAACTGGTAATAAGGAGTGGGAGACGCTGGATTCCAGTCTCACCTGGGGTGTGTGCTCTGGGGCAGGTGGCTTGTCCCTTTGCGCCTCCCTCTTCTCATCTGTGAAATGGGCATGGTGACAGCACATTCTGTAAGGGTGGGTGGGGATCCGCTGCACTGCTGTACGGAAGGTAAACAGTGTGATGTGGGAACCGATCGCCCGACAAGCGGTGCGATGAAGCCAGGCAGGGGGTTCTTGTAATTATGGTGTCTCCAGCACACACCGTGGTCCTTGGCATCAGAAGCCAGTAAATATTCACTGAAGAGTGAATCAACACAAACCCTGCCCTGCTCGGGGACAGGGACTGTGCACTGTCCAAAGGCACACGATGGATGTCGGGCGCACCTGTTCCCCAGACGGACCCTGAAATGCTTTCAGCCTGCCAGGTCCCAAGCAGCTCTTGAGCAAAGAGGTCAATGTGGGTTTAGACAAGGAGGGCGCTCCGGTGAATTCTTTGTGGCAGTGGCGACTTCGGGAGAAGAGGGGAGGCCCCAGGGCCTTCAGGGGGGAGTGGAGGGTGGAGCACCCAGAGGGAGATGTTCCGTCTCCGTGGCAATGGTCCCTCCACCGGGGACCCGAGCATTTTCTGGCTGCTGTTGGAAAGGAAGCTGCGGAGGGCCGGGTTTGGCGACGGTGGTCTGAGGCCCGTGTGTGGCTGCCTTTGAGAGGTATGAGTCCACCCAGTGACGCAGCTCACCGGAAAGAGGCGACGGCCCCGGCGACAAGTGGCCGGGGGCGCTGCCCAAGTCCCCTCTTCCCTTTACTGGGGACCTAGGGACACGAATTGATCCTGTGCTGCTTGGACCCTGGAATGGGTTGGGGAGGTTACGCCCCGATTCCCAGCCCCCTGCACTGTGTGAGCAAAGTGCTTCTCGGGTTCCCTAGCACACTTGCGCTGGTCTACTGCAGTGAGCGGTGTCCATGCGCGTTGGTCTGACGCGGGCAGCATTTCTCGCACGGGGAAGGATCCTGGCTGCTTCCCGGACACCAGTGGACATCACATGCTTTCCCAGGCACTGTCTGCGCTAGGCGTCTGAGCCGGGGACCCGAAGTCCTGACGAGGGCTTTGTATGCAGGAAGCAGCCGCCCAGGGAGCCGGGGGACAGTCCCGGAGCCCCACAAGGGCTGCCAGTTGTCAGATGGGGGCTGGACTCTGTAAACTCCTCAGAGCTGGCCTGGATCTTGGAATCACCAGAATCCAAGTTCTGGGGGCCCCAGGTGGGCGCTGAGGCTCTGAATTCAGGGAGAAGCGGTGCGTGGGGTGTGAGAGGCGGCATCAGGTAGAGCAGGTGGTGTCGCGGGCTTTGGAAGACGGAACCGGGGATTCCCGGCCACAAGAGTGGGCTGCAGGCGAGCAGGGGAGCCATGCGCCTTTCCTAGGAAGGGAAACGGACTTGTGATCAGCGTGAGACGCCTGGTGGGCCACTTGCTGCGGGCAACGCTCCGCCGGCTCTCCACAGCAAGCCGTGCCACTGGGGTCTGCTTCTCTCTGTCACTGATGAGGACCCCAGCGCTGTGGGAGGGCTCAGCATGGGCTACACAGCCAAGGAGCAGGCAGGCCGGGCCCTCACACCGGCCGGCTCCGTGGCGTCCTCTTCCCAGCATTCCTGTCGGCCTGTCGCTGGCTGCCCTTGCTCTGCTTGGTGACCTCAGCAGAGAGCCGCGTCCCTTCCTCCCCTGACGCCGAGGCAGCTCCCTGAGGACCCTCGGGTGGCACCGTGCAGGGTCCCCGCAGACGTGACCCCTGCAGTGTCTCGTGGGGTGTAGGACAGATTGTTGAAGCTTTACCCTCCCGTGCCATGGGCCAGTGCACCCCCAGGCGCCTTCCACTCCAATGTGCACCGACTCCCGCCTGCACCTCGCTCAGGGCTCTGCAGGGAGCCCGCCTGTCCCCAGGGCCCCTAAAGCCCTCACTCAAGGCCTTTCGGGGGGTCATGGAAATGGAGCACCCAGGCTCTGCTCCACAGGCCGCTCGGAGGTCGGCAGGAAGTGAGAGCCCTTTTGATGGGGAATTGGACCATGTCCTGGAGGTATGGAGTCGGTCATGGCCCACACTGACAGGACACTGAGCCCCTCTGTGGGGGTTGCAGGCCCAGTGCAGGAGGGTATGGAGGGTCTCTTCCTCCACTTCATTTACCCCATACATCTCTTCAGGTGCCTACTCCATGCCAGAGGATTCTCTGACCTTCATGACGTGAGCTAGACCCTTCTCTCAGAGACCTGCCATTCGCTCAGAGTGACAGGACTGCCCCCCTGGTGGCAGCAGCAAGTGTCACTGGACTGACGAGGACAGCACTGTTGAAGGATGCAGGGCAGACTTCCGGAAGGAAGTCACGCGACACTGTCACACTTGCAAGGAATCGGGAGGGAGTGGGCTTTCCCAGAAGTGTGCCAGCAAGCACACTTGGGGATTTCCTCACTCCAAGGGAACATTCCTCCTCACCGTGGCCTAGCACAGAACAGAAATGATGCTAGGAACAAGTGGAAGTTTCAAACAAAGGGGAACGAGTCTGGTGCACAGCTCACGTTTATCCCTGAAAACGAACCATCTTCTCTTCCCTCTTCTCCCTCAGCACCCGGCAAACCCGGCTGGGTAGAGCAGTGGGCTATGTGCTCTGAGGTTTGCCTGTTCAGGCAGGGGCACCCGGAGGCGGAGACGTCGCGCCAGGGTTGGGGACACTGCATGGTGTACAGCCAGGCAGCGCTCAACCGGGCCGGCCTGCTTGGCGTCTGGTCCTCAGCACCCCTCTGCACACCGTCCAGATGGAATGAATCACGGTCGCCAATAACACGGCCACTTGGGCAGCCTGAGATCAGCCAGCCCAGAGCCCAGAGGCTGTTGTGCTGAAGTGGTGCTGGGTGGGAAGCCCTCTCCCTGAGCCCGGGCCGGGTCAGACCTGCCGGGAGGGACTGCAGGATGTTTAGACTGTGACTCGTGAGGTCTGGCAGTAGACAGCTCTTTCTGCACTGTTGACAGGGCTGGTGACAGCTTAGCTTCGCAGTTGCCAAGGGGAGTCTGACTCTGGGCTTTGACGAGTTCAGCTTCCCCAACCGGCCCGGCCTCCGTGCACCTCCGTGAGCAAGGTCTGGCCAGGTGGAAGGGCCGTGAGGCAGTGGGTGACGTCTGGGGCCATGAGAGTAGAGCAGCACATTTCTCCTTCCAGTCAGGAGCAGGTCGTTGTGGGGAAGAAAAGGCCAGGGGGAGAAGGTTTTATGGGCCAGGGCTGGGGGAGCCCTATCTGCCATCTTCGTGTGGTGGTTGTCAGAGCTTCATAACTGCAGTGAGAAGGAAAATTGTCCTCATTTTGGAAGCCTCTATATAATTGAGGATTTATTTGACTGCAAGTAACAAGACCTGATTCATAGTAGCCTAAGCTATGGGATGTTTATGTCACAAAACAGGAAGTTGGAGGTAAAAAGTCTCAAGTTGAAGACTCACTCACAGTCTCATTGGGTTACCAGGCATTTTCTCTCCTCAGGTAAGTCATTGAGTCTTCTATGGGTTGCCTCACATCTGCCAAGGGGCTGCCACATTTCCAGAAGTCACAACTGTATTCAAAGTAGAAAGGTAGCAGGGATGGGAAGGTAGAATGACAGAGGATCCTTTTCAGGGATCATTGTATCAATCAAGAAACACAAATGCTCTAGAAACCTAGTCCCACCTAACTTTTCTATCTAATTGATAAGAGTGTTGATCAGAATTGGACCACATGGCCATCCATAGCAGCAAGGAATCCTGGGAAAACAAGTGTCTGGCAAAGGTTAATGCAATAGCTATGGCTGCCTTCAACCAGTGGTGACTCAGACTGAGGTTCTGTTGGCCAGGCAGAAGGTTGCTGGGGGCAGAGGAATGGTTTCTGCTACATACCCGTAGAGAGTGAGTCCAGCATGGTACTACACAGACACATCACCACCCAATATGAAAGCCAGAGACAGAGGTGAATTTGAGAAAGGTCTTCAGGCCTGTGATGGATTCCCAAGACTGTTGGTGTGTGGTATAGGAAGTCACTTTCCATGCCCTTCAAGGCCCTGTCAGCTTTGCCTGCTTTGTGAATAGTCCTGTCCCCTCTGGGCAGAGCTGGATGGTTCTTCCTTCTTGCTTCTATTGCCTTGTGTTCACACTTGGATTGCATGAGCTGCCACACTGCACTTGGAATCAGTGGACATTTATCGGGTCCATCTACGGTCCTAGTCTTGTGCTTGGTATCTCTCTGCATCAGTTCAGGTAAAATGTGGCTTCCAGGGGTCACGAGGCCATGGACATTCATGGATGGTAAACTCACGTGAGCTTTAAACTTAGACAATCAGGCCCTTAGGGCCCACCAGGCTCACACCTCCAGCCTCATGTCTTCACCTTGAAATGCCCCCTCCCCTTCCCTCCCCTTCCCTTCCCTTCTTCCTTTAACCACCCACCCACCCATCCACCTATCCATCCACCCATCCACCTATCCATCCACCCATCCACCCACCCACCGATCCACCCATCCACCCACCCATCCACCCACCCATCCACCCACCCACCGATCCACCCATCCACCCATCCACCCGTCCATCCACCCGTCCATCCACCCATCCACCCATCCACCTGTCCATCCACCCATCCACCCACCCATCCATCCACCCATCCCTCCACCTGTCCACCCATCCACCCATCCACCTGTCCATCCACCCATCCACCCACCCATCCATCCACCCATCCCTCCACCTGTCCACCCATCCACCCACCCATCTGTCCATCTATCCATACCATCCATGTTTTTCTTCTCTCTACACTTTGCATTGCTATTCTTTCCCTTCTTTGCTTAGCCAGATTTCCCCAATCCTGGGGCTTCAGCTTAGATGTAATTTCCTCTAGAAAGCTCTCCTTCCCCTCCAGACTGGGCTGGGGATTTGCTCTGTGATCTTTCCCATCCTGCATATCGTGGCTCCAGTCAGTGTTTGGTATCTGCCTGACTTGCCCAGCAGTGGGATTAGGTTGCATAGACCTCTTCATTGCCAGTGCCTGGTACAGTGTCTGAGCCATTCTGGTGGGTTTTTGTTGAATGGCTGAGTGACCGTTTCCCCCTGAATCTTTACTACTGGATCTCGAGGAAGAGCTGGCTTGGAAGAGACCTCTGAGTGCTCAGCAGGGCTGTAGCAGAGTGAGCACTAGGCTGGTTCTCCTGTCACTGCACAACCATGAGAAAACAGGTGTTTTTCTTCTGGGAAGAAAAGAAGCATAGAAGTAGCAGCCAACACTCTGTACAGGAGGAGTCCCTCTGGCTTCTCAGTGCAACGCCACTCTGATGGCCGTGCAGGTGGAGAGTGGAGGCAGAGCCGCTGTCGTGCGGTAGGAAATCAGCACAACTTCAGTGCCATGAAGCTGCTCGGACTCATTCGCTGTGGTTTTACAGCTTGGCAGGCAAGTGGGTCTCCCCAGTGGCAGTGGCGATGCTGGCGGCTCCTCTCGGGGTGTGTGGTGGAGCCGAGCCTCTGTCTTCCCAGTTTTGGGCTTGTGAGCTTTGCTCCCAACTCTTTCCCCTCTTCAGATCCAGCAGCTCTCTCTTAGCCCTTCCCAGGTGACCACACCTTCCTCCATCAGAGGCTGGGAAGGGCTCATTCCATACCCGTAGAGAGTGAGTCCAGCATGGTATTACACAGACACATCACCACCCAAAATGAAAGCCAGAGACAGAGGTGAATTCGAGAAAGGTCTTCAGGCCTGTGATGCATTGTGTAGTTGAAGGGGGCGTCTCACTATGCTGCCAGTCTGGTCTCCAGTACCTAGGTTCAAGAGATCCTCCTGCCTCAGCCTCCTGAGCAGCTGGGTGCTCTTCACTGTTCCGGATCCATGTGATGAGACTGGACTCACTTGGATAATCCCAAGTCACCCAGTCTCGAGGCTCTCAATTTAATAACACTTGCATCCTCCTTTCGCCATGTCAGGTGGCACATCCGGGTCCCAGGGCTCAGAATGAGGATGTCTTCGGGGCACCATTAATCTGTGGACTACAGGGAGGAGAGGAGTGGCTGCATGGCCGTCTTTCTCTCTGGCTGTCTCTTCTTAGGGTCCCTTGCCTCCCAGGGGTCCCTGGAGCCCCAGAGCAGGGTTGGGTACTGAGCTCTGTGCACAGTACACAGCTTGTGTCTGGTGCATGCTGGCAGTGCCATGGTCAGGCCTGGCCTTTCCCAAGCTAACGTCCAGCTCGGCCACCCTGACTTGAGGCTCAGCAGCAGAAGACGGAAAGCCACCTGCTCTTCCTGGGTCATTTAGCCATCACAGTGGAAAAAAATTCGTTTCAATTATTTTTCCTAAAAAAGTATAGTTTTGTGTTTATGGGATTAAGGACTTTTTTGTTCCTTTGAGGATCTAGAGAAATGGGGGGCATGGTGGAGCCCAGTGAGAACCAAGAGGCAGGTGGCCAGGAGAGGTCGGCTTAGCAGAGCAAAATGCAAGCCAGAGAGTGGGACGCAGAGAGACAGGTCTTCTGGGAAAGGGATGGGGAGTGAGAGACAGAGAGAGGGGGCGGACGCAGAGGGGATTAGGGTGGGTTCCACGCATGGACCGACTCCCTGGGATGAGCGTGATCCTGACACACTGCACACAAGGACTCACAAACGCACAGCTCCGAAAGAAACAATAAAAAACGCAAAGGGCTGCGGCTACAGCCTTGAGGCAGTTTAAGAAACGCAAGCACTAGAGGAGTTTACCAGGCATTAGGTTTGAAATTTTACAGCTTCCGGAAGAAGGCTCCGCTACTGAAGACAACAGAATCCCAGCCTTCTGAAAGCAAGTAGTCCTCTTGTCTTTGTGAAGCGCCTGATCAGGAGGGATGTCGCTGAGGGGCACCTGGCTCCAGACAGCGGGTCCCCTCCCTCCGGCTTCCGAGCCTCCTGGGGGCTCTGCACCCTCTGTTCTGGCCACAACGCCAGGTGGGATCCACTGCAACTCAAAAATCCCAAACACGGGAA
Organism: Heterocephalus glaber; assembly: GCF_053883595.1. Taxonomy (NCBI): domain Eukaryota; kingdom Metazoa; phylum Chordata; class Mammalia; order Rodentia; family Bathyergidae; genus Heterocephalus; species Heterocephalus glaber. The sequence continues at coordinate 5,269,634 of NW_028258293.1, forward strand.
GAGCCCTGTGTACCCACCCCGATGGGCAGCTGGACTCAGGATCGCTCTGCACAGCGCCTGCAGTTGTCTGCTGCAGGGGAGGACCTGGGACTCGAAGCACATCCTGAGGGTGGCCTGCCTGCTTCCGGCGCTTGCAGAAGACACCCATAGCGTGTCGACTGAGAAACACAGGCGCAGGACACACATTTGTGTGTGTAGTGTGAGCTCTGTGTTGTTACGAAAAACATCAGAATTATTTGTGGTCGCTCCCAGGTGTTGGGAGTATGGGGAACATTTCCTCCTCCTCCTCGCTCACCAAAATGAACGGCACAGTGTTTAAGCACCTGGATCTGGAGCTGGGGCGCCTGCTGTGGACTCCTGCCCCCTGCTGGCCGGCCGTGGGACTCCGAGTCTCAGCTTCTCTGTGGAGGGTGCTGGTGGCTGTCCCCTGAAGCACCGGCCCTGGCTCAGGGATGACCAAGCCCCGGGCTGGACCAACACTCTGCTTGGAGTGAGTGCTCAGGAGATCGTGCTGGGTGGTTATTTCCAAGCAAACTAAAAACTTTAACACGAGGACCGTGTAGTCTGCCCCCCTGCCTTATGTCAGACCTACCCTGAGGGTTAAAAAATGTTCTCTTCTGGCCCATCATCACCTGCGATACTTCGGGAGCAGCTAAAGACCTCCTGGATAGCAACACCCACTCCCATTTGGAGGGAAGTAGGATCTCAGCTTTCTTCCGGCCGCCGCTGACACCTCCTCCCTGATGCCGGCTGTGTCACCCAGAGGCTGGTCCCTGGCAGGCAGGATGGAGTGATGTGGGGGGGGGGAGTACATCTGTGAGGGACAGCTGCACGTCGGCCCCAGACTCAGGGCCAATTGCAACACGCACTGACGGTCACACGGCCCGCGGGTCGGGTCGGGAGTCTTTGTGGCTCATTTCAAACTTTTATTTTTTCAGTCCATGTTTGAGTGCGTGGTTGCGTTCACTGTGGGGTGCTGGCCCGTGTGCATCACACACCTTCCGCCCCTCCTCTCTCCCCTCCCCTCTTCTTCATCTCTTGGTTCTCTCCTCATTTGCGAAAGATCTCTCTTCCTGCCGTATAGGTGTCCACCGACAGATGAATGCATAAAGAGGATGTAGTGCTTAGATGCAGTGGAGCACTACTCTGCCACGAACAAGGATAGACTCAGGTCATCTGTAGGAAAATGGACGCACCTTGAGACCACAATGCTAAAAGAAATCAGGCAACAGGCTAAAAGATTTGCATGGTCTCTCCTACGTGAGAAACCCAAAATGTGTATAAATTAAAGAGCGAAATAAAAGGCAGATGATAGGGCCAGGCAGACCACACCAGGCATGGTTTCATGGGGTTCTTTGCAGTGAGCGTGCTCGGGCGGCTCTACGTCCACACTCGTCCACGGGCAGTGCACGGCCTGCAGCTCTGCTGACCGCGCCCATGCTCAGCCCTTCAGGGCCTCCCAGGTCCCCCACGCCCGCCGGCCCTGCGCCTGGGTTCCTGGCTGTCCCTGCCCCTTCCTGGCTGCCTCCTCCTCGCCCTGGCACAGGGAGCCCCGGAAGCCCCACGGTCCTTCCTCAGCTCCACTGCAGAGGCTGCACGCAAGCGCAGAGCTGCTCGTGAACCTCGAGTTACCACGCGACAGTGTCTCCACCCCTGTCCCCCTCCGGTTCCGGTTCCGGTTCCCAGGGCTAGACCCAGCCCACGGAGCTCCGAGAGGGAGCGGCTGAGTGGCCGGATTGCCCTGCTGGGTGCCCCCTCCCCTGCCGGCTCCAGGCTCCTGCAGCAGGCCCTGGCTGCGGGCTCTGGGAGGAGCCGCCTGGAAGCTCTTTATGGGATTCCAGAAGCAGCAAGGTCATCAGTTTTACAGCTTTGCTCTCGGTCTGTAAACACAGCCCCTGGAGCAGGCGCGGCTGGTGTGAGGGCCTTTGGAGCAGGGACCGTGACAGAATAAAGGGCGCATTCTGCTCTGCCAGACCGCGAGCTTCGGAGTAACGTGGGCCTGGCAAACCAGGGCAAGCCAGCTGCGCCCAGGGAGCTAGATTTCCAGGGCACCGCGTGTGAGTGCGGGCGTGCATCTGTTTTGTCCGGCCACACAGCAGGCAGCAGCTGCTTTGCTGTGCAGATTCAAGGGCCTGGGCAGGCCAGATCAGGCGACCAAGTCAAGGCCAGGCAAGCCCTGCGGCCTTGCAGTCCGAGTGTCCCCACCCTCCCCAGGGACACCCGGCCCGGGGAGGGGGGGGGTACTGCAGGCAGGAAGTGGCACGAAACCACTTTTCACGAATGCCTGCATCTGTGATCTGTGCCAGGCACACTCCCTGAGACCCAGTACACTTCCATGAGGGGCTGTAAATGAACCTGGACCGATTCCATTCTTTCAAGCAACACTTACTGAGCACTCCCCTTTGCCGGGGCCTGAAGTCCGGGGCTCCACGCAGTGCTCCCCAGACGGTTTGCTCTCTCTGGAACTCCAATTGTGCCAGGGGATGAAGACAATCTGCGGAAGACCCAGCGATGGGTGTGGAGCCAGGAGGCTGGTGGGCAGGGCCGGGTCCTTCCCGCTCTGGGAACCAAGACCCCAGGCCGGAGGAGGGAAGAGTCTGTGGAAGGGGTGAGGCAGGCTGAAGGCCAGGAAAGAGGGAGGCACAGCTGGATGCTGCCACCGAGGAGGCCTCATCTTCCTTCCAGACTCTGGGCAGAGAGCAGGAAGTAAGGATGTCCCAGGAGTGGCTTCCCGGAAGTGTGCTCGGGGCAGCTGCCATCGGAGGCCAGGCCCAGGCCCTCCCTGAGCAGTCTGAGTCCCGCAGAGGTGACTTCCTGGTGAGTAACTCAGCGTCCCCAGCATGACAGCAGCCCCCGGACAGGTCACCCTAAAGGCGAGCCTGCAGTCTTCCTCCCGGGCCCCATGAAGCCCTGGCCATGACCTCTGTGCCGGGCGTGGACGCCACACTGCAGGACTGGAGGAGCATAGCCTGCAGTGGAGATGGATGCAGACTTGCTGTGGAGTGACTGGCTGCGTGACATACAGTCTCGCCCTTAGAGCCGGGGACCTTGTGATCCAGGGAGGTCATTTGGCCGTGGGTTCTGGTGATAGAACCCAAAAGCTTTCCAAGTGAGGCTTTTTTCTTTGTGTGTTATCTGAAAGGCACAAATAGGGGTGAAAAAGCAGGACCTGAGAGTACATGTTTAAGCTGACACATGATTTCCGAGCCCCAGTCCCAATGGGATGCTGTGAGTTCTTATTCTGTACATTTTGCAATTGATCTCTGAACAACAGAATTGCACGACATTGCGTTTTTGAGCGCCCAAAGTATAATTTTGTTAAATACAAGCCTTTAACACATACCTTCGTTTTAAAAACTCTTCTGGTGTATATTCATATTGTAATTTGCTTCGAGGCTGAAGCAATGGAGGGGAGCTGGGTCCTGGAACCAGCAGCGCTGGAGGCTGAGTGCTCCGGGCCTCCTAACTTGTGGGTGGAGGCTCCAGGTTGATCTCCCGAAAAGGTCCTTGCCTCTGAGATCACGGACACCTCATGTGGGACAGGTTCGGGGCCACAGTTTGGACAAGGGTGTCACCCCGTCAGAAGCCAGCACTTGGCTCCCCTCCGCACCCATTAGGGTTTTCTAAAGGCAGAGCCAAGGCTAAGCAGTAAGGACAGGTGGGCAGAACTGTGCGGGAGGGCAGGCAGGAGGAGCGTGCAAGGGGCCGGGAGGGCGGAAGGCTCCTGCCTGCCCCGCCAAGCCCGGGCAGCTGCATGCTGAGTGGCTTCTGCACAGCTCTCCATGGGGCCTGCAAGGGTCCTGCCCATTGGTCAGGGTGGATCGCAGTCCAGTCGGCGGTGCGATTTGCTTCAGTGCCTTGCCAGAAGTGATCCTTCATTGCCACATTCTCTGGGTTCACGAAAACCAACATCCTCTCTTTCTTCTCTCTCCTGTCTATTATCTATCGATCATTTATCTACCTACCTATCTATCTCTATCACTAAATACCTCTTCCACGCTTCCCTCCATGCAAGGCACTAATGTTTGTGTAGTCCTTCGTGGTTCACGAGTGATTTCATGCACATTTTCTCACAGTTCTCAGCAACTCCATGACACTGAGGATAGGGGCTCAGAGAGGGGTGTGTGTAGACTGACTCGATACCTTGGGACTATAAGTTAAAGTCACGAGAGGTGCCCAACCTTCAGTAGCCAAAGAAGGTAGGATTCCACAAAGGCTCAAGTAGCTTAGATATGAGCATGTATCTTTGGATTCTGTTGGATGCAAAACCTGTGACTTACAGTGGTAGAGACATTTACAGGTCCTAGGGGCCAAAGAAGGGGTCCGATCGGGAAATCAAGTGGCAGTGCGATTCAGACCACTGTCAGCTCAAGCCTGGAGATGTGACTCCATCCCTGTCCAAGTTACGTGGCCACTAGGAGTCCATTCAGCTTGCCACCGCCAAACCACCCAGACCTCTGGCAGCCCGTGACTCGGGGACGCTGAGTGGACGATCCCAGGCTTCCTTGGATGATATAATACTTTGCTCAGTTGTTGTAAGAGGCAGCACCCAGGAAGCCCTCCTCTTCAGAACTTCTGCCCAACCAAACAGTTCTGGACCAGATGATTACAGTAAGCAAGGCTTCTGGTCAGCCCCTTCCCTGGGTAAATACCTTTAGTCTGTGGGACATCTTAGATGACATACACAAAGGTTTAAAATAATTAAAGCCATCACATTAATATTTTTGTGTTGAGCAGGCCATGTTTGGTATTCCTGCATACTGGTAATATTTAACAAAACTTGATCTATTAAAATGAGATTCATGTTTTTCTAATTTAAAATGTATCATGGCCATACTATCGAGATACAGCCAAGTGGATATTCATGTCCATTGTATTTAGAGGCATAATTTATTAGGTTAAATGCTTTGTTGATCAGATAATTGATGCCCTTAAAACAAAAGTGAAGTTTGGGGGTGTAGCTCAGTGGTACAGCACTTCCTTGTGTGGTGAGCCTGAGGCCCTGGGTTAGATTCCCAGCACCACACACACCACAGACACACACACACACACACACACACACACACACACACTTTAAACTATTTGAAGACTTAATTTCCTAAGGTTACAAATGTAACCAAGTATTGGCTAATGTTTCTTTGAAAGGGACTAAAAAGAGATAGCTGCAATTTGCTCTACTTATAGGTAGAAAAAAAATAAGATTTGTAAGCTGAATATAAAACCCTGGAAGAATTTTTTTAGGGGGAGGGTAATGTGGCTTGAACTCAGGGCCTTCGCACTGAGCTACGCCTCCAGCCCTTTTTCATTTTGAGACAGCATCTTGCTAAGTCACTAAATTGCCCGGCTTGTGGCTCAAACCTGAGATCCTCCTCCCTCAGCTTCGAAGAGTGCTGGGATCACGGGTGTGCGCCACCAGGCCCTGGTGAGGCGAAAGAGAAAACAGTGTTTCTAAAATTTTACCTTGAGGAATTGACTACTAACTGAAAACCTCCTAGAGAAAATGCTCAGTCATCTTCTCAGCACACAGAACTTTCGGGGTGTCAAAGTAACTTAGAGTCCCGGAGGAGCCCTGGCCAGCCCTGGCCAGCGTCCCCAGGACAACCTCCCTCTGGCCTCTTCGGCCCAGCCTCACTGAGACACTGCAGAGCCTGGGCTGTCCTGTCCTCCTCCTCTCTGAGGCCTGCTGTGGCCTCTGGCTCTTGAGGCCTCCCCGAGGGGCTCGGGTCTGGGTCTGTGGCTGCTTCTGTGTCCTCCCCCGACGCCCACCTCGCCTGGTGTGTGGGGGGCCTCGTGTGCTGCCGCCCTCGACCCTTGGGTGGGGACACCGAGCCACCCACTCGAGGGCGATCTTTGCACAGCCTGATCTCCACTCACCCGGAAGGATCCGAGATGAAACCGAATCTAACAGATTGGGGCCTCGGTGTCTGCGATTCCTTCCAGGCCAGCGAGCCTTTTGCTTCAGGAAGGCTGCATGTCACTTTGCTTTAGTCGTGGCTGTGTGTGTGTGTGTGTGTGTGTGTGTGTGTGAGAGAGAGAGAGAGAGAGAGAGAGAGAGAGAGAGAGCGCCATCAGGCAAGCTGGGCAAGGACACAGGAGGCGCCCGTCTCCGCCTCCTCTAGTTTTCAGGGAGGACTGGGTCACGCTAAGAAGTGTCAGGCCCTGAACATCAGTGAGCTTTGCTTTTCCAAACGACGGTGGCTCGTGACGGAGCTCCAGCAGCTCCCGCGAGCCCTTCTGGAGGGAGGCAAGAGCTCCTCTCTGACTGGCAGCTCTCGGTCCCGTTAGCCCCCTCCTTGCTCTGTCCTTACAATCTGTGCCTCCAGATCCCTCAGACCTCAGCCGAGGGCGTTTCTGATGGCCTGGAGAGCGCTGAGCTGCGGTGCCAGAGCCACCCTGACGGTCGAAGGCAGGCCCCCAAGGGCGCCGGGCGGGGGCTCTCGGAGCGGACAGCAGGGCCGCTCGCCGCCTTCCTCGGGCAGCAGGAACAACCTCGGCCTCTCGCTGGACGGAGACGCGGTGCGGGCTCAGCCGTTGTCCCTGCTTTGCTCGCTGGATGCCACACGGGTTTCCAGAATGAAAAGGCAGCCCTGGAAAGTTCCCAGGCCCCCGCGAGCGAGCCCCGAGTCCCCCTCACTTAACGCCGTCCGCTTCCCCTAGGTTCTCCCCCGGGCCCAAGCGCACCGTGGGGCCCAGAAGGAGCCTGAGCCGTGGGCAGGGAGGGCCGGGCCTGGGCTCTCTCCTCCTTGCCCGGCCTCTCAATCATTGTGCTTATTTGTTCTACTTCTACTTTGCTAATTCCTGTTTATATTCAGAAGCCAGGCCGATTTCCCTCCAGATCCGTCAGTCCCCAGAAAGCAGCCAGCTGTCTCCTAGGCCCCGCCTCTTCCGGGCTCAGGATCCCACCTTCCTCCCGAGGGTGTGCGTGCGTGTGTGCGTGTGTGTGCGTGCGCATATGTGTGCGTGCATATATGTGTGTGCGTGTGCATATGTGCGCGTGTGTGCATGTGTGTGTGCGTGTGTGCGTGTGCGTGTGTGTGTGTCTGAGTCGCAAATCTAGGGAGCTACCCAATCATGACCTAAAATGGCTTTAAAAGCCCTTGGGGAGTTGAACTGTCTCAGAAAGTGTAACTCCGTCATCTGTTTACCTTTCTCTGTGTGTTTCGAGGATCTCCTAGCCGAGGTTTTTCTGCTTGATGAATGTGGTCTGCACCAGTTCTGTCCAAAGGAGGCGCAGGACATAAGAGGACTTCTTCACCTCTCTGTGACAGGACTGTTTGGACCACGTGGGTGGCCAGAGGGGTGCGGGGAAAGGGGGAGTTCTGAAAACAAGCCGTAAAAGTTTCAGTTCTTTTAAAAGTGCATTAGCTGAGGTAAGGACAATCACTGCTCATGTGCTGGGGTTATCTTGGCGCTTCGTGTCTGGCTTGTCCCACCGCCAACGCCGACAGTCTCAGTGGCTGTGCAAACTATGACACATTGAGCTGCTGGCTGGGTTCCTGATTGCTGCGTTCAGGGAGGGAAGCTTGCCCCGGGCAATGTGTCATGTTCTTATTAAGATCCAGCGTCTGCCCGACTTTGCAGGGTTTGATTTATTTATCTTTTAAACTTTCATAGTCACTCTAATTAAAAATAATCACGTGTTCTTGTGCATACTTTCTATGGAGAAAATCTATTCCTTTTGTTTTACACCCTAGATTGTAATAGGTAGGCCATATCTTTTACTTCTAACTATAACATTACCTTTCCAGGGCTGTAGACTTCTCTTTCATTATTTCTCATTTCTTGAACACACATTCATCCCAGTGGGTGAATGAACCATTATCTCCTTAACAGTCTGTCATTGTTAGGACTTCTGATGCCTTACTGTAAGTAAGTTAAAGTTAACGTTGCAGTGATTGTGATGGTGAACTTGCTAGTTGGCATACAGGCTTACTTCCCCGGGATGGATTTGTAGAAGGGGAACTTGCAAGTCAGTAGTGGGAACACACGTGTGTGTTACAACAGTGGTGCTAGTTTACACTTTGTCCGTTTCTCTGTATTCCCACTTGCACATGAAGCCTTCTTACCTTACTGATAGGCACAGTGGTATGTGCAGAAAACTGGCCACTTGGGAGAATTCAAACACTTGCCAGGAATTACAATCGACAAACACTCCCGGGGGGCTGAGGAGGCACAAGCCATTCTCACACTGACGGGGACACAGTGTCCTCCTTGGTATCTGTGGGACCAGTTCTAGGACCCCCTTGGGTACCAAGTCCAGTCTAGAAAATGCTGCAGTACCTGCCCACGGCCGCCCATTCTCCTGGACTTTGAATCATTTCTAGATGACTCCTAACACCTGTGTGTCACAATGCAATATTTAAGGGAAAATGGCAAGAGAAACTGCACATATTCAGTACAGACAATCGTTTCATTTTTCCAGTACGGGGACGGAACCGAGGCCTTCACACGAGCTACATTCCCAGCACCCCCCCCCCCCCCCCGACACCTTTAATTTTAATCTTGTGACAGGCTCTCACTAGCTGCCCCGGCTGGGCCCAGACTTGCAATCCTCCTGTCTCTGCCTCCCACAGTGCTGAGATTACAGGGGCACAACTGTGCCTGGGCTGTTTTCAAATATTTTCAACCCGTGGCTGCCGAGTCCACAGGACCTGCAGACGAGGAGGAGCAACTGCACCAGTAGGACCAGGCTTGTGCAAGTAGCCTCCACAGGGCCCGGGTCAGACATCAGAGAGCCGAGCATGTGGTGGAGCCTGGCGGGGTGCGGGAGGGGAGCCCTCACCTGCGCCTCCGAAGTGCAGCTGTCCTGCTGGCTGTGGACACACACGAGGGCTTCCGAGAGGGCAGAGGCTGGGCACACCTGACAGTTCGAGTCTGGCTCCTGTCCTCTCAGGCCCTCCTCTCTTCCTCTCTGCTTCTGTTCCACTTGGGAAGCAAGAAGAGAGGGTGGAGAGAAGACCTGGCTGCTGGAGCCTGTACACATTGTTTATTTCTCAAAATGTGAAGGAAGAGACTTTCCAGTTTTGTGAGTGTTCATGAGGAAACCTAGGGGAACTTAAGAGGAAAACCCATGTTTATAGCACAGTCCATAATAGTTAAATCTTGAAATGGCCTATGTGTTCATCAACAGATGAATGCATAAAAAATGTAATGTTTATACACAGTGGAGTACTATTCTACCCTAAATAAGGCTAAACTTGAGTCATTTGTAGGAAAATGGATGCACCTTGAGACCATAATGTTTAGTGAAATAAATCAGACAGACAAGCTTCTGTATTCCATGGTTTCTCTTACAGAAGAAACCCAAAGTATAAATAAAGAACAAAATAAAAGATAGATAATATAAAGTGGGGAGATGGATCTTTCTCAAATAGGAAGGGGAACAAGGTGGGGAGGGGGGATGGAAGGGACTGAAGAAAGGAATGAAGATGTGTTATGTTCTGTACCGACTCGGCACAGGGGTGAACGTAAACATTATGCAGTTCAAACGAAAAGTGAAAACTGGAAAAAGAAAGAGAATAACACAGAGGACAAATTGGTAATCCTGAGGATCTCATAGTGTAAAATTAATAGCATATTCTACTTTTTCTTTTGCCAGAAACTAAAAATAAAAATGAAGATTAATTTTGAAAAAAATCCTCAATTTATCATTTTTGAAGAAACCCTTTGCTATTTACGTTTCAAAAATCATTTGAAAAGATTAAAACCATAATAGTATGTCTTACGTTTCAGGGAGCTAAATGTTGTACATTGCCTAAACTATTACAATAAAGCAACACTGCAGTTCTTCGAGGGTGCTATGGTGGAAATCCAGCAAGTTCGAGATTTGGATAATAAAGGAGAAATTCAGGCAAATAGAAGCAAGGGAAAGAAGTGAAGGAAGAAATAGGGAAATTGGAAGCCTGGCCGTGTGTTCGTGAGTCCTTTTCGGAAGCCCTTCCTTTCGGGAATATTTTCTGAGCGTAGTTTTCCTCCCCTCCACGTAACTTGTTAAAACAAAATGGAATTTGAAGCAGTGTGGCGAGGCCATCAGACTCTGCTGCGCGGCCTCTGTCTGCCCTTCCTGGAATTCGTCGAAGGCGACTCCGAGTCCCACCTCCCGGTTCCACGCAGGTCCCCCGGGCCTGGAGCGGAGATGAGGAGCCCACAGGGAAGAGCTCAGCATAAGCCTTTCAAGTTGTTACTGCTTTCTGTGGGTCGGCTCAACACCTGCACGGGCCTCCCAAGACCAGGCAGGCGTGATGCGTTGTCCGGGCCGACATTTCTGTTTCTCCACGGCGGCCTCAACGCGGAATGCATCGCACGTGGCGAATGTCGGGCCGGTTGGGCGGGCCGTGCCTCCGATTCCCTTAAATCTGCTTCCAGTTCCTCCAGTGCGGCAGCCGCGCAGCTGTTCGCTCCCCACGTGCGCGAGCCCGGCGCTCCCCGCGAGCCCTGGGCGCCAGGTTCATTCAGGACTACTTAGGTGCACGTAAACTTTACTGCTTGGCGTTTTGGGGCTCCACATAGCAGCCGAGAGTTTTATCCTAATCGGCCAAGAGTGTTATTTAAAAATGAATAATGATACAACAGGAGGGACACGATTGTCACCCTCAAGCACTCGGGAGAGGGCGACTGACTCGCGTTTGGTCAAAAGGCTGGGATCTGCTGGCACAAGTTTCTCACTCCTTAGAAACGGAAAGGTCGCTCTTCCCATTCTGCTGTTATGCAACTGATTTCCTTACCCCGCTCTGCCACATCAGTTCGTTACGGAGCAGGAAGTAAGAAGGGCGGGATGTTGTGGCCATGTCTCAAAGTCCCCCAAAGCCTCCTGAGGTCTTAGGTGGGGCTTTCTCCAGAGGAGGCTGAATCCAGAGTGTGTCGTTGATTCCAGGTGCAGTGCTAGGCCCCAGCATATGAGTGCAGCCCCCCCTAAGTGTCTGAATGAGATGAAAGGGGCAGAAAGAGCTGAAGGCCCCTTTGCTGCTCTTGCTGTCTTCCCCGCCCTGTGAACTGTTTCTCCTCTGCAGCGCCCCTCTGCCAGCCACCCTGCCTTGGAGCCAGCCGATTGTGCCTGAAAGCTCTATAAACTGTGAGCCCAATGAACCTTTCCCCTTTAACTTTGGGCATCAGGTATTTTGTTTCAGCAACGAGAACAGTAACTAAGACAGAGCATAAAGTAATATCCAGGTAACATCTTCCCCCGGCCTCTGCTTGAAACATTCGAACCTTTCAATCGCCCTCCTTAAAAATGTTCCCTAATTTTCCAAGAGACCCGACCTCTTCCTGAATCTTTATCTCATACTGTGGGGAAGTGACTTTCCATGGATGCCTGGAAAGCCCCCAATTTCTCTTAAACCCTGCTGGTGTGGCGGGGCCCCTGTTTGATTTGAGGCTAATCTGCTAAGGAGGAGTACGCCAGACTATCCAAGGCCGCGGGCTCTGTCTCCAGCACAGCGATCATCGGTGTTGGCCGAGGTGGGGTGGACGGCCCTGTCCCGGTGAGTTATGACAGAGGGCCCAGGTGGCGGCGGGGACCCTTGGGCCTTCAGACCCCGTGCAACTCGAGCCCTTCCCTCAGCCATCCTTCAGGGCGGTGTCAGGCAGTCTGCTCCAGTATCTGGCTGTGTGAGGCCTCCAAGGAGAGAGGGCCTGCTCGGACAGCGGCTGTGTTTACCCTGCTCACAATGGAGATGGATGGAAAGTCCCCTGCTTATCTGAAAGCCAGGCCACAGGGCCAGGAGTGGAGATAACAGCACACTGCTGTAAAAGCATTTCGGTGCAGTAAGAGGAATTCAGTGAGGCGCCAAAGCGTGGCTCTCTGGCTATCGTAGCCCGAATAGGGTCTTCCGAATCACTGCCAGCCCCAGTGTCTATTTAGGAACAGATGCAGGTGTGGCTGGGGAAGGAAGTGTGTGTAGCACTGAAATCCTAAGACCTGGTAATAGCAAAATGAGATCATCTTGCATGTAAAGGTAGAATACAAACAGGGAGATTTAATCATGAATCTCCCCTCTGCACTTCATAATAACAACTATCACTGTAGGGCCTACTATTCAAAATGCTTCACAAAGCCTTTTACAGGTGCAAAACCCAAGGAGCAGGTACTGTGAATAACTCACCCAGGACACAGACAGGCGACCTTGATGAGGTGGAATGGATGGTGCGTGGATAGAGCAGTGAGAATCTCTCTCCATACTGCCCTGTTAGGCGCACGAGGCCAGTTAGTGGGCAGATAGGTAAATAGGACAGTTCTCCTAAGAAATGCAATAATGCTTGCAAAAAGTTCTCAGTTCAGTGAATTTGGTGGAAACAATAAAGATTCAATCCTATACTTTTTTCATCCCCACTTACTGCCCAGTAACAACCCATGAAGATGTCCTGATAAACAATGGTGGCAAGGCCCTGCCAGGCTTTCGGTTTACAAAGAACTTTCCCGTTGTGTTTGCTGAGTTGGACTTCCGGAGCATCAGAATGGATTCGGACTTTCTTCAGAGAGTTTCTACCCAGAACAGTGAAACATAAATGTAGTCCTGCTGCTTCTTCAGCCAGCCAGAGTGTTTTGGCTTGGTGAGATGTCTCAGAATCAGTTCAGTATGTTTCTAGGGACAAAAAGGACCTCGTGGCTGGGCGAGGGAGAGCCCGGAGTGAAAGGCGAGACTGAGCAGTGGCAGAACCAGTTCAAAGTGGCTTTGTGGGCTTGCAAAGGACCTGGGGTTTTATTACCATGCACATGGCAGCCGTTACAGAATTTGGAGCCAGCAAATGACATAATGCGATGTGTAACTCTCTCACACTACCACCCTCCCTTTGCCCTGCCCCTGCCTGTACTGCACACTGTTTGGGAGAGTTTTAATAATGTGTGTGTGCTCAGATCCAGCCCCATCACCCACCCTAACTCGGCTCCCCTCCCTGCATCCCCTTCCTCCTGTCCAATAATGACCTCCCTTCGACTTTCTTGTCTTTTCCAGATTCCACGTGTTGGGGGAAGGTGTGACATTTGTTTTTCTGAGCCTGGCTTGTTTCCCTCCATGGGATGGCCTCAGATCTGTCCATTTTCCTGAAAGTGACAAACTTCCATTTTTCCTTATGGCTGAACGTACTCTGTGTGTACATAGACCACATTTTCCTTATCTGTTCATCTGCTGCTAGGCACCTAGGCTGGCTCCATATCTTGGTTATCGTGCATGTGCTGCAGTGAACATGGATATGCAGCTTTCCCTACGGTATGCTGATGCCAAGGAGGGGTAGGGCTGGGTCAAATGGTAGCTCTTATTTTTAGCTTTTTGAGGAAACTACTGATTCCCATAGCTGCTGTACTAATTTACATTCCCACCCACAGTGCAGAAGGGTTCTTTTTCTTCCTGCATCCTTGCCAGCATGTACTGTTTATCATATTCTTGAGGTTGGCCGGTCTGACTGGGGTGAGATAGAATCTCAATGTTGCTTTGATTTTCATTTCCCTAATGGCTAAAGATGTTGAACATTTTTTTCATACACCTATTGACCATTTTTACTTCTTTTGAGAAGTATCTGTTCAATTCATTTGTCCATTTATTGATTGGGCTATTTGCTTTTTTGGTGTTCATTTTTTTGAGTTCTTTATATATTCTGGGTATTAGTCTTTTGCTGGAAGAGTAGCTGCTAGGGATTTTCTCTCATTCTGTAGGCTGCCTCTTCATTCTGTGAGTTGTTTCCCTTGCTGTACAGAAGCTTTCTAATGTAATGTAGTCCTACATGTTGATTCTTGATGTTATTTCCTGTGCTATTGAATTGCTAGTCAAGAAGTCTTTGCCTGTGTTTATAGCTTCAAGTGTTTCCCCTGTGTTTTCTTTTAGCAGTTTCAAAGTTTCAGATCTCATACCTAGTCTCTGATCTATTTTGAATTGATTTTTGTACAGGGTGAGAGATAGAGATCTAGTTTCAGTCTTCTACAAGTAGATATCCAGTTTCCCCAGCACCTTTTGTTAAAGAGACTGTCATTTCTCCAATGTATATTTTTAGGTTTTTTTGCCCAGAACCCAATGGGTAGTTGTGTGAGTTTGTTTTTGTCCTCTACTCTGTTTCATTAGTCTACAGGTCCATTTTTGTGACAGTAACATTCCGTTTTTGTTACAATGGGTGTGTAGTGTGACTTGAAATTGGGTATTATGATACCTTCAGCTTTGCTCTTTTTGCTTAGGTTTGCTTTGGCTATTCTGGGTCTTTTGTGCTTCCGTATGAATTTTAGAATTTTTCTTCTAGTTTTACAAATAATGTCAGTATTTTCATGGAGATTGCATTAAATCTGTAGGTTGCTTTTGGTAATGTGGACATTTTGACAATATCAGTTCTCCCAATCCATGAACATGGGATGTCTTTTGGTGTCTTCATTTCTTTAGTTCTGAAATTTTCATTGTGGAAGTCTTTCACCTATTTGGTTAGATGGATCTCTAGGTATTTTCTTTTCTTTGAAGCTATTGTGGATGGCATTTTTTTCCTGATTTCTTTCTCAGATAGTTCATTATCAGTGTAAAGTAAAGCTGTTGATTTTTAAACGTTGATTTTGCATCCTGCTACTTTACTGAATTCATTTATCAGCTCTAAATGTGTTTTGGTAGAGTCTTTAGGGTCTTCTAAGTATAGGATCATGTCATCTGCAAACAAGGATAATTTGACTTCTTTCTTTCTTGTTTGTATCCTTTATTTTTTTCTCTGGACTACTTGCTGTAGTTAAAATTTCAAGAATGACATTGAATAACAGTGGTGAGAGTAGACATTCTTGTCTTGTTCTTGACATGAGGGGAAATGCTTTCAGTGTTCCCCATTCAGAATGATGTTGGCTGTCAGTTTGTAGCAGATGGGCTTTATTATATTGGGGAATGATCCTTTAATTTCTAGTTTCATAGGGATATTCATGAAGGGATGTTGAATTTTGTTGAAGACCTTTTTCTGTGTCAATTGAGAGGAGCACTTGATTTTTAAGGAGATTGAAGCAGCAATGAAAAGTTTTCCAACGAAGAAAACCAAGCACCAGATGGGTTAATGGCTGAGTTTTACCAAACATACAAGGAAGAATGAATGCCAAGGCTCCTCAAACTAGTCCAAGAAATAAAAAGGGAACAAACACATCCAAACACTTTCTGGGACATCAACACCACCCTGAAACAAAACCAGACCAGGGCACAACAGAGAAGGAAGACTGTAGACCAATATCCTTGAGAAACATAGAAAAATTCTTAAAAAGATACAAACCAAATTTAGCAGCACATTAGAAAGATCATACACCATAATTAACTCAGTTTTATTCCAGGGATGCAAAGATGGTTGAACAAGTTTAAGTCAATCAGTGTAATGCACACATAAACAGAATCCTGATGTGTAGCTTGGAAGGATCCTACTGGCTGCCTTGGAAGGGGACCAGTGCGTTCAGGACACCTGGGACTTGGGTGGTGGTGATGGAGGTGGAACAAATTGGATGCATCTGAGGTATATTTTGGAAGTAAGAATTACAGAACTTGATGATGGATTGACCGTGGAAGGGGAGGAACAAGGAAGAGTAAAGGGCAACTCAAGATTCCTGGGTTGAGAGGCTGGGTAGATAACAGTGATGTTTGCTGGGATGGAAGAGATGGCCAGAGAAGGCTTGAAGGAGGTGACCAAGAGCTCAGTGATGGTTATGTTAAGCAGATCCCCAAGGACAGACGTGCAGTGAGCAGTTGGTGGTGTCATCTAGGAGGTCAAAGGAGCTGTCTGTGACAGAGATATAAACACAGGAGTCACTGGCTAGGCTAAAACATTGTCAGAAGCAAACAGTGCTCAGCACCAAGCTTTAGTATTTAGTATTTTAGCACTCTAGAGACAGTGAAGAAAGTGGAGGACCAGTCACCAACATGAAAACCAAGGGAAGAGTATGGCAAATCGCAAAGAGTGGTCATTACATCCGTGGCAATCAAGAAAGGCGAGGATGGCATTGCAGGTTTAAATGTACATTTCTAGTAGTCTCAAAAGGAAGGGTTTGCAGAGGTTTCGGGACCTATTCAGGGCAAACACAAAGGACTTGATGTTAGTTTGTAGATTTTGAAGACTACTTTAAAGTACATTTTACCCTTGTTGGTTATTGGTGGGGTGGGGAGAGGCATAGGCAAGGTAAGATTCCTCATCCAGCTGAGATCCGGGAACATCACCCCGCACAAGGTGTTCTCAGCACTGGGCTCCGAGGGAGGGGAGAACTCAAGAACAGTCTTTACAGACGAGCAGCAGTGCAGGCGGGGTGGAGTGCACCACCTTGGCACTCAGGGCAGAATTGTCCTGTCTTCCTTTAACAGTGTCTTTCAGAGCAGATCCACCGAGATCTGGCAGGGGCACCACCGGCAGTAGGTTGAATTAAAGGCAGGATCTTGCATTTGGGGTTCCAACCAGGGCTGAGTTTCTCTTTAAGAACCAGGAAGGAAAAGTGTTGTCTTCTAATTGGATCCTCAGGATTTCCCTTTATGGAACCTGAAAATAAACAGACCAAACCTGCTCTGCCTAATGTAGGCTTCTTCAGAGATGGGGCGGGGGCGGGGGGGGAACCCTGGGGACTGAAATAGGACAGGAGTTGATGCCCACAGGAGATTAGGAGATTTCTGGAGATGGGAGCACACACACACACACACACACACACACACACACACACACACACACACGCACACACATCGTGACTGGACCGACAGGGCCAGATCATACAGAGGTGCCAGCAGCAGCACAGCAGGCCATCCAGGGGAGAGACCACACGAGCCCTGACTGACCAGCTCTGTGTGGGGAGTGCATCAGCTCCTCTGCTTAGGTCCCGTCCCTTCCAGGCATCCCACACCTCAGGAAAATAAGGCACAGTGGGAGAAACAGAGTTAAGGACAGGTTCATTTGCAGTGTAAAGTAATTGGTTTTTGGGGGGAATTTCTGAAATCAACTGGGATAAAGTTAACATCTCTTTGTCTCTTTTCTTTTTGGGGATAGAAGTATAATCACCAAGGAGCAAGCCTGCTCAGTGGGGGAGAAAAGCAGTTAGAAAATGTATTTATAAGCATCACTGCCATTCCTGATTGGGCTCTGATGCCTTTGTTAACGTCAGGAGATTCTATCAACTCATTAAGCTCCTTAATTTCTTCAGCAAATGTCCGTCCATGGACCATTCACCAGTTGCTGGATGCTGGAGATGCAGATGAGGACCCAGGGTTGCTGGCTTCATGGCCCTCAGATGCTAGAGGGAAACACAGACAATAAACAGGTGAACAAGGAAGCTACTAATAATATCATTGCAGTAGGTGATAAAGAACAGGAGGAAAATAAAGCAGTGCTTGTAGAGAGAGCCCTGTGGGGGGATTTCCTGGTAATCAAGCAAGGCCTTTCTGAGCCATGACCTTTGCTCTGAGATAAGCAGAGCCAGCCTTCTGCAGCCATGGGGAGGGACAGATGGGCTCGCAGCTGCGCCTCCAAACATGGCAGCGAGTTTGAGAAAGGAAAACAGTCCTTGTGGCTGGAGGCCAGGCAGGGAGGGACGTGGCAGGTAATCTGTGTGGAGAAAACTGTAGGTCAACTGGGGGCTGAGGGCCAGTGCTGAGTCTGGGCTCTCCCGGAGCCCTTGTGGGTGGAGCCAGCAGGAAGCTGCTGCACTAGTGGTGCTGGCGAGGGAGAAACTAGGGCGGCCCAGGCCGGGAAGGAGCTGCCCTGGGAATCAGGCTGGGGAAGCTTGGCATTTTCCATCCAGTAGTGCAGCCCTAGGGCTCGGAGGAAGGGCGTGGGGCCGATGGGGAGAGCAGAGGAAGGGCTGGGGTGGGGGTGGGGGGTCCACGCTGGGCCCCTGCACCCAGGGCCGGACCCAGGTCTGGGCTCCTTGTGTTCCAGCTCTGCAGGACAATGCCTGCACATGTTTGTTCACCGTGGAGAGGGGAAAGCTTTGGGGACGAGTGCCCGGAAGCAATGCTTAGCCTGTCCTTTGTGAGCATAAGCCATTTGGCCCTGGCCTCAGACTTACAAACTGTCACACACAGGCCTCACGTGGGGTGGAAAGCAGCTTGTTGGCCGTGGGCTCCTCGGTGTCTGGAGCTCAGCCCTGGCCCGGGGGGCTGCTCCCCTCCCTCCTGAGTCACTGCCATCCTCTTCCCAACACCACACTTGATTTTCTGGAAGGAATCCTGGGAAACACAGTTTTGTCTCATCTTGCTACCGTCCCCTTTATTTACCTTTACCTTTAGCCGTTCCTCACTTTTATATGTTGGAAGTGGGCATAACTGATCTTTTATAAGAGGGTTTTACTGCCCCAATCAATGGGAACCCTTGGATTTCAACTGAGCTCTCCCTGGATAACCAAGGACGTCGAGGCGCAGAGGCAGAGGGGGCCTTCACAGCCGCGGGGTGACTCAGTGGCTCAGGATGGGAGCCACCTGCTCTGTGCCAGGTCTTCTTCCCAGCAGCACGCAGATGTCCAACGGCGCTCTTGAAAACAAACAAGAGCTCACATATCCTTACTGGAACAGAATCCAGATTTGCTTGGGGCGGGCTTCCCCTCCCCCTCATGTGACCACTTCCTCTTCTGAGGGACTCATTCCCAGCTCCTGGGTGCAGTGGTCTCAGTACCAGGGCAGGCACCGTGGGGAGGGCCTCCCTGTGTGGACAAAGGCTTGGGAGCTGGGAGCCACCTACCCAGGGGAAGAACCAACTGACTGACCCACTGTGTGCCTTGAAGCGTCTCAGGCCACATGGGGGCCACACAGAGTCAAGGTCCTCGCGGGGCAGGGGAACCAGGGCCACACCTGGGCAGGTGTGCAGACTTCCTGGGGCGCAGTGGTAAACATTTCACAGCGAGTGAGAGGATGTCTTGGTGGCGTTTGCCAACTCCATGGTTTGAAGCATGGCACAGCAGGCTGTTCCCGGCTGCCAAGGTGGTGCATGGTGGGGAGGAACACGCCAAGTTAGCGGGGCACCTGGCTGCTGGCACTGGGGCACCTCGGAGCTGCAGAGGCAGCCTGGGGTCCGTGCTCCTGTCCCTTACAACCTGCTGATCTGGGGGGCCTGTAACCGGCAGGGTGGAGATCACCGAGAGCCTTCCTGGCTGAGCCTTGGGTTCAGTTAACCAAGGGAGGGGCAGTGGAGAGAGTTGGGAGAGAGGGTGTGTGTGGGGGGCGCAGCAGCTCCTGGTTCCTACACGTTTATTTCATCTTTGTGCTGTTTCTTGTGTGCATGCCGCAGATTTTTAAGTATGCAGCAAAACTTTCTTGGAAAAGGAAGAAACATTTGTTCCAGTGACCCAGCACTGTCCACCTCTGCTATGGACTGATCTGCCCCGGGGTCTAATGCTCCAACAGCTCGCCTTGGCCTGCTAGCTGGCTGGCCTGGCCAGGTCCCCGTCCTTCTGTGGACCTTACCGTCCCCAGGAAAAATAAAGCAGGCAGGGCCTGCGTGGAGCCAAGTTGGTGAAGTCGTGTCTGCTCTCCTGCGTCTCCCAGGCCACCCCTGGGAGACACACCCTCCGGCTACTGATCCCGTGCAGCAAGAGAGGTCTGCGTTCCTGAGACTTGAGCTCTTAAATTCCTTCGGAGATTTGACTTCTTTGTGTCCCTTTCTGCCCATTCTATATTGAAGTTGCCCTTGTTAGTTTGGGAGCTCTTCCAGTGGGCAGCGGGCCTGGCTCAAAGGTTTGTTTAGGGCTAAGGGGGGCGGGACGCAGAGCGGGACAGATGGCTTCGGGCTGATGTAAGTGGGCTTTTCCCCTTATTGACTCTGCTTTAGGCTTCACCCCCTCAACTTTAACTGTCGAATGAAGGAAGTTGTTTTATTCCTAAACTCCAAATCAACCCACTAAAACTGAAGTTGTGAGCAAGACCTAAACCCTAGGAGGGCTTTTACAACTGGGCACCACACGCCCCCCAGTGGCAGGAAACCAGCAATACATGTCGTGGAGAGCTCAATTTTTGCCTAAACTACATCTAGGAGATAGAGTTTTCTTTAGTTCTACAGATTCTGTGCAGATGTTTTTTAAAATGATGAGATTCTGGGCAGGCATGTTATGGAGTGCTAGCAATGCATAAGAATGTCTGCACTGAAGTTAACCATAATGTAATTTATACAGTTTTAAAAATTGTATCTAAGAGATGAGCTTTCAGAGAGGTAGAGGGGAAGGCTGACACGTGCTTTCCCACTCCGTGCTTGCTGCTTTTACCGTGGCTTCTCTGCAGATGCACGTGTGGACGTCCGCCGTGTGTGGAGGGAATGGTGACAGCAGTTTCCAGCCGTGGGGAGAACTCCGCAGGGCGTCATTCTGCGAGCTTCATATTCACCTGTGTGTTCATTCGGTCTGCGCGTCTTATTCATCCCCACATAGCCTTCTGCAGGGCACTATGATCTTCATCCTGTCAGTGAGGGTACTGGGGCTCCACGCGGCAGGGAAGGAGGTGTGAGAAGTGGCCGCACGCTCTGCCCGAGGCCGAGCAGCCAATCAGCACCGGCCGTGGCCTCGGGAGGGCAGGACGTGCCTGTCAGTCACTGAGGCTGGGGTCCCGGACACACTGGTGTTCAGGACGGGCGCTGCGGTTCAGGCTGGATTCTCTGTAATGCCGGGTGGGGGACTTTCGGGTGCTGCTCACATAGCCGTCCCCACCGTCACACTGGCTCTGCAGGGTTCGCACTGGGGTGCAGGACTTGGGCCCAGTCTAAAGTCTGCGCCCTCGGCTGCCGGTTCGGGTAAGGGGCCGCCAGCCTGACTGCGTGTATTTACCACAACTGCTGTCAGCAGGAGAACTCCAGGGACTGCAGCGTTTTAGGGGATACAGAAGCAAGGATGTCGCTTGGGAAGCTCTGGGACCGAGACCCCCAGGTACGGACACCTCAGGGACTGTGGCTGGGAAGCTTTGGTTCCTCCCCAAATACTGCACAGGGCGAGAGTCTCTCTGGCTGCCCGGACTGGGTGCTGTGACTTCCCCCTCAGTGACTTATGGGAAGTCCCTGCAGCAAGGCCGACACGTCCAACCGTAAGCTCCCCTGTGCATGGACCAGGCTGCCCGCATCCCAGGTCTGTGTGCAGAGCACAGCGATGCCCTCAGAGGTGCCCGCTGTCCCCACAGGCACCGCCTGTCCTTGCCCCACACGGCCGACCTGTCCCGGTCAAGACAGCTCTGTCACCAGTAGGGCCCTGGGATCGGAACCCACCCCCCAGGTCACCTTTTGAGACTGGCTTCTTTCACGCAGGAGAATGCCTTCCAGAACTGGATTCTAATAGTGCATTTTGTTCTTCATCTCCCACCCATAAAGACAATGCCAGGTAGTCAATTCCGTGACTCCACCGGAGACATGGTCTCCCTGACACAGGAAGCGCTGAGTGACCCTGGCCTGTGTCAGCACCTTTGCTCTTCAGGTGGACACTGGGCTCACTTCCGGGACACTCAGGCAGTGTCCAGCTACCCTGGCATCTGGCACTGGCTACATCTCGACTCCTTCATACTTCCTTTCTTGGGCTAATATTCCTTTATTTTCCGTACTTTAAATAACATTTTGGAAGGAATGTATCCCTCTGCAAATCGTGCTGTAAACACCTGCTCCCATGCACCAAGCACGATGGCACTTTTAAGCTTAAACATCCTTTAAAACGTATGTTTTGAAACGAAGAGCTCTGCAGAAGTCCTGGTAAGAAGGGAGACAAGGAATCCGTATGAACTCCGCTGCAGGACAGAGCCCTCGCCGCACTCTACTGCACGCTGTCCACCAGCTTCCCCTCCACCCTCCGCCTGAGACTGGCAGCCTGGGCATTGAAAGAGCCAGGCCAAGGGCAGATTATTTTTCCTACTTGATGATCGCAAAGAGTGTGTCAGATCTACTGTATTCCAAAAGACAGGAATAGTTTCTTATGAAAAAACACAGACTTTTAAAATCATAGTGGTTTTTAAAATGCCGTGAATATATATATATATATATATATATTTTTTTTTTTTTTTTGGTTCCGGGGATCAGATTCTGGTCCTTGCACTTGCACAGTGGGTGGTGAAACCACTGAGCTACATCCACGGCCCCACTGTGCATATATTGATAACGACTCTCTTCCGTTGCATTCTTTTTGTTGGGCTCCAGTTGTGCAGAGCAACCCAGTTTGAGGATATAATTCTTTTGCTGCTACACATATAAGCAATTTTGCTTTTGGAGAATAAAACTGTAAAGACTGAGGGTCGCAGCTTTCCGAGGACCGAGTGAGTCTACTATGGAGGACTTGCCGGGAAACAAGAAGACAGCCTTCTCTTCTGCACTGAGATCACTGAGGGGTCCGGCACCTGCTTCCTTCCTTCCTTCCACCTGCCTCCCATTGGACGCTTTGCAATTCAAGGAATAAGCAGTACTTCAGGGAAAGCGGTGATGATTTTCGTTCGTGCCGTCGGGGATGCTTGGATCTGAAATGTGCTGCATACTGGTAACTTGCAAGCCAATATCTTCAAAGTCATGGGCGTGAGACTGACAGCCTCTTTGAACTTGATTAGCATCTGCGGGGCAGCGAAGGCACCAGAGCCTGTGCCTGATGATGCTTTATACGCTCCCAGCTGCCCTTTCTCCAGGCCCGGGACGGGCCCTCCATGGTACCCAATCAAGAACAGGGCTCGGATGTTTTTCAGCTCTCCTGTGGGCAGAACCCACGTCACGCCGGACTGCGCCATGCTGCAGAAGCCTGCTGGGGTGAGCGACAGCCCCGAGTGAGCCCGTTCACGACTAGGGACGACGGGAAGTGGTGGGCACAGCCTGACCCCTGCACGCGGTGAGGCTTGCCGGCTTCGCCTTCCTCCACTGAACTTGACGGGAGAGTCTTGCAGGGGCCAAGGGCAACACGGGGTACCCCTGAGGGTACCTGGGGGCAGGCTGCCTTCACATGAGTAGCTTCCATCCTTAAAGCCGACCCGATGATGACAGCCTCGGAGGAGAGGGGGAGGGTGCAGCCACCTGTGTGCAGAAGGACGCGCCTCCCAGCCCTGCGTGCTGAGGCTTGGGGTGAGTTCCCAGGGGAGACACGAGGACCCTTCTTCCCAGACGTCTTCCAGTAGTGTCTACTTCCCCACCCCAGAGTGGGCCATGGTGGTTCTCTTCCTGGGAAAGATGCACTCCTCCCTTCAGCAAAGCTGTCTGATCTACGAGATAGCGCCTTACTTTCCAAAAAGCCAGAGTCCAGGGGCTACTCGCACACTCAGCGCTTCATATGAATGCACGCAAGCCTCGCTCGGCCCAGCTTACACAGGAAGACTCAGGCTCAGAGAGAGTTGGCAACTTGTACAAAGTCAGATAAGAAGCCAAGGGCAGGCTCAGCACAGAGTAGGATCTTGCTGCTGTGCCCCATGGTTCCTGTTGGCCTGGGTGTCGGAATCCTGCCTCGAGCTGGGAACCGAGGTGCACACTTGCTGACTACCACTTCCTGCATCAGTCCTGGGACCAGCACGCAAAGGTCCCTGACAGTGTGCTCTGGCAGCCGCAGAAGGAGATAGACGAGGCAGCTTGATTGTGACTGAGAACTAGAGGAAAACAGGAAGATCAGTGGGCTCGCAGGTCCGCCCAGGTGCTTCGGGCGCCTTCCTCTCCTGGTGGTGCTCTCCATTCGTACTTCGATGTTTAGGGATGCTGAAAGCTGAGTTCTTGGAACAATTCAACTCGTTGTGTTGCATGTGTGTTGGGGACAGCAGGGACTCAGGAATAAGCTAGATTCCTGGCCCCCAGATTTGGGATCAGGGCTGACTTGTCATAAACAGCTTCTTGGAACATGAGGCAGAATGAGGTAAGGGGTGTAACTGAATGAAAAACCAAGTGCTATGGGAAGCAGAGGCGAGAGGACTCATCTCAGTGGGAGTCCTGGGAAACTTCCAGTGGAGCAGAGCATGTTAGTTAGGGTTCTCTAGAGGAACTAAATCAATAGAGAAGTGCACAATTATGTGAAAGGATTTACTCGGTAGGTTTACAGGGTCGGAGGCAGCAGAGTCCGCCATGACTGTCTTCAGGGATCAAGAATCTGCCTGGCCTCTGTGCCTGGAGACCCAGAGCATCCATGGCTGCTCCGCTCAGGAAGATGGAAGCCGCACAGCAGCAGGGGTCAAGGACGCAGCCCCAGTCCAAGGTCAAAGGCCTGGAAGCTCCCTGGAGAGGCAGAGGCTCAAGGCTATGTTGGGAGGGTGAAGGACCTGGAGACCCATGGCCAAAGGCGATGGTGTAGACCGGAGCTCTTCAGAAAGGGGACACTTCCTCCTGTCTCCCTTTTCATCCGGTCCAGACTACAAGCCTATTGGTTGGTTCCACCCACATCCAAGGTGGATCTTCCCCCCTCAGATGGCTGATCTACTGTCTGTCATCCACAGACACACCCAGGACTGTGCTCTGCTCATCTCCCAGGTGGCTTTTACTCCATTCAAGTTGATGTGCCATGTTTCCCCAGCCTTGAAGGACAGCAGGATCTAGAACAAGAAGGAGATGATACAGGGACAGATGGGTTTGTACCTTTAATGTACCATAATTTGGGTGAGAGGCTGGGTGACCTCCATGCACCAGGTTCTAGGACACAGTAAGGGATGGAGAAGCTTACGGGGCTCAGGAGCCTGGCCAGAAAACGCGCCTGGTCCATGGACCTTCAGATTGGTAGCAAATAAGAAGCAAGGCAAGACAGAAACTTATGGTGCAGCAACAAAATGGAAGCAGTGGTGTGCTGCCCCTTAAACTGGTGAGTTCCAGTTCCTGGTGAGTAGATGCAGGGGACGTGGGGAGACATTCACCTGTCTCCCGGGAAGTCCAAGACAGGGGGCTCTGCACATCCCTCCCTGGGCTCCAACAAGAGCAGTGACATTCGATCTGCAGCCTTACAGTGCTACCTCCTGAAAGAGGCATTTTGATGCTTTGAACATTGCTGTTAATATGGCAGAAAAGATTGTATTCGAAGTCAGCAAGCAAAAGAGTTTGTCCCCATTCTACTAGTTCAGCCCTGTGTCTGTCCTCAACAATAATAAAACTCTAACCATCCTGATGATCAGTAACTGCCAATATTCTCAGCCGAAAGTTCCCCAGTAAGTGCACTGAGCATCTTGTAGGGTGCTTCTTAGTGTAATCCTCACAATAACTATGATGGAGGCATGTTGTTTCCATTTTACAGATGAGGAAAATGAGATCCAGGAGGAACAGCTGGTGTCAGAGCCAGGCCTCAAGCCTAGGTTTGTCTGAGCTCAAGGGCTACGGTCCTGTACCACTATGCTGAGTTGTGTGACAGTGGACTCCCACCCGTGAGAGGTGCAGAGAAACCCTTGTCTTTCTCAGAGTACAGTGGGGAGGCGGAGGCAAGTGGATGAATATGAAGAAAAATTATAAGAAGGAATAAATTATTATTTCATGCAAAGTCTAGTGCCTTTAAATATTTGCTCAAGAAATGCATACTTGGGCTGGGGATTTAGCTCAGTGGTTCCGGCGCCTGCTGTGCAAGCACAAGGTCCCGAGTTCAGTCCCCAGTACCAAAAACAAACAACAACAAAAAATAAATGCATACTTCACTGGGAATGCAATTTACCTCTCCATCTACCTAGTAATATTTTTTTAAAATTTTGAAGAATTGTTCTATGTTATAGAATAACAGTCTTTTAAAAAATCTCATAGTAGAAGAACTTCCTTCCAAAATCCAGTTGGCCTAAAGGTTCTAAAGTGATTGAAAATGACCTTGGGTGACCTTCACGACAGAAATCACAAGCGCTGTCTCATTAAGTGCATGACGTGCCCAGAGTGCTTGTCATCCACCGAATGCTCACGTGTGGGCATTACAGTTTTCATTTTTTAGAGGTGAGGGAACGTAACCATTAAGAGGTAGAGCTCTTCATTCAAATTTATCTCAAAATGTTTGTTGCCTTGGACCGGGAAACAGCTTCGGAGGCACAGCTCAGGAATAACTTATAACCATTCCCTTTCTGCCAAGCCAAGAAAAGAAAATGTATCCCCCACCTATTAAAAAGCAGTCCTCAAGGCCCGGGGATTTAGCTCAGTAGTTCCAGCGCCTGCCTCACAAGCACAAGGTCCCAAGTTCGATCCCCGGTACCAAAAAAAAAAAAAAAAAAAAGAAAAAGCAGTCTTCAAAAAGCGTGGGCACATGAGAGTTTCAGCAGCCCCCTGCCTCTGAAGAGCCGGGGTGGCTTGGCCCTGTGCGGGCTCCGCGCACTCCCTGGGGCCCTGGCGCGAGGCTCTAGCCTTCCAGGGGCCGTGGCTCCAACACGCACCTGGTGAGAGCCCGGTTTTGCTCCCTGGCAGGGCTGGGGCTTGTGATTGTGTTTGGCATGGGCAAGTTTCCACATGAGCCTCGGACCTCGTGTTGGAACAAAACAGCGGTGGAGGGAGGCCGCGCTGCGCCGCCGTGTGAGTCAGGCGCAGGCGATGCGCCCAGGCTGAGCTATTTCCAGCAGCCCACAGGAGCACAAGTCCAGGCAGGCCTCTCCCCAGGGCAGCAGCACTGCCGGGAAGGGGCGGGGGGGCAGAGAGCTGGGATCTGACAGCCCGTGCTGTGCTTTCAGCTGGAGGACCGAGAGCTCTTCACCTCGCCAAACATTGTTTGAGTTTTGTAGAACAAACACTGGACTTGAAGTTACATCCTCAGGTTCAATATTTGGCCTAGGCAACTTCTCCCGCTCCGGGTCCCTGTTAGTCTCGGTGGTGGTGACGGGTGCAGTGACAAGGTTTTAAGAGTTCATTCACACGACCTCACTTCTTTATTAACCAGATGAGAAACTGAGGCTCGGGAGGGGAGTGGATTCACCCGGAGTTGTACAGCCCATGCCAGGGCCCTCACGCTCGGGACGGGCCTGTTTCAATCCGTGGCCCTCATTCTGTTGTGCCAGCATCAACATTCAACGAGACAAGCAGCTTGTCTCGGATCAGTTTGGAAACATGTTCCTCACACGTGACCTGCTAGTGACCACGGTGTTTACTGTCGCTAAATATCCAGGCCTCCTTTATCAGCCACTGTCATGACGGGGCTAAGATCTGCCAGGCTTTGCGTCTCAGCTGCACCCTGCTAGCTGGGTTCCTGGAGGAAATTCTAATGTCTCTTTGTACCTCAGTGTCCCCTTTCATTAAGCAGGGATAGGAACAATAGCCACCTAAGAGCGCTGTGATGACTAAGTGAGGCTATCCAAAGCTAGAGCTGGGGCAGGCATGTAGTAAATGCTCAGTAAATGCCAGGTGTCTCTGTCGGTATCCAGGGCCTTGAGGACTTTTAGATTTGTCCCTGTCATTTACTAGCTTCTTACTGTCCATACCTCAGCTTATTCATCCAGGAGAAAATTTTTTATTGCCTTGCTGTTCCACATGGGACAAGTTTACCTGCACAGATATGCTACGCAACAGATACCTATTTATTTAACGCAGCCATAGGTGAGTGAATATTTACAGAAAAACAACTGCTCCGGGTGTGCTGTGAGGAAGACAGACAAGTTCTTGATTTTAAGGCATTAGAGCTGCGCGGGGAGGAAAATTAAGGCAGCAGTTACAGTGCAGGGTAATTGTGGGAGTTAAAGTATGGGGTGCGGTGGAGGCACCTGGCCAGGGACCCACACGGTGGGAGGGGTCGACCCTGAAGACAGCACGGCCCGTGGCAGACAGTGCCGGTGAGGCTGGCGAGGCGGGGCGGAGAGGGCTGACTGTGCGGGGGTCGAGCAGCTGGCAGGACAGCAGGAGAGCAGTTCCTTGTGTTTGCTCTGCTTTGATTCCCCATGGATTTTAAGATGTGCCTCATTTTTTGAAAAGAAGGCACTGTTGCCGACTAAACTATAGCACAGGACATTCTTGTCAGGTAGAGTTCAGGACTTTCTGAAAGAGCATTTTTATGCGGAATCGGTCATGTTTATCATGTAGTTCTCTCTAATATAGCAAAATAGGCATCATAGTCTCTCCAGCACCTTCCTGACCATCTGGACCCTGGGTTAAAGGCGGGTCCAGTGCTGTTGCTGGGATTTTCTTTTCAGCCAACACCCGTTCGGCAAGTGTTGAAGCTGGCGCTTTTCATGTTGGCGCAGGCACCTGGAAAGCTAGGTGGAACCACTGCCTGTTTACATGATGTTCAGATAAATCTCAGTCTCAGAGGCATGAGGATGTTTTCTTTAACATGTATCTTGAAAGGTGATGAAATATGGCTGAAGTGTGTGTGTGTGTTTGTGTGTGTGTGTGTGTGTGTCATTGGGGCAGATGGAGGTGCGGAAGAGGTAGCCTATTGTTAGATTAAAATCTTAAGACATTTTGAGTTTATCTCAAAGTGTTAGTTCAACGAAGTGACTGGAAGAAGCCAGCCCTACTGCAGTCTGGTATAGACCAGATGGGAGCTAGGCAGAATTTAGTCCTTTCAGGGAAGAGGTGATGCTACAGGATTTCTGCTTTGTGGATTATGGTGGCCAAAAGAGAAGGACAACTCTTTCTCTTCTGAGAAGTGCTCAGTGAGGGCTTTGGCTATAGAGACTGCTCATGTGGGACAGCCAGCTCTCTCCAACTTCTAGGAAATGGTGGTTTTCCAGAGGAGAATATTAATCACAAAGCAACTCCTGGCTTTCCACTTTGAATAAATATCCCAGATACTTGAATGTGTTGGTCGGCTTTCCATCACGGTGATAAACACCTAAGCCACAAACCTCAGGAGGGAACGTTGATTCTGGCTCACGGCTTCAGAGGCTCCAGTCCATGGCTGGATGATTTCCTTGCAGTGGGCCTAGGTGAGGCACATCATCATGGCAGAAGCTGCTCACTTCCTGGCCTCCAGGAAGCCAAGAAAAGAGGGAAAGAGCCAGAGAGGAAAGAGGCGGTCCCCAAGATCACAGTTCCGTGACACTAGACCCTTCCTGTGTCTCCACACCTCCTGGTGCCACTGCTGCTGAGTGAGTCTCAAGGTCAAGTTGCTCCCCAAAAGCCCATCAGCAGCCGATCAGCCTCCCATGTGGTGGTTCGGGACCCTTTAGGTAACAACCACAATAATGAAACTTGCCCTTGGAGAACTAAATTCTCTTTCTGATGAAAATCTCTTCTAACTCAGCACAAATTTACACATCTTCTTACATTGGAGGCTGTTGAACATAGAAGACAACAGTTTTTTAAGCTGAGGACTACAGTTGAAAAGAGAAATGTTAATTAATGAACCAGGTGGCAATGCAATGAGTTTCAGATGGCTATTACTGGGTTAGTCAGAAAGTTTCCCCTTCGGGCCAGGGATGTATCTGGTGGTGCCAGGAATATAGGTAGGTGGTGCTGCACCTGCCTTGCAAGCACAAGGTTCTGAGTTTGATCCCTGGTACCAAGGGGTGGGCGGGGAGAGAGTTTGCCCTTGTCCTTGTTTAATGATGATTCTTAATACCTGTTTCTCATTCAAAGGATGTTTACATCTATGATTTCACATGACCCTCACAGCATTCCAGGCTCCCCTGAAAGCAAATGCTAAGAGGAAATTAAACATACAAGAGATTTATTGAGGGAAATACCTGTAAAACACAAGGAGGAAGATATATGAAGAATACTCACCTTCAGAGAAATGCAAATTAACACCAAGATGGCATACCACCCCACACCCATTAGACTGACTGTTCTCAGAATGATAAAAAATAAGTCTTGTTGAGGATACGGAGAAAAGAGAATCCTTGGATGCTTCTATGGAATTGTAAATTTGTACAGTCATTTTGGAAAACAGTATGAAGGTTCCTCCAAAAACCAAGGTTTACCATACGACCTAGCAATCCCACTTCTCATTTCATACCCGAGGGATGGAAGTCGGTGTGTTGAAGGGGTGACTGCACCCCATATCCATTGCCAGACTGTTCATAATAGCCAAGGCATGGAAACAACTTAGGCATCCATCAAGAGATGAATGGGTTAAAATACAGAGTACGTATGCAAGTGGATATACTCAGCCTTAAGAAAGCAGGAAATTCTGTCATCTGGGGCAACATGGGTGAACCTGGGCCTTTACATTAAGTGAAATTCAGCAGGCAC
Organism: Heterocephalus glaber; assembly: GCF_053883595.1. Taxonomy (NCBI): domain Eukaryota; kingdom Metazoa; phylum Chordata; class Mammalia; order Rodentia; family Bathyergidae; genus Heterocephalus; species Heterocephalus glaber. The sequence goes on from NW_028258293.1 coordinate 5,299,580, forward strand.
AGAAAGATGAGTACTTCATAATCTCACTTACGGGTGGGACCGAAGAGTCAAACTCGAAGAATGGTGACTAGGAGGGCAGTTCCCAGAGGCTGGGACACCTGGGGGACGATGGGGCTGGCCAGAAGCTGATCAGCCTGTCCTAAGGGACCAAGAGCTGAAGCAGAGAGGACACGCAGGTCCAGAGACAGTAAGAGAATGAAGATGCGTTACGCCCCTGTCCAGCTCCCCACGATGAGCATAATCATCATGGTGTGCAGACATAGACTCATAAATAACTGTTATTTATTTAATTTTATTGTTATTATTTTTTATACCGGGGATCAAATTCAGGATCTTGCACTTGCCAGGCAGGCGTAGTGCCAATGAGCTACGTCTCTGGCCTTAAAAATTTTTTAAAAAGGAGGTAGATACGAGGAGTAATTTCTGGTGCAGTATTGTGGAGCATGATGACATAGTTAAAAGTAATAGTCTATATTTTCAAATAGCTAATGGAGAGGATGTCAAATGTTCTCCCCACAAAAAATATGATAAATATTTGAGGTGCTAGATATGCTAATGAGCTTAATTTGATCATTCCACAAGGGATAAGTGGATGGAGGGATTGTATTTTACTCCATAAATGTGGACGGTTATTGTTAATTAAAAATAAAAGGAAACTTAACAGAATGAATTCAAACGGGGGGCACAAGTTGGCAGGGAGCGCCTTGAGGTCCCATGCAGGCCTGGCACTCAGGAAGGGAGGAGGGAGGAGCCCCGGGCCCCACTGGGCGGCAGGGCTCCTGGCCTGGCTGCTTCCAGGAACCTGGTTGCTTGCGGTGCTCATAACCAGGGAAGCAGCCGGCAGGGTGCAGCCTGGTGCAGACTAGGGTGGGTCCTCAGAGTGAGGGGGGCTGAGCCAGGGCCCTGTTCCTCTCCTGGCAGGCTTTTCCTCCGAAGAGAAATCTTAGCAGGATGCTTCCCCTCACCACCTTCTGCAAAGTGGGCAGAGCAGGTACTATTAGCCGATTATAAGGGCTATTGTGAACGTCTTAGAATTAAAAACAACCAGTGTGGTAGTGGTGGATTCCCAGCTTTCTTAGTTGTTGTGTTGAGTGAGTTCTAAAGCATGTTTGCAAACCCAGGGATGACAGTTTCCAAACCCCACGGATTGCTTCCATTCCCATGGGTCGGTCTGACCCTTCCACCCAGAGTGGTCCACAGCACCTCCTCCCTAGGCAGGGCTGGTCCTCTGGGCTTCCACCAAGAGGACTCAGTGGACATGTCACCTACAGGCCTCGAGAGGATGGGCCCTTCCCTTGCCTCCCTTCGAGCAGCCCTCCTGTGAACACGCTGACCTCTCCCGATGTCTTAGTCACTTTCCTCGGGCTGCTGAGACAAAATACCTGACACCCAAAGTTAAAGGGGAAAGGTTTATTTAGCTCACAGTCTGTAGAGGTTTCAGCCCACAATAGCTGGCTCCAAGGTGAAGCGGCTTGGCCGGGGGCAGAGGAGAAACAGTCCATGGCACACAGACGGTAGCAAGGCAACAAGAGACCCTAAGAGCATCTTTCTGCCCCTTTATCCCATCCAGACCATGGGGATTAGGGCGGTGCCAAACCAATCACTCCCGTAGAGCGGTTTAGTGACCACACGCCCTTAACCCCAGCATCACATGCTCTAGATTCACCCACCTCTGACCGCATGAGGCTTTGGGGGCATCCAGCCCAAACCAGGACACCTGGTTATGAGAACACAACTGAGAGATATTTCGCAGAACCCCTCACGGGTACTTGTCACAGTGTCAGAGCTACAAAAGACAAAGTTGATGAACCTTGTAGACTGGAGAGATGAGGGAGAATTAACTACCAAGCATAGTGCGGGAGCTGGGGACAGGACAAGAGCTTAGGAGGTGAGCTGGTGAAGGCGAAGGCGGTCTGTGATTTAGTTAGCAGATGCACCGTGGAGATTTCTTGGTTGTGATGCTGTACGTAGGGAGCACCTCAGTGTTCACAGCAAGTGGAGGGACGGGTGTACAGCCACTCTCCATCGAGTCTCTTCTAACTTTTATGTAAGTCTAAGAGTAGTTCACAATAAAAGGTTAAAAAAATAATAGTCCCACCCTCCTGACACGCCTGAGGAAGGAGGCCTGAATTAGCCTTAAAGAAAGAGGCCTGGAGCAAAGGAAGCCCTGTGGAGAGCACCAGGGAGCATCCAGCTCCACAGCACCAGCCAGTGGAGTGGGCGACTCTGGCCTACACCTCGGGGCAGAGGGGCCGTCAGCCCAGCCTCACCCGGACCCTGACACAGCTCTGTGAGGAGCTGGAAGTCCACTAAGCTCATCCTCGGCTCCCCAGACAAGAAGCCTTCCGCTGCGACCTGGCCCTTTATGACTGATTCCCGGATACATCTCCGTCCGGCTGCTTCCAGCCACTTTACTGCCTCTACTGAGAGCAACGTAGTGCCTGTTTCTATTTTCCCATTGATTCTTACTTATAAACATGGTGCATGTGTTCCATATTCTGTCTTAGAGGCCTGAGTCCTTTCTGGATCTCTTTCAGAGACGACCCTACACTTGAACTCAGGGGTACCCATACTTGTAACTCCCTTGTTTTACTAAAACTGACATTTGGAGTCAGTCACAATTGGACTTGAGAACGGTCTCTATCCTTAGTTAGCTCAGTGACCTGAGGTAACTCATTTTACCTCTCTGAACCTGGGGTTTGCATATGAAGTGGGGTTAGTGATAGTTTTCTGCAAATGTAGGAAAAGTGATGATTGGATGCTGGCTGGCATCTGGCACAGTCCTTGGTGCATGGCAGTGCTTCGAGGGGCTGCCCCACGCTCTCTACCATGCGCTTTCTGCACTGAAGAGCCATTGTTCTTGTTCTAGTAACACGTGTGGAGGTAGTGGGTGGCGAAGGGACTTTGATTTGGTTCTGGCCCAGGAAACTCCTGGAAGTTGTTGTAATTTTTGTTTTAGGTCAAGGAAAATACATTCACCTTGTTCCCTCATCGGTTTCTTTTTCTCAAAGTGGAACTCACTTAAAATTCCTGGAACGAAAGTTCAGGTTCGCTGGGCCCCGCTAGAGAGCTTTTGCTGTCTCTCCATTCAGCAGGTTGTTCCTTGGTCTCTTGCCTGGGCAGATGTTTTACTTATTCTTTACTTAATAGGTTAATAAGTACATTTTCCTTTGGAAGCTGAAAGACTTTGTACTGCTTTGGAGACTACATTGAATCGGTGTGATTGTCTAATAATTTCAGGGGTCAGGGCTGTAGAATGACCGTGCAATCTTAATGTTATTATCATGGTGCTTAACATGATTATCACAGTAAAGATAACTCATTGTATTGCTTTTATGGCAGAGGGCAAGAGATCAAATTTTGGTGTCAGATAAATGTAGATTTAAGTTCTCGACTGTGGGACCCTGAGAAAGTACCAGATTCTTAGAGTGCTGTGGAGCGGTTCACTGCTGCCCTTAAGTCTTGGGTGGCTGGACAGAGCCTGAAGCGGCCAGCACTGGCCACCCTTGAGGTTTCTTATGTCTGCCTGTATCTATTGTGTTCCTGTTTGCACCTTTGTGTCATTATCTGTAAAATGGTGATAAGGACAGTATGGACAGCAGAGTGCTCTTCAGTGTTTAGCAGTGTCACATAGTAACACACTGTATCCATGCAGTTACTGTTACTGGAACTAACAGTTGTGTAATCATTAGTGTAAAAGTTGGTAATAATCCACTTCCTTGCCATTGTGTTGTTCAAATGGTCTCCGTTTTGCCATTGGGAGCTCTTCCAGGTTGACTCCTATATACCTTTGCCATCATTTTTCGTTTTGAGCACTTTTTTGTTTTGCTTTCTGGATCTGGAACCAACGGCTTCTCCAGAGAGCCCCGGTTCTTTTCCTTGAAAGATGGAATTAGAAACCAAAAGCTAGTTCCTGGCTAAGCTCCCAGGTTTGATGCAGACCCTTCTGCTATGGTGTGTGTGTCTGCAAAATGAGGCAGCAAGCAGAGTTGTTTGGGGAGGTGCTGCAGGGTACAGGAAATGGGCACAGGATAATGCCATGGAGCCAGGATCTGAGAAAGAAGGTATCTTTTGGAGCCCGGATGTACACCAGAGGTCACCCTGCCAAGCAGGGTCAGTGGAAGAGATTGAGCATGTCCATGGTCCTGCAGTGGTGGTTATTGTCCAATGATTCCTGACTTGTTTAGAGGTAAGTCTTTCTTTCTATCCCAACTACCTCTTGCAGTATAACAAATGATCCCAAGACTTAGTGGTGTACAAGGATTGTTTTTTGTCTCTCTTGGTTTCTGTGTCATAATGATGGCTCTGGAGACTTTCCTGCAGCTTCAGTCATTGGTGGAGCAGCTGGCAACCAGCCAGATGTGTCTCTCCTGTCTCTCTGCAGGGCAACTCAGGCCTTCTCCAGGGCAGCCTCCTGAAGTGAGCTAGTTGGGCTTCCTCACAGCATGGCGGCCCAGGACAGGGACTTGCTTACATGGTAACCAAATGCCCAGGGCAGGGCTTCTGCTGAGCAAAGCAGAGGGTCCCTCATCCTTGGTGACCTAGCTTTGGGATCTGCTTGCCCTGCTTGCTGCTGGGTATAAGTGAGTCAGAGACACTCAGGTTCATCCTACCTGTCAGGGAGTAGAATGCCAAGTCACATTTAAAGAGTTAGTGGAATGAGGGGGAAAAACTCATTCACCTATGTTACCCAAATTTCTAGCATTTGAAAATGTACCATAAAGTCACAAAAGCTGAGAGCTGCTGTTCTCCAATCAAAGTCCCTTTCTCTGGTGTCTTTCTGTGCCTCTCTTCTCTATCTTAATGCTGTCATGGATTCTTACAATGACTTTCCTATCCACCATGATTCATCTGCTTTCCTAATTCATGGTTTTTGATTTTCTCTGCATGAGTATAATGATTTCCTTTAAAAATGCTATTCAAGCCAGGTGTGGTGGTGCACGCCTATAATCCCAGAATTTAGGAGGCTGAGGCAGGAGGACTGATGCAAGGTCAAGGCCAGCTTGGGCCATATAGTGACTTCAAGGCCACCCTGAACTATATAGTGAGTCTGAACCAAGGAAAACAAAACAAATGCTGTTCAAAACAAATTCTTAATGTGGCTGAATGGAAATGTTGAGTAAAGCAAGCAAATGATGGAGAGCAAAGCCCCAGATGAATAATGAACAAGGAAGATGAACAATGATGGGAAACAGAGCAGTGCTGGATGTCATGTGAGGATCCAGAGTAGATACCGAAGAACCAGGAAGAGTCACAATGAGCTATGGAGGAATGAGAGAAACCGCAGCAATTCCAAGGACCAGAAGACCATTTCCGCAGAACAGTGCACCTAGAGGTGGGGGTGGGCTTGGGGATGTCTTTGAACCATTGCACTTGTGTATGTGATTATATGTGAACAAGAGAGACAATCCCTAGCACGTGCCGGGGCTGCAGAGGGGATGCGACCGGAGGGGCTTTCCGGGCGCTGATGTAAAATCCTCCACTGGCGGAGCCAGGTCGGGTTGTGCAGCAGAAGCAGCATGGCTCTGGGCTGCCGAGCCACTCATTCAGGGCAGTAAGTTATGACTCTTTGTCCCATCTGGGCCTTGCTGTTCTCCGCCCCCTGGGCCACTGTGCTCTTCCTCCCCTGTAAAATCGTGTGTCTGCTTTTACCCTCTTGTCAGGTTAGCATGCATTCTTCTGCTGATCTTGTGTCCTCACCTGGAGCAATTGCCACTGTCCCTCTGTTGCACACCTGAGCTCTTTCTGGGCACCCCCCGCCTGCATGTGCACGTGCACACACACACACACACACACACACACACGCACACGCTCACAGCTTTGGTCTCCAATGAGGACAGTTTTCCTGTACCCTGGCTATGAGATCTCTATGAATGGAAAGACGTAGTGGCTCAGGACTCTGCTCTTCTTGGTGGAGGAGACAGGACTCTGGGCTTCGGAGGTGACCACTTCTGTTCGGCAGCTCTAGGGAAGGGAAGTTCAGGTGCCTTCTAAAGGCTGATGGCGAATTTCCCGGGCAGACCACTAGAGGGAGGCCCTGCCTGAAGAACACACTCACCGGGCTGACCTGGCCTCCAAGTCTCATCTTTAAGGCAAACAGGAATGGGGGCACCGGGCAAAGCCAAGATCTGTCCGAAAAGTTCTGTGACTTGGTCTTGGGGATGCAACTCCCACAAAATCTGCTTCCACAATGCCGCATCCTCTGACCATTGTACACAAGAGCATTTCTCAGTTAGGAATTGCCCGCCAAATGGCTCACTGGGTCCTGTGGTTCCTTACACTCAGACAACTCTGGGAATGTGCTTATTTACTCAACGCACTTCTCCCCTAAATGCCAGGACAATGAGGTATGTCTTTTTCGCAACATCTTGGGCTTTAAGTGCTGCCTGTCCTGTGAAGAATTCTTAGTTCCTTGAGAGGAAATTTTGCAAACACAGGTGGCCCTGGCAGGATGGGATTTACAGCCCAAATGGCCAGTAAAATAAACAGATTGGAAGGTAGCTCTTTCTGGAGGAGAAATGGAGTTTTCTGACTCACATGGATTCGTCTGTACTGGAGGCACTTGGGTTGGGCTTTAGTTTTATTGTTTGGATTACTAGAAACAAGTGTGCATTTAATACAGGATAGATTGATGGAATGGGCTATAAGCTCACACATATGTGGCACTCGGAGATATATGGTCACTGACAAGTCTCAGGAGCTGCCTGTTTCCATTTGTGTTTAAAGAGCAACAGCTTTGCATTTAACTAAGAAAGCTTGTGCTGCTGCTCTGCACACCAAGAATGAGTGGCGCACGTAGCCAGGGAGAGCCTGACACCCACCCTGCCATGCTGGTCCAGGGAGCTGAAGGCCAGGGCCAAGGGCTCCTCTCTGTAGTTCCCATGGTCCTGGGCGGGCTCCCTGCCACTGCCTAGGTTCTCGTACCTCTGTGGCTCTGGCATCAGGAGCAGGGGACATTTGTCAGCGTGTGTGCTGGGCCATACCCTACGGGAGGCCGGAAGAGGACAATGTGTCCTTCCAACCAGCCCCTGGACCACAGGTGGTTCTGTTGGGATCTGTCAGGGAGAATGAAACGACTCTGGAGTATTTGTAACAGGAAATGAATGCAGGTAATTAGAACCTAAGGAACAAAAGAGCTGTGGAATCTGAGAAAGCAGGCAGGCTGCCCTGGGATTTATGAAGGCAAGAAGCCACTGCCACCCTGCTTGGGAGGGACCAAGGGAGCAGATGGTGTTCTCAGCCCAGCGGCTTGGGGCACTGGGCAAAGAAGGGGCCACAGAGCCTGACAGCAGCAACGGGGACACGGGAAGTTTGGTGCTCCTCCTGGGATGGCTCTCAGGCCGAGCAGGAGGGACAGGCCCAGCTTCCCACCTGGTGCTTTTCAGGCTCCCAGTGGGGCCCCCGTTGGCTCAGTTTAGCAGAAGACAGCTGCCCAGGGAGCATGGAGACATTCCTGGGAGGGGCTGAGCCCTGGGAAGGGAGCAAGGGGAGGGAGGAGACTCAGAACAAGCTCCAAGGTGAACGCACACCAAGGGAAGCAAGTCTGATTGTTGTTCTTCCGGGAATGGGGTTTGTTATTGAAGCAAGTGGCGGTGATTTGGGGGTCCCTTGTTGGGAGGTCATACAGGCCGGAGCTGTGGCTTCTTGTTACATTCTTGCTTAATGACAGAAAAGCACTAGGAGAGAGGGAGGGCAGCGGAAGAGGCTGAGAGAACAGAGAGAGAGAGAAAAAGAGAAGATAGATATGGGGAAGGAGCTGGAGATGGAGGGAGAGGAGGAGAAAAGAGGAGCAGGACAGCAAGACAGACACGGGGCAGAAGAAGAAAGGTACCCGGGGATCCGGAAGGAGAGACGTCCTAGTCATGGCTTCCTCCTCCCTGAGAGAGGCCTGGCTTCCCTCAGCTGGAGTCTGCACTACAGCCCCAATCACTGGGCTGCTGAGTGGAGTTTTGTGACTTGGACTTCTGAAGTCTCGAGGTGCAGAGCTGCAGATCCCCAGTCTTTGTCTGCAGTGGCCTGGAGCCCCTCCACCACCCCTTTAGACCTTGCCTGTAAGATTCTGTTCCCTGTCCTCCACCCTTGGATCAAATCTTACCATTCTGCACCCTGAAGGCTGCTGGGAGCCATTCGGGTGAGTTAGACGCAGCCATTGGAGGGATATTTATAGCTTCCTGCGTGACAATGCTTTTGCCTCAGTGTTGGCAAACTTTCCTACAAAGCACTTGCTCTGCCACTGAGCCAGCCACACCCCTGGGCACACTGTCAGCAGTTGCAGCTAACATCTAGGGAGTACCCAGAGGACAAACTTGCAGGTCCCTGTTGGAGAAGACCTTTGCACTTCTCTTGCTTGGATTCTGGAGTATTTCTGCAGATGGTCTCTCCAGGGCTTTCTAAAGATGGAACTAAACCAGGACAGATAAAGAAGGAGCTGGCTAGACAAGAATGCCAAGGCTGTCACAATGGAAATGTGACCATGATAAGACTCCAAGGCAAATGGAGATACGATACGAAAGCAGTATAGACAGTCATGAAGAGGGGAAATAAAGCAAGGGCAATGGAAGTACAGCAAGAGTTAACACAAAAGGAAAAAAAAATCAAAGAGTAAATCCTGTTAAAACAATACAAGGTAAGTACAGGTTTCAATTTATAAAAACCAAAGCAATCGAGGAGAACGTGAGCTTGACAGTCGTGGGAGTTCCGTGTCTCACCTTTGATGTGAAAACGATCTCAGCCCTGCAGACTAAGCCAGACCTGCAAGTCTAGGGTTCTCGCAGGACTCTGTGGCGAGAACTCCCAGGCAGGTCAGGGCGCTGAGGGGAACGGCAGGGGCGGCTGGAACGGCGCCCTCTGCTAGGCTTGCACGGAGGCCCCCGAGGTGGGGCCTGGACGCCCTGTGGGAAGCCGTCCCGCCGGCCTCCTTCCCGTGGATCTTGACCGAGGCCTTCACAGAAGGACAGGGCAGGGCGGTGGGGCCCCAGAAAACCTGTCCAACCAGAGCCCGCACCACCGCTGCCTTCTAGGTCTCCCCTTCCTGTACTCAAAGCTTTGGAACCGGCCCAGTGTGTGGTCGCTCTGGCCCCGGGACGCAGGGTGCTGGGGTGCGCTGGGCTGCACGCTTCGGGGTTTCCCATCCGCCACGCCAGCCCTGCTGGCCTGGGGAATCAGGGTGGACGCTGAGGAGGTGCTGGCAGCGGGAAGGAAGGCAGGGCGGAGCAGGGGCCTGGGCGCTGTCCTTGCACTTCCTCCCCATGGCTCTGCCGGGCCTGCGCCCTGCAGTCGGGAAGGGGCCGCAAGCGCGGGGCTGGCGGTGTAGGCCAGGCCATGGACAGCGAGCCCCAGAGACCGCTGGCCGCTTGGCTGCACCATCTCCGGAGTGAAGGACTGTCCGAATCTCCTACACTGTATAAGGATCATAAGCATACAGTGCACTGAAAAAGGGGCGCGAAGAGGACGTCAGAAAATGGAAAGCCGTCCCTGTGCCCGGATAGGCAGAACCAACATGGTCCAAAATGGCCACACTTTCAAAACCGATGCACAGATTCAATGCAACCGCAATTAAAATTTCAACCGCATGCCCCTCAGAACTAGAGAAAACGACCCCAAAATTTCACATGGAACCAGGGGAGACTCAGAATAGCAAAAGCAATCCTGATAATAAGAGCAAAGCAGGAAGCATCGCAGAGCTGGATTTCAAGCTATATTATGGAGTGTAGTGGTAAAACCCAGCACGGTAGTGTCCCCCAAACGGACGCGTGGGTCAGGGGAACAGCGCCGAGGATGTGGAAACATCACCAGGCACATTCAGCTATCTGACCAAGAGCGTGCACGGAGGGAAGAAGGCCTCTTTAATAAGTGGTGCTGGGAAACCGGTTCTGCAACCGCAGAAGACTGAAGCTAGACCCGTATCTCTCACTATGTACAAAACTAAACTCAAAATAGGTCAAAGATTTGAATGTTAAAATGGAAACACTTAGTCTGCTGGAAGATAAAACTGATAAACTCTTGAAGACGTAGGTTTGGCAAGCACTTTTTCAGCAGAACCCAGTTGCCCAAGAAATGACATCAAAAATCAACAAATGGGATCACATCAAATTAAAAAGCTCTACACAGCAAAGGAAACAACCAACAGGGTGAAGAGACAGCCTAAAGAATGGGAAGAAATTTTGCCTGCTGTTCCTTGGACAGTGGACTAATATCTAGAATATACAAAGAACTAAAAAAAATTAGAACACCCCCAAATGGAAGACCCAATACAAATGGGCAACTGAAATTAATACTCTGAGGAGGAGGAGGAGGAGGAGAAGCAGAAGCACGAGTTACCAATAAATACATAAAAAAATGTTCAACATCTCTGGCCATTAGTGAAATGCAAATTAAAACAACTCAGAGAGTCCATCTTACCCTAGAAAGAATGGGCATTACCAGGAAATCAAAGAACAAATGCTGGCAAGGCTGTGGGGATAAAGGAATCCTTCTACACTCTTGGTGGGAAGGTAAATTAATATGACCACTATGAAAACCCATATGGACATTTCTCAAAAAGCTAAAACTAGAAATTCCATTCAACCCTGCTATTCCCTTTCGAGATATTTTCCTGAAAGAGTTAAAGTCATCATATTACAGTGATACATGCATACCCATTTTTATAGCAGTAAAATTCAAAATAGCTAAATCTTGGAAATGGCCTATGTGTCCATCAACAGATGAATGAGTAAAGAAAAAGTGGTATTTATGCACAATGGGGGTACTACTGTACCATAAAGAAAGACAAAATTGAGTCATTTGTAGGAAAATGAATGCACCTTGAGCTCATAATGTAAAGTGAAATAAATCAGACACACAAGCTTAAATATTGCACAGTTTTTCTTTTTTTTGTACCAAGGATCGAACTCAGGACCTGTGCTTGCAAGGCAGGTGGTGGAAACACTGAGCTAAATCCCCGGCCCTTGCATGGTTTTTCTTACATGAGAAACCCAAAGTAAATTTGCTTAGTGTTATGGCTTGTAACTAGATGTTCCCCCAAGGCCTCATGTAGTCATAGGTGGGGTTTTTCAGTGATGGCTGGATCTAGAGTGTGTGATGCTGGGGTCAAGGATGTGATGCTGAGATTGATTTATGGTACAAGATGTTAGGATTAAGGGTGCCGCACACTGGGTGTGAGTGCCATCCACCTTAAGGGCGGGTAGCCTGGATAGGATATAAGGGTCAAAGAGGGCTGCTGTTGTCACTTGCTACTTGCTGCCCTCTGCCTGCCCTGCTTTGCCATGAACTATCTCTCCTCTGCAACACCCCTCTAGCATGCCACCCTGCCTTGGAGCCAGCCGACTATGGACTGAAACCTCTACAAACTGTGAGCTGCAGTAAACCCTTCCTCTTTTAACTGTGGGTGTCAGGTATTTTGTCTCAGCAAGGAGAAGAGTAACTAACACAATGAGAAGCCAGAGTGTAAGTAAAGACAAGTAAAAGACAAAAAGAGGCAGGGAGATAGCTCTTCTGCAGGAGGAAGGGGACTGAGAGGTGGAGGGGGGGGGAGGAAGGGGATGAAAAAAGAAAGAAGATGTGTTGTGGGCGCGGACCAACTCCACACGAGGAATGTGAGCATTATGTACTGCAAATGTGTGCTACTAAAAATAAAAATTTAAATATCAGAAGTCAGTGACTTAAGGCAACACAATCTGATATTTTTACAGATGTGGAACTGAGAAATCTGAAATGAATATTATTCCACTAAAATCAAGTGGCTAAACTTTTCTTCTGGAGGCCTCAGGTGAGAATAACATCTTTGATTTTTCTAGCTGCTAGGGACTGCCTGCCTTCTTTGGATCCTGGCTCCTTTCCCCAAATTCAGTGCTAGCAATACAGTTCTTCACATCTTCCTTCTAACCCCTCTCCATTTCTCTCTTCTACCTCTGCCTCCTCCTCTCCCCCTCTTGCATCCCTCCAGTAAGAATCTTTGCCATTACCCTGGTTCCAGTTGGATAATCCAATATAATTCTCATCCAGAATCCTAGACCTAAATACAGTAGCACCCTCTTCATTCCCACGTAAGATGATACATTCAGACTCAGGGGTTAAGAAGTGGACCTCTTCGGGCCATGACTCTGCCCACTGCTGGGCTTTTCATTCCCTTCATCTCTGCAGGAGCATGTCCTGGGAGAATCCCTCATGCTGAAGACGTTCCTCAGCCCTTGTCTGGTCCCCACCTCTCTCCGGGTGAGGCCTGGAGACAGTGCTACCCTGTGGCTCCTCTAAAGATAAATGCTCCAGATGGCTGCTTCAGGGCTGGCCCAGGGCTCCACTTTCTTCTGGAAGACTCATCAGCTCGGACCCCTGGCTGCTTAGAAGAAAGAAGGGAGATTTGTTCACTGGGCAAAGACAGCCTCAGCCCTTGCTGGGCGCTGAATGCTAGGCAGTGTAAACTCAGTGGTGAGTGAGACTGATTTCTCTCACATTATTTTATTTTTTGCAGAACCAGGGATTGAACTCAAGACCTTGCGCTTGCCTGGCAGGTGTTGGCGCCATTGAGCTAAACCTTTGGCCCTCTCTCACATTATTGATTTTATTTAGTCACTGTCTGTCCTGTGTGCCATCCTCTTAAGCTTCATTATAGCACAGATTTTGTCCTATTTACTACTAAATACTGATACCCAGGTTTTCAGGGTTGATGGTAAAGCCTCCATGTGTCTTGCTAGTTAAGGGAAAGGCACTTTCCAATACTTTAGCTTCTCGTTTTTTCCCATCAGAATCCTCAAGGCAAAGAACTGCAAAGTCTGATTACCAGTCTGAAACAGGCGTGGAGGTAACAAACAGAAGGAGATATTTCAGGATTACCTTGTCTCCTTTGTGTGGCTAAGCAGCTTGGACAATATTCTGAAAGCAATAAAGTAAGGATGGTTTATGGAACAGGGTCAGCTATCAGGATGATAGCAAATAGTACCTGCATTAATCAGGGAAACTTAAACACACAAAGTGGAACCACATGGGTGGAGCAGCTGGGTTTGTGTCTTGGAAGTTGATCAGGCTGTCCAGGGCGGAGGGGACAACACCACTCTTGGGACAGCCCCACTTGGTGGCGGGGCTCAGGGAAGAGGGCAGTGGACTGACTTCGGGAGAGGATGGTGCCTCTGCCTAGACAGCAGCGTGCAGACGGCGCACAGGGTACAGAAGCCAGCCCTGTTTCACACGCGGAACCGGAAGGGTGTGGTGAGTGGACACCGGAAGTGAGACGTGGTGAGTGGAGACCGGAAATGAGGTGTGGTGGGTGGAGGTCGGAAGTGGGGTGTGGTGAGTGGACAACGGAACTTGGATGTGGTAAGTGGACACCGGAAGTGGGATGTGGTGAGTGGACAGCAGAAGTGAGGGAGAGGGCTGTATTGCTCTTGGCTTCCAGTTTGGGTGATGGGGTGGACAATGGAACTCGTCACGGGTAGGAGATGGGTTGAGTTGCAGGTGTGCAGAGCGCTGGGAAGATGTGTAACTCCGGCCTGGGCGACTGGACCGCAGTCCACGCCTCCCTGCGCGTTGCTAATCCGGGCCCTGCTCGAAGGTCTTCCTCCTGTGTTTAGGCCCAGAGCCCCTGGGCGGCGTTCAAGGCCAGAACATCACAGTGGCGGCTTCCTGTGCTGAGCCTGTGCCTCATGTTTTATTTTTTCCCTTCAAAATGAGTTTTATAAATCCCGTCAGACATGCTGACTCCATTTATTCTGATTCTATAGAGGGTTTCCTGGTGAGACAGTCATTATTAGAAGGAGAGGACAAATGAGAGGAAGAGAACCTCCTAGTGCCTTCTTTCTCCTGCTCCTCCTGTCTTGTCTACTTCTTCCTTCTTTTCCCTCTCCTTCCTCTCATATGAGAAAGCACTGCCTACCATGAAGTGGCCTGAACGTCCTTTTCTACTAATGTTTCCTAAAATAAAAAGGGGAGTTTTTAGAAATAAAACATCAGATGCTATAAACTATCCAAAAATTTATAGTAAAATTTAGATTCAGATTTAATCCAAATTCCTTTTCATTCAAGTGGTTGGATCACACTTAGGAGCTCTTCAGCAAGTAAAAGACAAAATTAAAAAGCAGAAATCTTTGTGATGATTTAATATCAGAGCTGACTGTTTTCACCTTTCTGTTAGATGCAAAGCCAGAGGTGGGCAGATGTGCTGAATGTGTAAGTGTGCTTTAGAGACGGTTTTATTATTTTTAAATTAATGAACATTTCTGAGATTTTTCAGTGTAAGCACCATTGGGGGGAAAGGTCAGAGAGGGCCTTCGTTTTCCTGTGTCCACGTGTGCACAGCCTCCCCATCCACACCCTGCCCACAGTGTACATTTGTTGGAAGTGGTAAGCTCACATGGACACAACACGGTCCCCCAGCGTCTGTAGCCTGCACAGGTACAGTCTTGGGGTTCTCCCTGATGAACGTTTCAGGTCATGTGTTCATCATGGCAGTATCAGATGAAACAGGTTTGGGGCCCTAAACATTTTCCACGTTCTACAAATTCATCTCTCCTCCATAAACCCTGGCAACCACTGGTATTTCTCCCTTTTGTGCCCATTCCGGAATGTCATAGTTGAAATCATAAAGCACAGCCCTCATAGACTGAGTTTTCACTTAGCAATGTGCACAGTGACATGCATTTCGGTTTCCTCCATGTCTTCTCATGGTTTGATAGCCGATTTCTTTTTAACCTTGATATGTTTTCCATGGTCTGGATGTACCAAAATTCACTTACCCATTCACCTACTGAGGGACCTCTTGGGTTTGCCCAGTTTTGGTAATTATTGATCAAGTTGATATAATCATCACTGTGTAGGTTTTTATTTGAAGGCATATTTTCATTTCATTTGAGTAAAGAACAGGGATTGTGAATGTGAGCTCACTTGGTGCAGAAAAATCTCAGTGCTCTGCTCTTTAATCAAATCATGGCGTCAGCCAGGAAAATTAACTCATCCGAAATAATTTCATTGGAGAAATATTAGTTATGGTGCAATTTCTGATTACAATTTTTAGAGTCTTTTGACTTTCAAGTATTTATTTTTATTCAATTACTGGAATTTTTTCTACAGAGAATTTTACCCTGAGATGACAGTTATTTGATAAGTATTGGTCAGAAGTGGAAGAAAAGAACTGCATTGATCAGAAAGTACCTAGTAGTCAAATTAAAATTATCTTTTGAGAATGGAAGAGCCTTCCTTTTATACCTTTGGTCTTACCTTAGAGCCTGTGTAAGTAACCATATCTCATTCAACACAGCGCCTTTCATTTTCACCACCCCTCTTATGATTAGTTTCTTAGACTTAACTCTTTTCTTCTCACATTTTTTGGTTTGAAATTTCCTGACCAACTTCATTGAAGAATATTTTATATACAATAAACTGCAGCCACTGAAAGGGCAGAGTCTGGACACCAGGAGCACAGTAACCAAGTCACAGAACATGCTACTCACGCTCAGAAGTTCCCTTGTACCTGCTGCAGTCTGGCCCTCTCGGCCCCTGCCCCACACAACTTCTGATACATAGATTGATTTGCACACAGATGTGGATTAGTTTGCATTTTCTAGGATCCTATATAATGGAATCATTTCATGAGCTCTTTGTGTGTGGCTTCATTTGCTCATGATAATGTTTTTTATATTTATTCATCCATGTTCTTGCATGTTTAAGTTTGATCTTCTAACTCTAGAGCAGTAGTTCACTGCATGAGAACTGCACACTTTGTTTATCTAGTCACCTGCTGATCGCGGATGCGGTGTCCAGTACCCAGGTATTGGCCACTGGCGTTTGTAAGTGGTGCTGCCATGAGCCTTTGTGGGTGAGTCTTTGTGTGGACACATGTTTACACTTCTCTCAGGAAAACACTCGTGTATCCAGGAGTTATGGCTGGCTCACTTGGCAAATGTATCACAGCTTTTGCAACATGTATTTATATGTCTTTTAAGACCATTCAGAAAGAAAAATTGGTTTTTAAATTTACCTAGTGTTTACTATTTTGGATGCTTTTTGCTCATTTTTAAAGTTCTGTATTTCTCCTTGCTGTTACCTCCCTAAAGTAAAGATAAAGTGCAAAACAAAAGATAGAAAACAGGAAGTAAGGAGATAGATGTTTCTTAAAGGGGAAGGGGATGAAAAATAGAATTGAGATGTGTATGTACATGGACCAACTCTATACGAGGAATCTGAAGATTATGTTCTACGAATATGGACTAATAAACAACATGATCTGAAAAAAAACTCCATTCAATCTGAAGAAGCAAGCAGAAAAGTCTGTACATATGCAGTAGAGTCAGAATTTTTTTTCAAGTATTTTTTACCTGGGTTTGGTTGACCATGTGGAACTCGTGAATATGCAGAACCCACATGTGCATGTGTGTGTGCATAAGTATGTGCAGTGTACAAATGCACGCACACATACAAATGTACAGAATACTTATAATGTTTAGCAAGTATAACTCATGAACATGACAATACAGCGATTTTATTTTTGTTCCCACTGTCCCTTTGGGTCTTGCTGGGGAGCTAGTTCTTGCCCAGGCCTGGATGAAAACATATTTCAGTCTTATCCCTTCTCTGGTTGCACGGAATCACAAAATGCCATCTCAACCCGCTGATCCTCATGCCAAGGCCCAGGTAGTAAGAAAAAGGTCTACATTTGACTTAGATATGGAGCTCCTTCCCCGTGTCATTGTGCCTTGCTTCGGGAAAAGAGGGTTCTGGTGTCATCTCCTCCCCTCTGGGAGCTGCTCCTGACTTCCCTGCAGCATGGCTTTCTGACCCTGCAGGGTTGTATTGTGCTTTTCCCACTTATTATTTGACCTCGAGCTTTTAAAATCTGTCAGTCTGATAGATACACCTGCCTCACTGTCGTTTTCGTTTATAATTTCCCAAATAGCAGTGACATTGAGCATGTTTTCAGGTATTTATTAACTAGTCATATTTCTTCTCTAGTTGCCTGTGTGTGTCTTAACCATTTCTTGATCAGTCATCATTTAGAAAGTAATTTGCAGTTCTTTATATTTTCCTCTGTCATAAGTCATTTATGAAGTATTTTCTTTCAGTCTATCAGTTGTTTTTTGTCTTCAAGTTGACTTTATTTTTCTTTTTGAGGCAGGGTCTCGCTTTGTAGTTCAGGCTGGCCCTGAATTCACTAGCCCAGAGTGGCCTCGAACTCGCATTGATCCTCCTGCCTCAGCCTCCTGAGTGCTGGAATTACAGGTGTGCACCACCACACCTGGCTTCCAAATTGACTTTTGTTGAATAGAAGTTTAACATTTTTGGGAGTTCCAATCTCGCCTCCTAGGTTTTGCATCTAGGCTGGGAAGGTCTTCCCTACTTCGTGACAAGAAAGTAGTCTCCTTTGATATTTATTACATATTCATATTCTGTGATTTTTACCTTAAATCTGTAACCCATCAGGAATTTAATTTTGCTTATAACATGAGTTAGGGCTCTGAATTTAATGTTTTCAGAATGGATGGCCAATTATTTAATGCTATTTATTGGAAAGAACATCTCTTCCCCAGTGATTGAAATTTCACTTTTGTCATAAATAAAATTATAGATATGTTTCTGGAACCTACTCTGTATCACAGAAGAGTCTTTTATTCTTGCGCCAGTAATGCAGTCTTCATTACTATGGCATGGTTTGCTTTGACATCTGGTGGAGTACACACTTCTTGTTTTTCCTTGTCTTTGTTTTTAATGTTCTTGGCTCTTCTTGTGCATTTTATCTTTTATAAGAATTTTAGCATCAGCTTGTCATAGTTCCTAAATGACTCAGTTGGAATTAATGGTTCTAATTTCATTTTATTATGAATGAATTGGAAGCGAATTGACATTTTTATAACATCAAACTCCTTCATCCAGGACTATGGTATATCTCTGTATTTGTTTAAATCTTTTCAAGTCCATAAGTAAATTTAGTATATTCTTTCCATCTAAATCTTTCACATTTACAGCTAGTTTTAATTCCATACATCCCAAGTTTTCTTTTACATTGCCCTCTGTAAATGGCATTTCCAGTCTTGTTTGGGCCAGATTTTACTGCTATCTCAATTTTTTTGAATCATGTAAGGTTGTGTCAATGCTGAATAACACATTAACATTAATTATAAATAGAATAAAAAGTCTAGATTTAGAATAATAAAACATGTTATTGTCTCATACCAATTATTACCTGTATACCACTTAACTTTTTTTTTTGGTACCAGGGATCGAACTCAGGACGTTGTGCTTTTGTGACAGGCTGCAGCACCACTGAGCTAAATCCCCAGCCCAGTCACTTAAGTTTTTAAAAATGTTGATTCATTTTCTCATCTGTGATACAGGAGTAATAACTTCATTGACACACAGGATAATTATGAGAAGACAATGAAATAGTATTTAGAAATGTACTCTATGTGAAAGTCAAGGGGTATCAGAATTCTTAGTTTTCACTAAAATATTTGAAAAAATTAAGCGAGTATACATTTGTATAGATTTAGAAAACTCTAGAAGGGTTCTGTAAGTAAAACAAAAGTCAAAACTTGGTAGAAAACGTTTTCGGAATTCCTTTGGGGCCAATGTATGCATAGGTATATATTGAGGGCATTAGATTGTATAATAGCTGTCAATTATTGATCATCATCTAGATTCTAGTCACAACATTAGACACTTTACACATATTATTTAAATGTAGAAGACTGTATTTTTATTTTAGAAATTCTTTTATTCCTTCTTTCATCTTCCAAGCTTATTATAAACAGTTGTAAGAACAGTAAAAAGGACTTCTGAATAAACGGAACTCAGATTCTCCAAAAGTAAATGTATTATAGCCTCCTTTTATTTTCTCTCTGTATGTTTAATTTCTATTGTTATTATTATATTTTTACTTCAAGAATAAGCTGAAGATGTACTGCTGTTTTACTTTTAAATACTTCTGGGTCATTCCGCTACAAAACTATCAGACAACTATTAGAATCAAGTAACACTAATTTGATCCTCCCCTCCCCCTCTCCCCCCCCCTTCTTGCCACAGGGTTCAAACCTAGCTCCTTGACAGTGAGATATATTCCCAGACCTTTTAATTTTTTATTTTTTCTTAAAACGCAGTCTCACTAAGTTGTTAAATTGCCCAGGCTGGATCTGAACTTTCAGCTCTCATCTCAGTCTCCAGAGTGCTCATATTGCTGAGTGACTTGCTTTTTTGGCTTCTGAGATCACACTGCCCCAGGGGAACATTCCTGTGGAAGAGAATATTAACCACGGGCTAAAGGCCAGGCCCTGGCCTGAGTCCACCTGAGCCAGGGAGGTCAGTGCACACAGCAACACTGGCCCCTCGTGATTGCTGATGCTCCACCAGGTGGGCTTCTCTTTCAGCTCTTAGGAAAAACAGCCCTATGAGGAGGGTGTGGGTTGGGTTGTAACATACCAACCTCGGGTTTGGGACGTAGAAAGGAGAATCTGAGAAACTGTACCTATTTGCAACTGTTACCGGGTTTTGGGGCTCTGAGGTCTCTTTCTAGAGGTGGTTTGTAAGTTATTTTGGACAAAGAATTGGTCAAGACAAGCACAAAGAGTACTGAGATTTCTCATTAATCAAGGTAGGAAAAGAAACATGCTCTGCAGAGCGAGTGTGGGCCAGTTAAAAGCAGGAAAAGGAGTGTGCTCTGCAGAGGGAGAGCCCAGAGGACAACAACCCAGGCAGCCATTTTCTCCCACTGCCCAGGCGAAGTCGCGGTGAGGCCCACCTAGCAAAACCTGCTCAGTTCTCGCGAGAACTGAGGACAGCGCTCTCTGATTGGTCCCAGGCGCATGTGGGAACTTTTTCTGCGCTTTCCTGATCTTGTTATTGGCAGGTCACTTGCTCAACGAATTTGCCACCCCTAACCTCCCCCCTCACAATCGTGCTATCGTGGCGCTTCCTTTGAGGTAGGGTAGAGAAAATGGAGGCAGGTAGAAAGGGGACAGGAAAATTAGAATTTTAAAGTTGTACTTTAAAGAAAAAACTGCAGCTTCGGGACACAAAAGTTACTCAAGCCCTTTCCTTGCCAAGAAATTTGCTTAAAAAGAAAAAAAGTAAAAACTCCTAGAGGTCTGAAGGACGGAATACAGCTCTGGGCTTGTGCTTTTCACCTGTGAGCCGCGCCTCGGGGAAGCAGGGGCTCTCAGCTTCTCCGCAGGGGAGTGGTTTGCTTTCCGGTGCACCTCCTCTGAAGCATCTCGAGGACACCCCAGGCTCCATATGCACCCGGCTCCAGATCGCTGCGCCTTGCCTCCAGAGGGCCCACACTCTGTTTCTGAGCGTGTTCTTTTAAACTTTTGCCTACAAGCCCCGTGTACCGCCTACTGAAGCCCCCTGAAACTTCTGGTCTGTGATGGGAATCAGCAAACCTGCAAAGCTTAGTCCTGTTGGGGGGCGGGGGCCCAGGTTCCTGACCTGTCTGGTGACACCTCGCTTTCACCCAGTGGACTGGCAGCCCTGACCTGTACTGCGGAGGACGCTGCTAACTGTCCCCTCATCCGCTGTTCCCATACAGCCCTCAGGACGCGCGTTATTTCCCCTGGGGTTTTTCCCAGGCTTCTGATAGTTCTGGCAGCCACATTTCCCTGTAGTGCTTCTGGTACCATCGGGCTTGATATCTGCAAGGAGACCAGCAACAGCTCCAGCTGGTTTGCTGTTCAGGCAGAAACTTGCCTTGATTTCTGTGTAGCCAAATGACTAATTTTTATGTTATAGGAGCTGGGCTTTCAATGCAGACTTTGCAGGTAGTCTCCTATGATTTTACTCTTTGCTTGGAATGTAAGTCATTGATCCCTTCCGTAATTTAGTTTTGTGGGTGGCCTGAGATCAGAATAGGGAGGCTTCTGGTTTCATATTTTCCAGATAGCCAGGTGGGTCATCATCATCGAACAAACAATTCATTCTTACACTTGTGAATTGAGCTCCCAATTTTAATATACAACAAGTTATTTGATATAGTCTTATTTCTGGGTTCTCTGCTTGATTGCATGGGTCCGTTTGGCTATGTCATTTCCACCACTGTAATGGGCAGGTGAGCGTGGTTCTGCTATTAAGCTCTTGGATCATTTGTGGCTCATGAGAAGTTACTGTCAAGGACAATGCTGTCACCAAGAATGATGCAGGTTCAGGATGCCCCACACTGTGAGTCACCTTGTCTGGGGGTGCCCAAGTGCATGCATGCAAAAAAAAAAAAAAATTAAAAGTTTCCAAAAACCAGCCTTCAATGTATTAGATGCACTCTATGGGTAAATTGAGTTGTTTTCTGTTTTTCTTCCTAAATGTCACATTGTGGTTTTTTTCACCCTTGAACTTTACTGAGGTACAGTTGACAAATGACATTGTGTATATTTAAAGCGTACAACAGGATGATGTGATATGTGTAGGCATTGTGAAGTGATCGTCGTAATGAAGTTACCAAACACATCCATCAGCTTGCATGGTCAGGTCACCATTTCTGTATGTGTGGAAGGTGAGCATGCTCAAGGTCCGGTAAATTTCAGTTATGTGATGTAGCATTTTTAACTGTACTCACCATGCTGTGCTTGTGATTCCCTGAACTTCATTATGTCACAACCCAAAGGTGAACCCTTTAACATAGACAGTACAGTCGGGACCGATGGACTCACCTGTACCCCAGGCCAACCCCCTGACCTTTGTCCTGAGGTTCACTTTCTGGAGGTGGAGATAAGACGCATGCATGTGTGCCAGACCTGCCTGTGTGACCTACAGTAACCTTGCTTCACCTGGAGCCCATCGAAGGTTCATGCCTGTGGACTGCATCTCACAGGTCTGATTGTAACAGAGTGAATTACAGGATGGGACACGTGTGACAGACACGGCTGCCATGACTCAGAACCCTGTCAGTCACATTGTCAGTCATGCTCTGGAAGACCCAATGAGAGGAGTGCTGGACCTGGCGCAGCATTTTAGATTTCTAAACACAACACCCTCAAGTGCTCAGGCTGTCTCTTCTCTGGCCTGCAGGAGCCCATTCTGAGAGTACCATTGCCTAATTACACTTCATTCAACTTTGCTGCTTTTTCCTTATCACCACTGCCATGTCCAAATCTTTTATTCATTATACACAGGAACCTAGAAACCCATCTGGGGCCCCATCACCCATGGCAACACTTTGACCTACTTTTCTGGCTTTCATTTGCCCCCTGTCCTCTGGCAACCACTATTCTCCTTTCTGCTGGTGTACGTTTAGCTGCTTTGGGCTCCAGGCCTGCTATGGTTTGGTCTGTGAGTCCTCCAGGGGTCGAAGTGGTGTTGGGGGCGATGGAGCTGCTAGGAGGTGTGGGTTAGCAGGAGGTCTTTAGGTCAGGGCACTGGGCCCTTAAGAGGGGTCGAGGCAGGACTCATGGGACGCACAGTGATTCTTGGGAGAGTGAGTTGTCCTAAGAGTAAGCTGGATCCCTGGGTCTCTGTCTCTTGGTTGGAGAGGGGATACTCTCTCTCATGCACACTCCCACCACAATGTGATCTAGAGATTCAGTCCGCAGGCTCCTTGACCTTGCACTTTGAACTTCCAGAGCTGTGAGCTCTGTAAGTCTTATTCCTTTACAAAGTTAGGCTTCCTTCAGGCCCTTTGTGTTATAGATGAAAGCTGGTTAATGCCTAAAATTGGTTCTAGGAATAGGTCCTGACAATAACTATAGCTCAAAATGTGGCAGCAGTTTTGGAACTGCTTTGCTGGCAGAGACTGCCAGAGTTTTGGGGAGGAGATTAGAAAAAGCCCGGGATGCTGTGAGTGGAGCGTCCCAGGTGGCCCCGGCAGGGTTCAGAAGATGAGGAAATTGGGGAACCTGTCCCAGACGGAAATGAGGACTCTACTGTGAACTGGACCAACAGCCATAGTTACAACCATGGCAGATAACTCAGCCGTATCATGTCCATGCCCGGGACTCTGAAGGCCCAGCTTACAAAGGATAGACACATTTGATTTGGCAGAGGAAATTTCAAAACAAGACTTTCAGAGTGCAGTGTGGGTATTATTCTCTGCTCTAAGTCAGGCTTACGGTGGGGTCAAGAATGGAAAGAGCCGCCGTTTGGCAGCATGGCCAGAGAAGGAGCAGAGAAAAAGTGCCCAAAGTTGCAGCCAGCAGAGCGAGTGCTCATTAAAGGATGGGCAAAGAAAAAAGACCGTGAGGGCGCTGAATCAGGACAATCAGAAAGACACCCGAGGGCATCTCAGAGATCTTTGGGGCCACCTCTTGTCGTGAGCTATTCTATATAATTTTGGGGAAAAATCATTTCATCATTAAATTATGCTTAGGGCTTTCTGAGGCCTAGTCTTCTTGCCTCGGAGCCAGCTATGGCATGCAGAAACATAACTCCGTTTTGCCTCCAGTCACAGCTGAGGCCTCAGTGGTCCCATGATGCTGTGATGCTCAAGGGCAAGAATACATCAGCTGAAGACATTCTGGTCCTTTGAGAATCAAATACTAATATAAAAATGGACAGGTTTCTTCTGGGAAGGACAAATTCCTTAGTCTCCCGCTAGCTCATTCCACCTACTATTGTAAGAATGCTTTGCCCATCTCATCATCCTAAGATCCTCATCAGTACAGGTTTACCACTGCCCTCTGAGTCACTGATACTCTCTCCGATTATTGTGTGCACCCAATAAATAGTGGCCAGCTCAGAGTGTCTTTGTCTCTGCCCACTCTGGCAGTGACCTCCCAGCCCCCATGTACTTTGAAAGTGTCTCTTTTTCTTTCTTTAGCCTTCACAGCACCCCTCTCTAAGCAGACTGGAGGATTGATTGGCCTCCAATCATCTCTCCCATTATAGGTCCATAGGTGGGGAAGTGTGAATTTGTTTCAGAGAACTTCTGAGACAGCATTGTTCGGGAAAGAGCTTTGGGGTGCCCCTGATGCCCAGGGCTATCTCCAGGACCTGGTTTTCTGGTACCTCAAGGTCTCTGCAGCCATGTTCCAAGCAGGCCCAGGAGCAGCTCATGCCAGCGGTGACTTCCAGTGTCCACAGGATGTCAGTTCTGCATGTGTGCAGAATGCAAGAATGGCAAGGTCATGATGGTCCCTACTGAGGTTCCAAAGGATATCCAGGAGTCCAGGAAGTTTTCTATAGATTTAGAGCCCCGGCAGGTCACTGATGGAGTGACGCTTAACAGATCTGTGGGAGTGGAGAAAAAAACTAGGTCCCAGAAAGGTGATGGTATCAGAAACGCATAATGTCCTCCTGGGAAAGCTGCCACCACTGGGGAGCAGTCATGTGGGTGGAGACCAGCAAAGCTGGCAGGGCCGTCCAAGCCCTTGGGGGCCCAGCCCTCCTGTGGTGTCCCCAGGATGCCAGATTCGGAGATTTCGGGTCTAAGATGTGCCCTGCTTTGAGCTCCTTATGCCTTGGCACTCATTCTTCCCTTTTGGAATAGAAGTGTTTATTCTATCACTGTATCATCTTGTATCTTGGAAACTCATAACTGGTTTATGTTAGGGGCTCACAGCTGAAAGAGTTTGCCTTGAGACTTTGGACTTTGAATTTACACTAAATTAATACTGGAGTGATTTATGCTTTGGGACTAAATGGATGGAATAATTGTATGTCATATGTGTAAAGGACATTAGTTTTAGGGGTCCAGGGTGGGATGCCATGGTCGGAATATGTTGCCTCCCCAAACATACTTGGAGTAGAAGTTTAATCCTCAAAGTCATATGTTAATAGTCTCAAGGTAGAAACTTTATCTACTGCAGTGTTCAGTAAGAGGTCTTTGGGGTAGTTAGGGTTAGATAAGTTCACTAGGGTGGAGCCCCATGACTGAATGCTGGTGGCTTTGTAAGCAGAAGGAGAGAGACACTGGTATGGATACACATGCTGCCTATCTTTTTTGTTTTCTTTGAGAAAGGGTCTCACCATGTAGTCCTTGAACTTTCAGCAATCCTCCTGCCCCAGCCTCCCAAGTGCTGGGATTACAAATGTACGCCACCACACCTAGCTTCCTGTTCCCTGTCTTCTGTCAGGTGATGCTCTGCCTCAGGACTCTGTCAGCAAGAGGGCCAGTGGTAAATAGGACCACTAATCATGGTATGTCAAGTTGAATGGATCAAGAACCACCTAGCAGATCAGTAAAGCACAGTTCTGAGTGTGTCTGTGGATGACTGACAGTAGACCAGCAATCGAGGGGGGAAGACACGCCCTGTATGTGTGTGGCACCAACCAATAGGATTGTAGCCTGGACAGAATAAAAAGGGAAAGAAGGAAGTCTGCCCATTTTGGAAGAGCTTCAATCCTCACCATTGCCTTTGGACATCATTATCGAGTTTCTTCAGCCTCCCATTGCAGACTCGTGCTGTGACTCTTCAGTGAGCTTCTAGGAGGTCCTTGACCTCTCTTGTTGTGCAGCCTCCATCTTCCTGGGTGGAGCAGCTACTGTGTCCTCCAACTTTCCAGAAAGCAGCAGGCCATGGTGGACTCTCCCACCTCTGATCCTGTGAGCCACCTAATAAATGCCCTGCATAATTATACATATATTTCTGTTGATTCTCTTCCTCCAGAGAACCCTCATATACCAGGTGGGGCCCCTAAACTTTGCATCTGCAAAACTATGAGCCAAGATAAACCTCTTTTCTCTGTGAAGTAGCCCACCTCGGGTATTTCATTATAGTAATAAAAGGGGAGGAATATAGTGTTTGCCTTTTTGTGTCTGGATTATTTAATCATTGCAGTGTCCTCTGGGTTCATCCATGTGGCAGGATTTCCTCCTTTTCTGCAGCCAAATAACACTTCATTCAGCTGTTAATAGATGTTTACATTTTCTCCATGTCTTAGCTATTGTAAATAGCACTGCCATGAATGTGGTAGCACAGATCTCTCGTTGAGACACGGATTTCATTTCTTCGGGAGAATGCTCAGAGGTGGGCTTGCTGGACCGTACAGTAGAGCCTTTTTTTTTTTTAACATTTTAGGGAAGGTTCATATTGTTTTGCAATGTAGGTTGTGCCAGTTTACATGCCCACCAACAGTGTGCAGGGATTCCCTTTTTTCCACACCGCTGCCAACGCTGTTACCACTTGTCATTTGAGAACGGCTTCCTGTTGGGTGTGCGGTGATAGCACTCATAGCTCAGTGCAGGTTTGATTTGCACCTCCCTGATGATTAGTGACATTGGGCACCTTTTCATGTACCCACTGGACACTCTTATAATTTCTTTGGAAAAATGTCTATTTAGATCCTTTGCCCATTTTAAAATTGGGATTATTTGCTTTTCCCCTTGAATTTCAGATTTCAGATAGTAAGTCCTTATCACATATATGGCTTGCAAATATTTTCTTTCATTGCATAGGTTGCTTTTTATTTTCCTGTATTGTTTTCTTTGCTACGTAGAAAGCTTGTATTTCGACAAAGTCCCATTTGTTGACTGTGCTTTTGCAGTATTTTTTAAGACTGTTGGGCCGGGGATTTAGCTCAGTGGTTCTGGCGCCTGCCTTGCAAGTGCAAGGTCCTGAGTTCGATCCCCGGTACCAAAAAAAAAGACTGTTCTCTATGTCTGGCCAGTATGTCCTGGACTTTTGATGGGGGTGCACTGATACTTCCCTTGGGCATTGAGGGGGAGCAGTTGTCGTCTCTGGATGCTGGCTCAGTAGAGTGTGGGGTCCCAGACTCACAGAGGTGCAGTGGCACAGTCTCTCTGCAGAGTGTTAGCTGATGTCAAAATGTCCCTGAACATCGAGGATTCCTTGGTGCCCAGGCCCGTGAACACTGTGAACACTGTAAACAGTGGCAGTGAGGCCTGTTGGTGCCTTTGGAGGAGCTTCCTGGGGACTTCCTGGGCTTGTTTCCTCTCATGGGTTCACCATGGACCCCTCTTGGTCCAGGTCTGGCCTCTGGGCACCCTGTGGTGGTGGTAGCATGGTTGGCTAGCCCATGGCATGATGGAGTTCTCAGGAGTGGTAGCTCTAGGACCTGAGGCACAAGCGTCGCTGGAAAGCCACACCAGGAACATGGGCACGCGTGGAGACCACAGCGCCGGGGCCTGGCTTTCAGGCAGTGGCTCTGGTGCCTGCGGTGTCGATATACATGGAGCAGTCTTGGAACCCACTGGAGTGTGGACATGTGCACAGTGGGTGTGAGACCAGGGTCTAAATGTGCGTGCTGGTGCTGGGACCTCGTCTGCTCTGGGGTCTGGACCGTGTGTGAGGCTGGGTGTAACAGCCATGGTCTTGGGGTGGACAGCAGGACCTCTTCAGTGGCACCTTCATCTCCAGGGAGAACTATAGGCGTGACACATAGTGGTCATCTCACTGGCAAAAGCTGCTGGGGCCTCTGCAAAGTACCCACTGTGGTCATTGCTGGTAAGCATCCTGTCCTCTGCCTGGAAGAGGTGGGGGGCCATGCCGTGGTGGGGCAGCTGGGGGTGCTCGTAGCAAAGAGCATCTGGTTCTTGCACCACACGGGCCACTGGGAACCACAAGAGCAGACCAGTGGAACCCCAGAGCCCCTCTTCACTCCTCCCCTCTGCAGACGTCCCTGCCCAAGCTGTCTCCTGGGGTGTTTTCCTTAAGGTTCTTTGCATTTCTGTTCTACTCCATTGCTGTAGGTTTTCACTCTGCAGCCCCTCCGAGGCCAGTTGTTTGTGGACAGCTGTTCACATTTCTGTTGCTGTTGTTGTGCGCAGGGAGAAGGCTGCCCCTACTGTCCCATCTTGCTGACTTCATTCTGTCTGTCTTCATTGTTTTCTAAAGTTAATCGGAAAGGCTGCATAATTAGTGGCTGCTGACAATGGAAAGCAAATTGTACATTAGAATGTTCTACCTAAGAGACTGCACAGTTGGGTCTTGATTCAGTTTCTCCAGCAGGTAATTCCTGTGGGAAGGGACTTAATGATGGCTTCCGATGTGAGCTTCTTCAAGCTTGAGGTCTGGGCTCCCCCTGGGCCCCGGGAAATAAGGGACTTTATTAATCTCCATCCGTACTTTCAGTTGTATCCAAAAAAGTCATAAAATTTCCTAGAGGTCCCTAAATACAGCCTTTCACAAGGGTTTCATTTTCATTCTAGTCAAAGGCAGTGTTTTAAAGACATTGTCTGAAATTTGGAAGCACATTGTATAGGGAGAAGACACTGCTAAATTTTGTTTTCTGTACATATTTATATCATTGGACTCTTTTCCCTACTTGCCTTTGTTCCCACCACTGGTCTGAGAAGGAGGCCTTGCCATGTAGGGTTTAATGCAAACCAACCAGCTTGGGGAGAACTGCAATTTGACACAGGGTTATTGAAAAGGAGCTCTTGTGATTTATGTCTCATGACAAAACCATGAATCTATATTTATTGCACCATCTGCACCTAGCCACCCCCCATTATTCAAGAGATATGCCTCTGCATGAGTGACTCAACCCAGAACACTCTGAAAGTATGATCTGTAACTCTGCATAACTGCATGGAAAGGGAAACCTTGTGATTTATATCTCTACATGTATAATGAACACCAAGCAGCTGGGCCAGCACATTGGTATTTCTTGTGGGGGGGAACCACAGCAATACTTGGATTCATCCTGTATCAGTGATAGTGACATTTTCCATATGGCTTCCAAAGAATGCTGAGCTCAGAGTGTTTGCTTATATCATACACAAATAAGCCAAAATTATCTTTTTTTCCTTCTGCACTCTGTGTTTTCTCATTGTATTGATTTCAGCCGTTGGAGAGCATTTATAACCAATATCTTCCTGGCCACATAACATAACCATTAGAAATGCCACTTTCACCCCCCAAAGAAGGGAAATTTCCCTCTTCTACCTATCAAATATGAATCTTGGATTATTTCCCAAAGAAAAAGATCTGTACCCCAAAGTACTACTGTGCTTGTTTATTTATTTAGCAACTATTCATTGAGTGTTGGTTCGGTCCCATGTACACCCTGTATTGTGAATATAACAGTGCAAATTGCGATGTTTGCCCAAGAGAAAAAAAATCAAGATAATTAATTATATAGAAAACCCTATGATGACATTTATGGTCAGTACTTCTAGGAAAAGTTGAATTGCTAAGGGTCAGCTAGGCAGGCAAGAGGCTGAGAGAGAATCTGTCTGCTGAGCCCTGAATATGTAGAATAGAGTAAGGGCCCCTCTCTGGGACAGCTCTCTCTGCTAGTGGGGCACCAAATGAAAATAAGGGAGTCTTTGAGGAGAGGGGAGCAAGTACCGTGAATGAGTATTAACCATTGAGGCCTTTCCCATCAAAAGGAAATGCTCCTTTGGATCAAGTGACCGCAGCAGGTTTCCTGGACTGTGGTTCATGGACCACCTGCTGCCACATCCCTGGGATGCCAGGTAGCATCTCTCTTCCGAGCCCTAGGCCAGCTCAGTCTGGGGGAGAGCCAGTTGGAGGCTGGCATTTGAAACAAGCTTGGAAGGTGATTCTAATGCATTCTGTAATTTGAGAACTTTCACACTGACTGAGAGTCTCATGAACAGTAGACTCCCAAATGGCTTCTGTGCCCTCTCACATTTACCTGCCCACAGCTAATTTAAAGTCAAGCCACAGTCGGAGATTTGGAAGCAGCAAGGAGTCAACATAGTTCCCCATGAAACTGAAATCCTTACAGTGTGGACAGTGAAATGAACTGGAAACTGGAATCTGTGTTCGAGTTCTACCTATGTCTCTTGCTGTCTGTGGCCATGGAAAGTAATTTCTATGATTCTTTCTGCTTGTTCCTAAAATGATCAGCATTCCCCAAATTTCAGACTATGGAATGCTACCTTAAAAGGGTACCATCTGTACAATCAGTAATATTTTAAAAATAGCTACTTAAGCTTAATTGCATTTCCATAAATGCAAAACCAACACGACTTTCCATAATTGGAAAGTTACAACTGAAATATCTAACAACTAAATATTTAAAAAGTCTATCCTTGAAGCTCTAAAATGATCTCACCTACTGCTAATGATATTGTTATTGAATGTTGGGAAATTAATTAAATTATATTTAAGATAATTTTTATCCTATAGATAAAAATATTTATCAGAATGTCATGCAAAAGGTTATTTCATTATTTCTGGAAAGGGGGCAAGGAATCTAAACTTATGAAGCAATTTCTTAGAAATCAACCCGAGGTGACTGTCAGACAAAATTTCCATGACAAGAGTTATGAAAAACAATGACTCCGCTTTCCCACAGAAATGGCTTTTAATGCTACTCAAATATGTAATTAAATGCTTATATCAAATATGCATATGGAAGCAGGCAATATTTTACTTAATAGCATCTGCTCACCCCATGTATTTCTTTTTTCAAATCTTTAAATTGGAATTAGAAAAAAATTTCAGTTTTAGCAGAAATGAAATTCCATGCTGGCTCACAGTACACACGTCGCCCTTTATTGGGAGGTAGGTTTGGGAAAAATGTTGGGAGGTGGGTGTTGGTGGTGATGAATTGGAGGATGGTACCTTCTAGAAGGACATTAACAATTCAAGGCTGTCCTCCAAGGTCCATGCTGCTTATGTTGGAGGTATTCTGTGAAGACTCGCCATGCTGATCACTCCCAAAGGGGTTCACTGTGCATCTGTGTACAGAGTACCAAAATGCTTGGTCCACTCAGTAGGGAAAAAGGGTAATCAAAAGTGGCTACCATAAAGAATACCAGCTGTCAGGAGACTGACCTGGGTCCTGGAGTACAGATGAACACAAACGCACCTCCTTTGGAAGCAGTTTTCTACCCGACAAGGATAGAAGATGCCTGCTTTCTTGGGAAAACGTAGAAGTCAAAGACCTATTATGAGGATAACTAAGACAGTGGATTGGAAGTTTTTGTTTTGAATCTGCAAAAGGCTAAAAACCTAAAGTATTTCATATGTGATTATATACATTTGATTATATGTAATATTACACATAAGATCATACACACAGACATATATTTATTTATTTATTTTTATATTCCTTCCAGAGTTTGCTAACAGCATTACAGGATTGATTTTTTAAGGATTTTAAAGGGGGAATCTCAGTTACTTGTGCAAAAATTCTGATCCTTTTGACTTAGAACAATGTGTGGTGCACACCACCACACAACTGCATGGGACTTTTACATGCAATTTCAGGGTGTTTGTGAACTTCCTAATGTCAAACCCTAAAATTCCATGAAAGTGAGAGCAAGAATCTTTGGTTTTATAATAGCTGGAGTTGGATATCCAGAGACTAACACTGGAGCCTTTCTCAGTACTGTCAACAGGGAAGGCACTCTAGGCTAAAGTACCCAGCAGGCTGTTACTAAGATACTAAGATTACATGAAACCAACAGTCCTGTGATTTGATCATGGAATTATATGTTCCAACAGAAAGAAGCTGATGAAAGGCTGATTCTCAGCAGAGACACTGGCTCACAGGAAACGTCACCAAGTCCTTGATAACCAACTGCTGTCCGCGATATTTTATCTTACCTTCATTTACTCATTCTTGACTCTTTTTAAAAAATTTTTTTATTTTGGTCTGAGTTTCTAACCTGTATCAGTTTCCTTCTCTTTAAAGAAATTCTTTTAATATTTCTTGTGAGGCAGGTCTAGCGGTAACAAATTGTCTCCATTTTTCACTCTTGAAAAATTATTTCTCAGAGTTCAGAATTGTAGTTGGTAGGTATTTTTTCTCAACACTAAATATGTCACTTCATTCGCTTCTTGATTGCTTGCATGGTTTCTGACAATAAGTATAATACAATCCTTGGTATTTCTTTTCCATAGGGAAGGTGTTTTCTCCTTTTGACTTCTAACAAGACTTATCTTTGATTTTCTAAAGTTTGAATATGATATGCTTATGCTTGTTTGTTTTCCTTTTTGGGGATTTGTCCTGATTCGTGTCACCTTATTTTCTTGTTGTTGTCCAACATTAATGTGGGGGCATATTAATCATTATTGCTTCAAATTTTGCTTTTGTTCCTTTCTTTTCCTTTTGGTGTTCCATTATTTGCATATTATACTTTTTATGGTTGTCCCACAGTCCTTCTATTTTCTGTTCTTTTGTTTTCCAGTCTTTTTTCTTTTATTTTCATTTGAGATTTCTATTGTCATGTACTCTAGCTCAGGGATTCTTTCCTCATTCATGTCCGATCTACTAGTGAGCTCAAAGACGTTCTTAATTTTTGTTATAATTGCTTTGATCCCTACTCTTTCTTTTTTATTATTTCTATGAATTTTCATCATTCTTCTTAGATTACCCATTCATTTTTCATGTTGTCTATTTTTTCCATTACATATTAATGAGAGTGTAAAAATTTCTATTAGAATTATTTTAACAGTCTTGCCCTACCTGACTTGTTATTTGTTGAAGACCCATTCTTTCTCTTTTCTCCTGGGTTTTCTTTTTTTTTTCTTTTTTTTTTTTTTTCTCCTGGGTTTTCTTGGTGCGGTTGTCAAAGAGGAGTTGGCTACGTACACATGGATTTATTTCAGGCTCTGTTCAGTTCCACAGGTCTATGCATCTGTTTTTATGTCAGTACCATGTCGTAATGATTCCTACAGCTCTGTAAAATAATGTGAACTCAGGAAGTGTGATCCCTCCAGCTCTGTTTTTCTTTCTCAAGATTGCTTTGAACATTTAGGGCCTTTTGTTGCTCCACACAAATTATAGAATTATTTTTACTATTTGTGTCTCTTCAGGTTTCTTTCATCAATGTGCTATCATTTAGGTTCGCCAATATTTTATTTCCTTGGTTAAATTCCTTCTTAGGTATTTCATTCTTGATGCTATTGCAGATTGGATTCTTTTCTTTTCTTTTTTTTTTTTCAGACAGGTCATTGTTAGCATACAGAAGAGAAACTGATTTTCTTTTGTATCTTGATTTTGTATTCTGCAATTTATTGCACTTGTTGAACTTGTTTATTAGTTCTAATGTTGTGCAATGGAATGTTTAGAGTTTGTTACATGAAAGATGTCATCTTCAGGCAGAGACAATGTAACTTCTTCCTCTTGTCTGATACAGTACAAGTATAGAGAACCTCGCTGCCTTGGTTTCCTAAATTGATTCAGAACATTTGTCTTTCAACGTCATTTTGACTTTGTGGAAGAGCCAGCGTCACATGAGGCCACAGGGTGCTAGATCCAGCCCTCAGGTGAATGAAGATGCGCTGTGCTACTTTTGTGAACCTGCCTCTCTGTTGGATGACACTTGGCAACAGCATTTGCCATATTTTTCTTTTTTCCAGTACTGGGGATTGAACTCAGGACCTTGCACTTAGCAGGCAGGGGTGGCGCCACTGAGCTACATCCCTGGAGCTTGCCATATTTTTGATCATATATTGTAAAGGAGCTTACGAAGAAGAAATTCCAGAATTGCTTCAGAAAGTAGCAGGAATAATGGGATAAGTGTGTTTGAAGTAAAGGGAAGTACTTAGAGGGGGATTAGTAGCAGTGTGTCTTTTGCTATAATAAATTAAAAAAATTTAAACACAGCAGATTTTGATCACATCTCATGTTTTTGGTTGGCAGTTTTTTTGTCCTACACTCTGAATACATCCCCACATCTCTCTGGGCCTGTAGGATTTCTACTAGAATCTGCTGATAGTCCCATGGAGGTCCCCTCCTGTGTCTTGAGTCATTCTTCTCACGCTGCTTTTGAAAGTTTTTCCTTATCCTCAGCTTCTTACAATTCAATTATAAGGTGTCTCAGAAGAATCTCATCTTTGCATTGATCTTGTTTGGAATCCCCTTAGCTCTGTGAATATGGATGTCCATAACCCTTTCAGGATTTGTGAAATCATCAGCTCCCATTTCTCTAAGAAAGCTTTCAGCTCCGCTGTCCTTTCCTGGAACTCCCATAATGCATATGTTCATTTGCTTGGTGGTTTTTATTATTTTCATTTTTGTTTCTTTAATAAGCTAATTGCAAATGACTTGTCTGAAAGTGTGCGGATTCTTTCTTCTGCATGAACCTGCTGTTGTAGCTTTCTGTGGATTTTTCAGGCTGTCATTCTGTTCTTCATTTCTAGAAATTTCTCTGTGCGTGTTCATAATTTCTACTTACAAAACCTCTCATTTTGTCATTTTATCACTGTCCTCATCTTGTTTAGTTGTCTGTCTTGTTTTCTTGCATCTCACAATGCTATTTTTTTTTTTTTTGGTACCGGGGATTGAACTCATGACCTTGCGCTTGCTAGGCAGGTGGCGTAACCACTGAGCTAAATCCCCAGCCCAAAGATAGAGTTGACTTTTTTTTTTTTGGTACCGGGGATCAAACTCGGGTCCTTGCACTTGCACAGCAGGCGGCAAAACTACTGAGCTAAACCCCTGGCCCCTGATTTCTTGCATCTCACTGAGCTTCTCTTAGGTCTCCATTTCTCTGGAGCTAGTTCCAGGAACTTTATTAATTTCCTTTGGTGGTGTTGTGTTTGTCTCCTCTGAGATCTGTGTAGCCTTGTGTGGGTGTCCGTGGAGGTGCGAACCCTTCTGGTCTTTGCAGGCTGGCTTCAGCAGGTGACGACCTTCTGCTGTTGGGTCTTTGCCACCAGGATCACAGCTGAATGGGCCTGTAGCCAACCCTAGGCAGCCAGCGGATCTGCAGGGCTGTTATTAGATAGCCCGTTATGCTGGATGAGGCAGGTGTGCACTTGTGTGGCCATGGGGTGGACCAGACTGCCTCCAGGACCTGGTCAGTAGTGGGCCAGGGGTCTGCTTCGCATCTGTAGTTAGGTCCACAGGCAGAGGTTCACTGCTGGGCTTACAGTAGCTCTCACCAGGGACAGGGGAAAACTCTCAGCAGGTCCTCAGTGAGCTTTTGGGCAGCCCGGACTCAGAACAGAGTCATAGGGCGGCTTCAGGGAACATAAGTGAGACTGCTGTGCAGGTTCGTAGATGGATGTGCCTTCTGCTGGGCTTCTGAGCAGTTTTCTAGGGCTGCTTCAGGATTTGCAAGCTGACTGAGGTTGCCAGTCTGCTTCTGGGGACCGAGCAGGCACGACTCAAAGTGGGCACCCGGGGTGGGGGGGCAGCACTGTGCCTGGCCTGCAGCTGAGTGGGGCTGGGTTGGGTGGCTGGGCTGTCTCAGGATCTACTGTGGGGCCCAGGGGCAGGTCTTCCTCCACAGCCACTGACAGGCAATCTCCGGCTGGGTCACCTGCAGCGATGGAGGCTGAGCGGGGCTGGAGCTAGGTCATACGCCGCCTCGGGGGCCTCCACTGGAACAAGGTTGCTATTCGGTTTTCCTAGACCCAGGAGGGGGATGACTTATTCTGGGTACCTTGGCAGGTGACACCGGGGGAGAACTAAGGCCACACAGGCTGCATCTGAGTCCACAGGGGAGGGGCTGTGTCTGGGTCCAAGGCTGGAGATACAGCTGCTGAGCCTGCGACCTCAGTGTATCTGCCTTCTTGGTTTCTGCTCCCCTGGGGTTTTGTAACCTCCTACCTGGTTCCCCAAACTGCAAAGATGCCTTTGCAGATAGCTGCTGGATTACTGCTACGTGGGAGGTAAGAGTGGAGGATCTTGAGCTGAATTTTGAAGGAGAAAGAGGAATTTTCCAGCTGTACAGTGTAAAAAAAGGCTATTCCTATAGACAGCTGGAGAAGACCACAGAGTCACAGAAATATGCACCCGCCACAGGGTCCACGTTCATCACATTCTCATAGCATGAGCTTTGCACAAATCCATCCCCCAAATGACATTAAACATAAAGGAGTACTTGGCTTATAAAATATATTGTTTCATAATCTAAACTCTAGAAGAGAAATTTCCTCCACATCACTTAGTTTTTCTATAGAAGTCCTTCCTCTGCTTAATGCTCATCTGCTCCCGGTTTAGGGTTGGCTGGAAGGAAGCAGAGTGGTGAGGACGAGGTGGGAGCCACCATCCTGGTGACCCGGGGGTTTTTCCGTTAACTAGCCAGGCAGCTAACATTCTCTAAGTCAGACCTGAGGAGTACGAGGCGCTGTGTGTCTACACTGCCAATAGGGGTAAACTCGAACCCAAGTTACATGGAGGATGCTGGGGGAAAAGCAGTTCTTTGAAGGATTGTATCCAGGACACTTAATCCTCTGCAGTCAGCACCAGCCGGCATAGCCCGTAATATGTCATGTCATATACAACACTTCAGACAGTGATGTAATCGAATCCAGTCCTTCTGTTTCTCCTTCCTGGGGCAGAAAGCATATTTGCAGCAGAGAAGAAAGCAGCAAGGCTAGTGAGAAGCAACTGGGAGCGCCGTCCTCAGAGACGGAATGCAGGTATCAAAGGTTTGTGGTAAGAGCCCATGTTTTGTGTCTAATGGACTCTGTAAACGAGGCTGGCCAGGTCACCATTAGGGTTGTGACTCTCGTCACAGGAAATCCAGTGGTGACTTCCAGCACCACCTCTGAGCTCTGCAGGTCTCGAATTGGGGCTCTGTGCCGCGTTCCCATGCACCTGTGAACCCTGCGGACGAGCATGGCGGCAGCCCGAGCTGTTTGCTCAAAACCGAATTGAATGCTCCGTCCTGCTGTTGTGGGCCTGTCTTTCCCCTGCACAGGCTGTTTCTCCTACAGGAACCCCGTGGAGCTCCTGAGGATCCCCCTCTCCTTCCGTGCAGTGGGTTGAGCCCTCTAGACCCAGCCTGCTAGGAGCTCTCCTGCCTCACCAGTGTTCTGTGCAGTCCTCCTTCATTTTAGTAACCACATAAGCAGGTCTTTGACTTTTGGTTTGATTCATTTACAGTTCCCTCCGCAGAGAAGCCAGCTGGTTCTTATAAAAGTGAATATCTGATCGAGGCACTTTATTGTTTACACAGTTTTAAATGGCTTCTCCTTTGCTTTCCAAGATGCAACACCAACCCAGTAATGCAGCATGGAGTGGACATTTCAGGCCTTGGCCCTGTTGCTCCTCCAGCCTTGAGTAGTTCTCCTCACCCTACCCCACCCTCTCCCTCTCCAATCTGCTACTCTGAGTAACAACATCTAACATCTACTGAGTTCCTACCCTGAGCTGTAACTGCCCTGATGCGCTAGATCAGGATTGTCCAAAGCTTCCCAATGATGGGTATCACCTGGGTGCTTGCTAAAACTACAAGTCCTGGTCCTTCCCCCAGACCTACTGAATCACATTCTTCATAGGCCGTCGGGGAGCTGTGTGTTTACTCTTTATAAAAGGACCGTGCATGTGACTAATTGTTTGAGAAACTGGGGAAAACCCTGCTTTCCTTAAGCTTCCATTTTAGAATGTAATGAAGTAAGAACTGCTACTTGTCTCATTTTTAGAGAGGAATAAATGAAGTTAAGGGGAAGACTTGCGGCTAACTGGTCATCAACCTTATGATTCAAACCAGCCCTCAAATTTACCCAGGGTCTACTCTTCTCACAGATCAGCCCAGGCCCTGTGTTTACTCTCAATTTTCAGTGCCTCTTTTGTTCTTTAACATGGAAAGTTATTTCCCTCTCTTTGCTTCAAAGTTACTACTCACTTTCCTAATCCAGTATGGGCTGTGGATTCCATGCCTCATCTGTCTGGATTGCTTGCCTTCCTGTGACCACTCTTCGAACAGGGATGTCTCGATCTACATCCATACCTCTTACCTTGGCAGGCTAGGAGGCCGGTTTGAAGCCAGCAGAGTACGCACACGCTGGCTGCGTGAGAAACACCCGCCAGGTGTCACCTGGAGAGTCTCCGCTGTAGATGTGTAGATGCTGTGCATACGTGGACAGGGTCACTGTGGCTTGGAACCAGCCATGCCTCCAGTGAGCTCAGCCACTGTCCTTCCAGGAGCATTTTTGTGCAGAATAAGCACCCGGTGCTTTCCTTTTCATGGTCAAGTTCAAGGGAATCAGACTTGCTACACACTACAGAGTCCTAGTCAGGACCAGAGGATGAGAAAGGACAAGGAAGCTCCCAGGAGGGGAGAAGGGGTGTGGACTGGTGCTGTGGCCTCCTTGCCGGAGTCCAGAGTGTCCAGAGTGTCCAGAGGAGTGTCCAGTGTCTCCAGCCACATTCCTGTTGCTGTGGATGGGCCTTGTGGAAGTTACAGCGAAGCGGAAGTAAAACGTGTGGAATTAATGCTCCCATAGGGTTCCACTGGGCAACAGACCCTTCCCCGAGCGGGGATGGTGATGAGACTTGACAGGAGGCCCAGCTGGACCCCACGTCCTGTCCAGAAGCTCCGAGTCCTCCAGGGTTGGGGCAGTGCTGACTCTGAGTCCTCTTGGTCAGGGGAGGCACGGGGAGACAGACCTGGGAGGCCTCTGCAGCATCTGCCTCCCTCCACCCGGCCAGCGGGGTAGGGGACATGCCCACCGGCCGGCAGGTGTGGGGTCCACTCACGGGCGCCACGCCCACCTGGGCCTCCCCTTCCCTGTTCCTAGTTGAAGGCAAGGAGCGAAAACTGACCCGCTGACACGGGCTAGGATGCTGACATTCACGGGGACAGCTATCCCAGGCAAGAAAAATCGGGGGAAGCTGGACTTTCTCTGAATGTGACATGCTGGGGTTTGCTATCATCATCTATTACAAAAAATGTTGAGATCATCCAGTTGGTGATGACTGGAAATTGGGTAATATAATCCAGTAATAAAAGTGAACAATAAAGAGCTTTGAGAATGTGAAGTTTTTCTCCTGCAAGCTACCGACAGTCCTATGGAGCCATGAAGGAGAGCCCAGGGACAGCAAGGCAGGAACGTGTGGACACGAGTTTTGAAAAACATTTTTCATTAGTCCACGTTTGTAGGACATGATTACATTTATCGTGGGGCCTTGGTACATGGAAACAATACGTATTAATTCCTTTTTCTTTCCCTACCCCTCCCATCCTTCCCAATCCTTTCTTGGTCCTCTTCCAATTTGCAAAAGCTCTATTTCCATTTTTCCTCGTTTCTTTTTCCCTCCCCTCCCCCCATCTCAATCCTTTTCACCTCTGAGGAAGATCTGTCTCCCTACTGCCTATTATCTGTCTTTTATTTTGTGGTTTATTTATACTCTGGGTTTCTCATATAGGAAAAACCATATGATATTTAACTCGTGCATCTGATTTATTCATTTAACATTATGGTCTCAAGGTGCGTCCGTTTTCCTACAAAAGTTTACCTTTCCTTCTGGCAAGGCAGTACTCCACTGAGAACAAACGCCCTATCTTCTTT
Source organism: Heterocephalus glaber (assembly GCF_053883595.1). Lineage (NCBI taxonomy): Eukaryota > Metazoa > Chordata > Mammalia > Rodentia > Bathyergidae > Heterocephalus > Heterocephalus glaber. Next base: position 5,338,609 of record NW_028258293.1, read on the forward strand.
TTTTGTTTTCTGGTACCGGGATCGGACTCGGGCTGAGTCCCGGCAGCCGTATTTCCTTTACGCACTCACCTGCTGGCAGACAGCGCCGCTGCCAGCCTCAGCTCCCTATAAACGCGTGCGCGCGCCGTCACCGCGATGTGCTTTACTCCTGGGGAAGACCCGAGGGGTCGGGGTCGGGCTCGGGGTCGGGGTCCGGGCTCCGATGCTTGACTTCTGAGGAACCCCGCCGTGGCTGCGGGGAAATGCAGACAGCTTTGCTTGGAGCAACAGATTCACTTTCAGAAAAGCTGTCTTTGGAGAGTGTTTGACCCTACACAAAGCTGAGCGTGCCCCCGCGGAGACACCGGGGCAGGAGAGAGGACTGCAGAGGCGCACCTGCCGGGAGACTCGGCTCCTGGACGCCCTGAGGCTGAGGGCGCGGCCATGGAGCGCAAGCTCGGCTCGGGTCGGGTCGGGTCGGGTCGGGTCGGGTCGGGTCGGGTCGGTTCGGCTCGGCTCGGCTCGGCTCGGCTCGGCTCGGCTCAGCTCAGGTCGGGGCGCGCGGCCTGGACCCCTCGCCGCACGCCGCGCCGCAGGAGGCGCAGGCGGGACAGCACCACGTCCCAGTCGGCGTAGGCGCCCTCCAGGTGCCGCGTGATCTCCGTGCCCGCCGCGTAGCCGCGCCGGCCGTGCAGCACGCGCCAGTTGTCGAAGGTGATCACGTCGCCTGCGGAAAGAGAGTTGCAGCCCATTCGGCGTGGGAAGGACTCCGAGCCCAGCCGAGGCCGGCTGCAGGGAGCAGCCGGTCCCGAGGGTTCTGAGTGCGAATCGTGGACCGATGGGCACCCATACCCCCCAGGCGTGCTTCTTTCCAGCTTAGCAGCTTCGAGTGTCCATAAGGACGGGGCAGCCTTCTCTTTGCAGTTGATGTGCGTTATATTTAAGACTCCTAAACCCAGAGATGGAGAATTAGCTCATCTCTTCACGCACAGGAAACAGAGGCTTCTACAAGCCCAGGCATTCCCCCAAAGCTGAGCTTCCATGAAGGGATGGGGCTTGGAGTCCAGCCCCGATTTCTTTCTTTCTTTTTATTTTTGGTGTTTTTTTCCTATTTTGTTTCTGGCCCACGTGTTGCCACTCTTACTATCAATCCATTGTGTCTAACTGGGCAATGGATTTACGACATTTCTCGTATAAATTTATTACGGAAAAGACCAGTTAAAAACAATTTTAGCTGGGCACAGCGGTGCACCTTGGAAGGCTGAGACAGGAGGATGGCTTGAGCCCAGGAGTTTGAGAACAACTGGGCAATATAGCAAGACACTGTTAAAAAGAAAGGAAAGGGGGAAAAGGAAAAGAAATAGAAGCAATTACAAGTGAAGAGAATCATCCATTTGGCCAAATTAACACCAGAAAGAAATAATGCCTTTATTATAGATAACAAAGTCTTTAAGTTCAGAAAATAAAGTATGCAGCCCGGCAAATGATAGTTAATAATGATGTATTGTACAGTGGACCCTTGATTTACGAACTCAGTTCGTTCCTGGTTGTAAATCAAGTTGGCCAGTTGAAGGCTCAGGCTCCTCTACACAGCCTTCAGAGTCTCTCTCCTGTGCACAGGCAGATCTCAGTGTCCTTAGAGAGACCCTGGCCCAGGATTTCTAAGTTAACCCCACACTGGAAAGGATGTCATGTTCCTTCCAGAGCTCTTTAAGGGTGAAATCTCTCTCTGAGACCAGCTGGAAGCACAAGTGGCCAGCACTTGGGTTGTAACTCAAGACTTTGGTTGTAAGTTAAAATTAAAATTCCGTTTCTAATCCAAGTTGTTTGTATGTCAGGCCGGTCATAACTCAAGGGTCCACTGTATTCGTTTTTTGTTTATTTTTGTTTTCCAGTGCTGGAGACTAATCTGAGGCCTGCATACTGAGCTACATTTTTAGTCCTTTAAAAAAATTGTTTTTTTAAGTTTTGAAACTGAGTCTCAGTAAGTCACTACATTGCCCAGGGTAGGCTTTAATTTGTGATTGTCCTGTCTCAGCTTCCCAGAGTGCTAGGATTATAGGTGTGAGCTACCACACCCAGTTTTGTATTTTTCCAGATTGCTAAGAAAGTAGATTTTATATGTTGCCACCATAAAAAATGGTGTGAGATAATACATATATTAAGTAGATCAGCTTAGCCATTCCACAATATACACATATCTCAAAGCAGCCTGTCACACATGATAAATATATACAACTTTGTCAATTAAAACATAAGTAGAAAAGAAAAAAGAGGTTCTAGTTTGGTGGCACTTCACTTATTAAAGATGGTCTAGAAAAAAATTCAGGAAGTTCCATGAATAAAGATTACAAGATATTTTAGGGTGAGAATCATGAGCATAATTTTGTTAACTGGGATGGGGAAATTTAAGTACAAGCTTCAGCATGTGCCTGTGGTTGGTCAGGATAGAGAATACAAAATATCGGTCTTAACATCAGACATGAGGGTGTTTTGGCCTGCAGTTTGTCTTGCGAGTATTTATTACTTGGGTTGGAGACCCCCAAAGTGTGGAGTGCTTGGGGTTCCCAGGGGCTGTCGGCAGAGAGTGTTTTTACATCGGAGCGGCCAGCAGCCCGAGATTTAGGCTGTCAGTGGAGCCCAGGGCTCCTGGTTGCCAGACTGCTCTGCACCCCAATCCGGGGGAATCCTCTCCTCATGTCTTTGAAAGATACACGCACTGACCTGGGTTCATCTTGAAGGTGAACTTGAGCTCTTTGCTGTTCATGAGGTTGACGAAGTCCCTGAGGGCGGCGTAGAAAGGCTGCACCCTCTCCACGGAGACATCGAAGATGGTGTCTCTGGTTGCGTTGTTGAAGTTGATGCGAATCACTTGGCCATTATCATCTAACCTATTTAAGAGAAAAAGTTAGTGCCTAATTCACAGAATTCCTGGCTCTTTGTGTAAGGGTCAGTTCCTTTCGGGCGATAGTGCTGAAATACAACAGTGAAGAACCTGAACCTACAGAGAAGGCCTCAGGACCTTAGGGTCAGCTTCGGTACAGTGTGTCCTTCATTTCTTCCCTCTTACCCGTTTTTGTTTTAAATATTACTACATCAGTGCCAGAGGAGTCCAGTGAAATGAACATAAACGTCCCTGGGAGATGCAAGTTGAAATTTCTCTTATGCTTAGTGAAATTCATTCTTTAGAACAGGTTTTACATTTTCAGATTCTTTTATGTAACAAGTTTATAGGTCAGTTGCTTCATGATGTTCTAAGTATTTTTCACTCAGGGTATGGGCTAGGAAGAAAGGTTTTTGGAAAAGTTTGAAATAGATGTTTTTTGTCTGGTTTGTTGTTTTTTTGAGACAGGGTCTTCCACATAGCCCAAGCTGGCCTGGAACTTGCAGCAGTGTCTTGGCTTAGCTTCTAGGTGCTGGGATTAGAGGCATGTAACACCGTGGCCTGCTGAAATACATGGCTCCGATCCAATGCTTAGTTCACGTGTGGGAAAGTGAAGGCCAGTTAAGAGTCTAGCTTGAGATACAGGCTTTCCACTTACCTGTACTGGACTTTCCACTTTCCATGTACCTGTAGTTTATATGAGCTGTGATCAAAGATACAGGGAATGTTTAAATCGAAAATACCTATTACAGTAAAAGACACATTATCATTAATCCCCCTCAGCATACTCCCCTTTACTTTGAACACACTGTTGCTTTCTGAAGCAGTTTTGGAAGTGCTCTTTCTTGCGTGTCATTAGTTCTGCTATCTTGGCTAACTCGTCCTGAGTTGATTCGGCAGGTTCACCTTTCACAGTGGTGTTGGCCATGGGGAGAGGCTGCCCTTCTGTTGGCTGGCACTGGGCAGCAGCATTCACCAGGTTTTGATCACACTTCATAAAGACATGAAAGAGAACTTCTAGAACTGCTTCATAAAGGGGAAAAACAATGATAAATGTATTTGAAGACATGGGGGTATTTTGAGAAAGATTAATTGCAAAGAGTCTTTTACTGCAATAAGTTTAAAAAAAAATTAAACAGCCATTCACCGTATATTTTGATCATCCCTTGTGTACGACCTCTAGAAGTCTGGAACTGTTGTGTCTTTTTCAGTGTTGTATTCCCAGCACCTAACAGAGAGTCTGGTCGAAACAGGTGGTAAATACATGTTTCATGTCCACTTTATATATTTTTTAGTGCCTTGGGAGACCCTGATGTTGTGATGTCCATACTCTCTCTTAGAATATGGATTATCACCATAACAATGAAAGATATTAGAGCTTTCAGTGCAAGAAAAATTGCACCTTGGATTTGAACTGTGCTGTTACAATTAGCAAGACATGGGCTTTGCCCAAATTCAGCGGCAGAAGGAGGAGACATTTGTTAGCTTTTTGGGAAGGTGGACTTTCAGACAGCCCTACAGCACCAAGCAGTGTGATTTTCTTTAGGTGGAAACAGCAAATGGTGACACTGAGAAATAAGGGGGTTGAGAAGGCCTATGAGGTGCCTAGGACCTCTCCAGGAGTGCTGGGCCCTTGGACCAGCCCAGGAGGGGGTGATGGGGCCCTGCTGCTGTGTAGCAGCCAGAGCTGGGGCCTGGGCTTGGTGCCGGGGCTTGGGGACGTGTGCCTGGACCAGGTTCTGGGCCACACTGAGCTGACGGTCTCCCAGAGAAGGCAACCCACGGTGACTGTCACGGCGGATGAGTATCATGGAGGATGCTAGGACCGCGAAGCCAGGTCCTGTGTGTTATGCCTGCAAGTGCTCCAAGTTCGCAGCTGTTGCCGGAACAGCTTCTCCTTAGGGACAGCGTTATGCCTCCCATGAGGAGAGACGTAGCGTCTCAAGGGGCTTCTTGCATTTGCTGTAGGAATGCCACTGTGGTGTTGGCACATTTTTATGAGGATCTGTGGGAAAAATTTATTTCGGACTTGAGAGGCATCTTGAATCTTGTAAATGATTCAAGATTTCTTTCCTTGATTTGGCCTCTAGAAACTAGGAACTGAACTAGAAATCTATCACAGGTAAATTGCTGGGCTTTTTGGAAATTATAGCAAGCTAAAATATACTCAGTATTTTCTAAACCAGCCATATATTAACTCTGTAAACCCTGCTTCTGGGGGTAGGTGTTAGTTGTCTTTCTTTTTCTTTTCTTTCTTTCTTTTTTTATTTTCTGAAAAAGAACTGGAATCAGCAAGGGCAGCCAGTCAAATCAACCTGACACAGCTTCACGTAGTGGACTTACGGTCACGTGACTGAACTTGTGACCAATAGGATCGTTTCTTCTCACTATTATTATTTTTGCCCCAATTTCTGCCTTGGTTTATTTTTTCATTGCATTGTGTTATAATTCATTCTTTCAGCAGCCTAATGATGCTTTTCTACAAGCAGGACACAAAAATTTCAAAAGAAATGAACCCAGCGCTGAGGAGACAGGGCGTCTTCCTTAACTGAAAACCTTTGTTTCATCTCCTGTGGTTAAAAAAAATTGACGTGGGATTAACTTTTTTTTTGTTACATGGGATTAACTTTAACCACTTGGTATTCTCTAGGGATGCCCTGAGACCTTGCAAATGGCCGTGTTTTGAAATTTTACTAGAAAAAACATCAAAGCCCAGTCAGAATTTGGATTTGCCACACAGTTTTAAAATGTAAATTTATTTTACCTGCTACAGGAACACATAAAAATCACACATATGGATGGGCTAATGCGATGATTTGATATACGTATACATTGTATGCACAATGTAATGTCTAAATCAGGTTGAAATTGACTTCTAAATCCTGCCGTTTTTGAAGGTAACGTTTGCATTCTTAGGACTATGTCGATGTGACTAAAAATCCTGCTTCATTTCTTCTTTCCCACATCAGTGACTGACTTCTCACAGAACACCTCAGGGTTACTCTGATCTGGAACTTATTCCTGCTACTTGTCCGCTGTGACACCTCTCACCCTATATGTCAGGAAAACTGCCTATTTCTAGCTGCAAAATATATTGCAAATGGATCCTTCCCACACGCTGGTGCTGTCCCTGGACTCTCTTGTCCCTGCCTGGAGCCCCCGGCTTCCTGTCAGGCCATCCTGCCCCTGCCCCAGTTCTTCACGCTGAGTTTGGATAGAACTAAATCGATGGAAGTGCGTCTCTCCTTCGGTCAAACTGTGCCACTCTGTGTCTTGGAATCAAAACCACACTGGGCCTGTCCTGGTCCTGCCTGAGCCCCTCTTGAACATGTCCCCAACCAGCTCCAGCCTTTCTGGGCTCTGTCCCTGGACAGCCCAGACCCCTCCCGAGCCTGCTGCCAGCCTCTGCCAGAGAGATTGTCTTTATCTTTTTATTTTTGTTTGTTTATTTATTTTTTTAGTGCAGGGGATACAGGACAGGGCCTCATAGGTGCTAGGCAAGCATCCTGCTATGAGCTCATCCCCAGCCCTAGATTCTGTTATCTGTCCTGCTTTTCTTTTTTATTTTCTTAAGCATATAACAAGTTTTAAATATTCATTAAAAGCTGCTCGTTTATTTTAATGTTTAAATTTAAAATTCTCCTGTCCACCACAATGAAAGCTGTCTGAAAGCGTGGGACAAGGATCTTTATTTTGTCCACTGATGTATCCCAAGTGTTAAGAAAATTGGCCTCAGTACATATTTGTTGAATGAATAAATGAAATACCCCCTGTATATGACAGATGAATAACTGGTGATTTGATTATCTACTAAATGAACTTATGTTCATACAAGTTGGCTATTCATCATAAAAGAAGAAAGCAAAATTCTCAAATTGGAAAAAGCCTCAATATTAACAGAGGTCCAGTTCAATACATTGTGGCTAATAACACACTGCAAGCTAATTCTCCAATGGAAGGGTAAATATGTGGCTTTTGTAGATACCTGGCGAAATTATGATAAAATATTTTTAAAAGACATACAATATTGATATAAGCACTGAATGATCTTAGCGTATTTGGGAGAGACAGCTTCTCTCCCAGTGTGTGGGCTTCGGGTGAGCTGAGCCTGCTCCTATGATGCACATGTCATGCTGCTGTGGCCAGCGAGAGTCCTCCAGCCCCTGATGGTGGCCGTGGCTTCAAGGACTGACTTAGGGATGAGTGGGCGGGGTGTCATCCAGCCTTGTCACAGCTGGGAGGAAAGAAGTGTTCTCCCTGCGCTGTGAGTGGTGACTCTAAGGCCAGCAAAACCTGGGGATGCCAAGGACCATTTTCCCACGTGAAGTCCACCCAGAAGACAGCAAAGCCGGGAAGGAGCGAGGTCAGATGACTGCGCTCAGCTTCCAATGTACCTGTTCCGAGGGATTGTCTTCCACCCCTGGCCAGGAGGGTTCTGACCACTATAATTGCATTGATCACGACTGAAAATGTAGGACTAACATTTTAAAAATGAAGTACATGTGACACTTAGGTACTTTTCCTCTAACACTGATCCACAACAGATTTCATGTGATTTATTAAAGAAGTTTTTAAATGGTAATAAGTTCTTTCTCTCTCTCTCTTGTACTAAAGGTGGATTAAAGGTTAAAAGATAAAGTTTGGAGCTCATCAAAGCTTTCTGCTTAAACTCTAGGCCAACGGAACTCTTTTCTGATAATTGTTTTAGTCCTGCGAGAAATCAATAAAATAAAAGTACTCACTCGATAATTTTGTGCTTAGATTGCACAGAGAAATCACAGTAATCCACTCCGATGTCTGTAAAGTCCACAAAGGTAGAGGACAGAATCTGGAAAGCCTGGGGATTCTTTTCCTTGAGCTTTCGGCACACGTTAAATCCATCCACAATTTCCGAGTCGCCCCCGGTGACCGTTTGCTTAATGCAGTGCAGAAGCTGAATCTAGAAGGAGAAAACGGAGGAACAGACTTTAACCTAATAGCGCTTGCTTTTCTGATACCATGTTAAGGATTCACAAAGGCACGAATGGATCAAAATCTTTTAAAAATCTGCTCTCTTGCATCATTAGAAGAGGAGTTGAGGATGAAAATAGCTGCTCGTAACCAATGCTGTGAACTTCAAACTGTAGCAGTTGAAGATGTGGGCAGAGGCAGGGCCGTGTTCCCCCGTGAGTGAGCAGCCCTTCTTGTGCCTGGGTGGGCGGGGAGGCCAGCAGAGGTGGCAGGGGCTGGCAAGGGCGAAGGGTGAGACTGGAGAGATGGAGTTGAATGAGACCGCAGGCAACATCGCTGATGGCTGTGCAAAGCTGCACAGTTCATGGGAGGCAGAAGTGTGACTGTGGCCGAGGGTCAGGCCTGAAAGGAGTGGATCAGGTTGGAGAGGCGACTTCCACTTCGTTATGGAGAGTCTTCCGTGTCAGCAAAGGACCTGGTACTTTTTGTTGTACATAGAGTGGAATCATGGGATTCAGAGGGGGTGACACAGTCAGAAGTGGGCTGGAGAGTGTTGGTCCAGTGCTGTCACATAAGAGGAGTCATTGTGAGGAACTACAGGCCAAAGAGTAGCTTTTTGAGCTTCTGATAGGATTCTGATAAGGATAAGAAGGGAACCAGGTAAGGGGGGATTGGGAGGGCCAGGTAGTCCCAGGAAACACTGGGAATAAGAAACCGTAAGGATAGTAAGTCCTAATTAATTTTACTAAATTTTGGGGGGGAAGATGTTTAACTTTATTTCATTTTGAAAAGCAAAGAATAGTAAAATTAAAAAAATTCTTCTGAATGGGTTTGTCACGGGTTTTGTGCATTCTTTGGCTAAGTCAGAATGGATGGGTGATATTGAAGATCTAAATTTATTTATTTTTTGGAGGTACTGGAGATCGAACTTGGAACCTTGCACTTTCGAGGCAGGTGGTGGAACCACTTGAGCATCTAAATTTAGACACGAGTTTTCTGCTTAGAGAAATAATAGCATTCAGTTATGAAAATGTCATTGTTCCTGAGTAAAATAAATTGAAAACCAATATCTGACTTTAGTGTAGAACACAAGGGGCAAATATGATCAAATGCCCAGAATGAGGAGGGTCTGAGGCTCAGTGGGAGAAATCCTTGGCTGGCCTGGTCCCCACGGACGGTCAGGGCAGTGCCCCATCAAACTTTGTACCCCAGTGTTAACGCTCTTGCTGTCTGATGCAGTTAGCATTAGGTCCACAACGCTGTTGTGTACTTGAGATGTAGTCAGGGTGACTGAAGAATCGAAGTTTGAATTTCATTTCATCTTAATTTAAATTAAAAGTTACTCAGGTGGCTTCTGGCTGCTGTATTAGTGCTGGTTTTGAACACAAATCTTGCCTGTCCTCCAAAACTATATATGTTTCTCCAGTTTTTATGATTTTATACACAACTTGTTTTCAAATTGCATCATGTACATTACTCTTCATGGCAGTCTTCAGACTTGGATACTTTTATTTTCATTTTTGTAGACGGAAGGACAGAGATACAGGTGCATATCTATCTATCTATATCTATATCTATATCTATATACATATATCTACCATTTGAATTAGTTGGAGTTGATAGATTTGAGCTTGACTTCTCTGTATTAAAATGAAATTGCACAAAAGAAGATATTACTTGCTATTGCCATACATTAAAAAATATCAGTTGGTTTTTAAAAAACTAACATTTAAAATACTCTGAGAGCTCATTATGGCAAAATCTAAAGGAATTTAAAGAACATTGATTATTCCTCTGTGATCCACACTGACCAAACTGAACGCTCAGCAGGTGATTTATCAACCAGGTCATCGTCTCTCTACTGAGAGTCACAATGCGTTTTCCTCTTTGTTATAGAAAACCTCAGACTTTGGTACCAGGAAACCCCTGAATAATTCAAACTGGTAGCTGGAACAGTGGTACAGGCAGGTACCTATATACTGTTCTTCTGTTAGTATCCAAATAGGAATCTCATTTAAGAATCTATCACCATTAGCCAGGCATGGTAGCATACACTGTAATCTCAGCATTGTTGGAGGATGAGGCAGGAGGATAAAAAGTTTGAGCCTAGTCTGGGCAATTTAACAACTTAGCAAGACCCTATTTCAAAGTAAAAGTTTGCAAAAGGGCTGAGGATGTGGCTCCATGTGAAGGTGCTGAGTTCCGTTTCCAGGACCATTAGTACCACCACCAGCAAAACCCAAACCAGACTGAACCCGAATCTCATCATCATTTGGCTTCATATGTCCCATTTGGAGACAAGTTGGCCTTTGCTGCATTTCTTTCTTCTTACAGCTTACCTAGTATGTCCCTGTTATGTGCAAGACGAAATCTGGGGACACAGGAAGTATAAAAGAGTTTGTCAAGTATGACATTGTCCATAAATATGTAAGTTACGGTAACTTGAAATTCCAGCTCAGGACCGTTACTCTGTGACGAAAAACTAGATGCAGGCGTGAGTTCAAGTTCCAGCTCCCCACTAATCAGTTGTCACCCAATACAACTTTTTAACCTTGTGCTTCATTTCCTCATCTTATATAAAACAACAATAAATCCTGTCTGCCTTACAGGGATGTCAGGAGGGATCAGAGAAAGTAATACAAGTAAAAATGCTTTGAGAAAGCATGAAATGCCATGAAAATGTCAAGCATTATATTATACTGTACTCAGGAATATTTGTGAAATGATTTAATCACGTTTTCTTAGGCTTTCCATGTTAATCCAGAGACAACACTTAAACCTGTAAGATACTTCCAAAAGTTTCAAATGAAACCTTTAGCTTTCTGGTCTCATTCTTCAGGTTGTAGTCCATCCAAACTCTCCATGTAATCTTTGGCAGAGGGGCTGAGCTGACTAGTTTGGCTTTTAATACCAGTTTCAGAAAAATCTCAGAACTGCATTTAGAATAAGTTATGTTGTGTCTCTTTCTCCAACTCCCACCCCAGTAGGCGACCACAGTGGCCATTTGTCTGTCATCATTTGGTTCAAAGAAATCATGTGGTATTTTACAACCAAGAAAATAATTTAAAACACGTGAAATCAAATAACAGACTAGCTTAGCTAATGCTGTCAGGAGGAATGGGTAACAAGGAGGCCACCTAGAAAATATGCTGGTGAAAATAATGGATTGATTTTGATTTTGGCCCATTTCTCCTTCATGAATGCAGGAATCGATCAAATGTTCATTTACTTTTGAAGAGATATATGTCTGTGTGGTTATTTCATGCAGTCCAATTTAGCTCTAAGTATAAGGACAAAATATTCTTTAAACGATAGCATTCTGACTATCCTTTTTTTTTTTTGTTTAGGAGAATGATGATTTTTATAAGAATGCTTTTGGTTCAGTAAAATGAGCATTTTGTAAAGATATAGGGAAAGAATGTCCACTTAGAAATTCTCGGAAATTTTTTTGCTTGGTAAGGAGCATCTTGGTCTTTGATGAGGAGTCTGATACATGGGATGGAGTTCTGGTTTCCAAAATAGAATGGTCATTCTGATCCTACATCCATGTCCTTTTGCAATTCGCGTTTACAGCTTTTCCTGTGCAGTGTCTACTTCCTCATCTCTTGAATCTAGACTTACTTAGACCAATACAATATGCAGAAGATACATGCTGATGATTCGCCCAGGCCCCAGCAATCCTCCCATGCATGCTTCAGTTTGCTCCGGGAGGAAGCAGCCTGGACTACCATTGCATCTGGAGGGAACAGACCCCCTGGAAAAGAGGCAGCCCATGCAGCAGATGTCAGCCAGCCCCTAGCCAACTCAGAGTTGATTGCAATCACCTGACCTGCAAACAAGAACTGAGCAGCCACACAGAGCCTGAACAGCAAGACAGGCTAAGTGCATGGCTGCTCCGGAAGCCATCAGGTTAGGGAGCATGTATTTCTGGAGCAGTAACTGATACAAATGCTGGCGTGTGATGTCGTTTGGAAACTCCACCTTGGCCTCCCTGATTGGACGTTCTTTTTGAACTCTCTAGAGAGTGATGTGTGTGCAGAAAGACCTCAAGATGCACTGCTGTCTTAAATCTGTCTTGGCTGCAAAGAGTGCCAATCATTATTTCCAGGAAGAACAAGAAATGCCCTAAAAATGATGCGTGAAAGTGTCCTATCCCTTAGGAATGTTGGGAATATCCAGAACTTAGGCACAGAGACTCTGTGAGTCTGGATTGTGTTTGGAGAAGCACCTCGCTGAGATGACTGAGCTGTGGAAACACTCGATCTTCTCAGCTCAGAATGCAGGAGGCTGTGGGTCTGGCCTGCCTGGTGGAGGGTACGCGGGAGCTCCTCTTACCCCAGGCGGATGGTGGAGAGCTGGGTAATCGGTGTGGAAGCTCAGCTTCCCAGTTGTGTAAGCCACGTTGTTGGCATCAATTTTGTCTTGCACTTGCCAAGTATGTCTGCAAAATATGAGGAACACATGGGTGAATGGGTTGTCCCTGAGCCAGAGGAAATGTGCTCGCAGGAATTTGATACATGAGGGGGAAATGTAGACTTTACATTTTACGAAATAATTAACATAATGTCTATGAGCCAGGAAAAAGAGTTTGATGTTTCTTTGCCTACAGTGACTTTTTCAGAATTAAGATCTCCTAGTTTCTGTCCTCCACAAAAGAGTACATTAGTTTCAACATTTCTACCATTCTAAACTAAAACCTCTTACCCAGATTATTAGTTGCCTTTATGTTGCTGGGACAAAATATCTGACACCTACAAATTAGAGGAGAGGTTTACTTTGGAGGAAGGTTTCAGCAGGTTCAGTTCATAGTTGACTGGTTCCAAGACAGCAGCAGCAGGAAAAGCATTGGGGGGCGGGGCAGCTGGCAAGCAGAAAGGGGAGGGGCAGGGGACGACAACAACCCACTCTTCGAGGTCTGCCAACCCCAGTAACCCATCTCTTCTGACCAGGCTCCGCCGCTGAGCACATGAGGCTTCTGTGGGACATTTTTTCCTCATCTTTCGTCAAAGGCCAGCTCAAGTTCCAACCCTTTCACAACCTAGATTCTAGAGTCCCAGCTTTTGAGCTTAAACTGAACTGGCTTCAAATCCTGGATTTGTAATTCACCAGCTGTATTATCTTGGACAATTTATCATTTCTGAGCCTCAGTTTATGCATTTGTGAAATGGAGTAATAATGTCTGCTTTGAAGGCCTTCCGTAACAAGCACAAGGTCCACATCTGATGTGCAGGAGATGCCTTCTAAGGCTTGGGGTCCTTCTTAGTTTCCTGATGACCTGATATTTACTCCTCCACTCAGGACTTCCATAGCATTTTTAAATTTTCATTAATTGGAGCTGAAATTGTCGAGTGTTTTGCCATGGTAGTTAAAATTTATAAAGGGCTCCCATTAGTCTGTTCTCATTTAGATGTTGTATATGAATACATAACTCTGCTTTATCTCCTGGACTGTAAACTCCTTGAGTGCAGAACAAAGACTTTTACTCTTCTCACACAACATAATCCAGCATCAGTCCTAAAGCAGAGAAATCAATAAATACTGACTGAAGGAACAAAGAGGGGCAGAGGGTGACTTTTTGAGTTTCCATTTTTATATTAGGGATGGTATGGTGGTAGCCATAGGAAGATGAGAAGGTATGAAACATTTAATACCTTTCTTTACTCTTCCTCCAGAAATACTACCTAAATCTCTTCCCATGTCTGGGAATATCTCTCTCTCTCTCTCTCTCTCTCTCTCTCTCATTTTTTAATTATGGTGCTGGCTATTGAACCCTGAATATCTTGTATGCTAGCCAAATGCTCTATCAAAAGAATATTTTCCTAATGACCAGAAAGTAGGACTTCTAAACTGTTATCTAGGACTGAGAAAGAAACAGCTATTTTGCTTACATTTTTCACTTAAAATTATAATCTAAAACTTGGTATATCATCTACTAAAGATCAAACACCATACGTGGCCATGGAATGGAAAGAGATGGAATGACAGGGGAGAAGAAGTATATATAGCCTGATGCAACTCATTTCAAATAAGAGTCAGGTAATACATTACATCGCAGGGATTGTAGCCAGCAAACACATGTTCCTTATGAAGTTCATGTAATTCCATAGCCCATCTAAAATACAGATTCAGACTATTGTCAATATTGGCACTTCATGACACTTTGACCTTTAGGATAAAGATTAAATGGGGACCCAAAGATTGGGTAGGATTTATCTAGGTCAAGAGAAGCATCATGATAGGCATGAGAAATGGCAGATGGGAAGGCTCAGTAGAGCGGACGGGAGACAGAGACAGACAGAGACAGAATGATTTGAGAATAATTTGAGAAAGTAACAAGAGGACAGGCAAAGAAGATTTAATATATGCATAATAGGAGTAGTGAAAGGAAGGAACTGAAAGCAAAGAAAGAGAAAAAACACAGAAAACTATAATTCAAGGAAATTTTCTTGAAATTAAAACAAAATTGAAACTGTACTTTGAAAGACGAAACTGTATTCTCCCTGACAAAATTACCCCAGGATCACCATTACCAAGACAGAATCTGTAAAATTACCAGACTTTAAAGAATAAAAATCTTTCTGACATCCAGCTAAAAGCATCTAACTACTCATAAGGTGCAGAAAATGAGAATCCCAATAAAACCAACATAGTGGATACACCAGCAGCTGGGAATTCTACATTTAGCCAAGCCAATTTTTAAGTCTAAAGAAGGACGTTAAAGGGCTGTTACCTCGAAAGAATCCAGAGAATATTGTTCCCGGGAGACCTTCCTGACACATTTACAAGAGAATGGACTTCATAGGACCAAAATAAACAGAGCTCCATGGAAGGAGAGTTTGTGTCCAGAAGTACATTTCTACGAGTCATAGAGGAGGGAGAAAAGATGTAGAAAACCAGGAAGTAGGAGAGCTGAGCTGTGAGCCAAGGGAGGTCCCGTGCTGAGGATGCTGTAACCCGGAACACCAAGCAAGCACACGCCCACACTGGGAGGGGTGAGAGGCTGGTCCTTTGGTTGGGATGTGTGGATGGGTTTGGGGGTGGCCAACAGTGCCCCATCTCCCATCTCCCAACATGGGTGGTGTTTAAGAGGGTCGCTGTACGGGGATTGATCAAAGTCTGTGTTTACTGTAGGTAATTTTCTGTACCTGCATTGCACTGTACCATGAGGACTCATAGAAACAGAGGACAGGATGGTGGTTACTGTAGGTGAGGAGTGGGAGAAAAGGGGAGATACAGGGCAAGGAACAGATCCTCATGTATGATGTGGATGCCAAAGACCTTGCACACACCACAGCGATTATAGTTAACAGTGATGTACTTAGTGCTTGGAGTTTGCCAAGAGTGTAATGTCAAGTGTTCTCAACACACACACACACACACACACACACACACACACACACACTGTGTGAGGGATGGGGAAGCTAATTCGCTTTTGTGGGTGATTGTTTTGTAGCATGTACAATGTTTAACATCACATTTTCGATCCCCAGTACCAAAAAAAAAAAAGTATGTAAACATCACATTGTATACCCTAAATACATGTACTTTTTGTCAATCCTACCTCAGTAAAGCTGGAAAAACACAAAGGGAATAAAATCGCGTAACAGATGAGCATTAAACATTCATTTAATGAAGATAAATAGTAAGAAAAAGATGCCAACTACCTCTAAAAACTTCCAAAAAAGAGTTACAATCATTTCCTCCAAAGGAAATCCCAAAGGCCTTTATTATTAAGATTAGAATGCATTGCAAAACAAAGTGATTCAGGAGAAATCCATATTGAGCACATTTAGTAGTGTGTGTGTGTGTTTGTGTGTGCGTGTGTGTGTGTGTGTGTGGTGTCGGGGCAATCAAATGATGTTTAATTCATTTCATCAAATGCGAATAGGTATAGTTTAGCTTTTTAATGGGAACATTGGATAGAAATGTCTTTCTCTCTTCTGATGATGTATCTGTGTGTTTCTATTTTTGTGCTTTGCGCAACCAGTTGGCTATAACTTAAAAGAGAGGTAGGGAATGAATATCCTGGCCTTGTCAGTGTGACTTGGTTTGCAAAATTTCCATATAACACTGTGTGATTCGTTCTTTGCCCCTGAGCTGTAAATATGAGAGTCGTTATAAATATGAGGGAAATGTCAGGGAGAGACAAACTGTCATGGCACATGAGGTAAAGGACAGATTTTAAGCTGCTGAGTAAGATAAACCTGGGGTTTCAACCTGATTCTTCTGCCTCAGTTTCTTACCTGTGAAATGGGGATAATTATCTTATCAGAATGATGAAGATTACAGATGATGACTAGAAAGAACTGGGCTCAACACTTAGTACATAAAAGTAGCTAATTGCTTCCCTGAATTCAGTGACAGTGGCTTGTCCTAGCTGCACAGGAAACAACCAAGGGGCAAGAGACATCCAAAGGTTTGGAGGGAAGCAACTGCTTAATCAGTTATCTCAAATGTCCTCAACTGATTTCTAGAGGAGCAGGAGACATGGAAATTATTTTTCCTTCCATTGCGGTAGACGACCTCATATTAGGGCAGTTTTGTCGGGAGTGTTAAAATCTTGCCAAGAGAGTAAAGTCAGTGCCCCCCGGGAACCCTGAGCCTGGCTCTCCGCTGATAACACACACTGGGCTCACAGAGGCTGCAGGGTCGCAGCTTGTGACTTTGCCTAAGGGACCCTAATACCTGCTAGAACACACAATTTCAAAGTTTCCCCCTGAAAACTACCCTCCATGTACAGCATTTAGCCCTCCATTTACGGCAGCTCATTAAGAAGTCCCGGGGTAGTTCTTTTGACAAAGTAGGGTTGGATTACAGCTGAGTTCAGAACCCAGACATGTTTTCTTTGTTTTCTTCCCAAGTCTGCGTTGCTTCTAGGTTGGTATTTCATAACCCGCAAGCCATTTTTGCTCAAGAAGGATTGTGTGGTTTTCTCAAGAAATTTTTTGGCTAGAAATTTCAAAAAAAGTAGGTAAACTTGTTTATGCTTTGCCCATCCCGTCCCCATAGGTCCCCAGTACATGCTGGTAACACACACTGAAAATCAGCTCGACTCTGATGAAGCCAATACATCCAGCATGAAGCTGTGTCAAGATCAGATTTGGAGCTGGTGTTAATAGAGAGAGCAATTTCTAATGGGCCAGGTGCCAAGAACCCAGACTGGTTTCCCTCATACTCGCTCGGCTGGCTTCTCACTGAGTCTAATGTGTGAAGCGCTGCTGGGCTGGCTTCCGAAGGCTTTCAGAGATGCTCGCAGCCTATGGCGCAGGAAAGGCTGCATCGGCCATTCCAATAGCCTTAATCTTAACTGGTCTGGCTGGTGTGCTTGACAAACAGCCCATAGAAACCTCTTCTTTCTGCTTTATTTTGTTCATTCGATGAAGCCTGCTTGCAAAGCACACATGCAGATGCAAAGCTGGACAATAGTAGTAGCATTTTATATTTTTCCAGCAAACGTTTACCAAGGGCCTCAAAGGGCACTAAAACACTGCTTCAGGAAGAGCTAGGTGAGTTCTCGGAAGAGGAGAGGTGGAGCGCCCTGGGAGGCTACGTGGGAAGCTTAGATACCGTCTCACATAGGGATCACCTGCGGTGAAGCCAGGAGTGGGGTCTGCGTTTCCATTGCTTCTGCAACTGCCTTCTGGGCAGAAATGCAATACAGATGCTTTGTGGTGTTTGGTCCTCTTGTTTCTTAAACTTTCTGGGAAGAAGTGCTCCAAAATATTTATTTATATTTTTCTACAACCGTGGCCTTATACGTGTCATGCAACAATTAACACAAGATAAAATTTAACAACCACTAAAATCTGTTGGTTTATTTCTTATACCCATTTCCTTACCATTTTTTGCCTTCTTTATTGTGAAATTATATTTCAGAAAGAATGTTTTCACGTTCATGCCATTTTCTTATCAGTGTAAGCCTTGCTACGCATATTAACGCAACCTACTTGTCCAAGCAAATAAAGCATTCTTGGCATCAAAGCAAATCTGAACTTCTGGGCTCACTTCTGAAGGAAGCTTGTGTTGTTAGCTCAGGTTGAAAGTTTCCTTTTCTGCTGCTTGGCTATCTCATGAAGTGGAGTCGTCCTGATGGCCCATAAGGTTGGTTTTTGAGCTAAGGACTGAGAATGTCAAAAATCCTAAGAAAGAATTTTAGATGTTTTGACCTGATGGAAATTTTTAATGTGCTAGAATGTATTCCTTTTCACTAAATTTCCTGAGAAGTAGGTCTGGGTGAGTCTGGAGTTGTACTAAAGAGATCATCCTGATTAGGCCGCCGTTTCTGCCAACGAGGGACTCAATGTGACGACAAGGAGATTCAGCAGTTATCCTGACTGGTGGAGTTACAGGCGAGACAACTGGATGATTCACAAGACAGGGGTTAACCACTTCTTTGTTTTTGAAATGACACTGACCTTTTCCTAACTCTTTTCCTCTCTTCCTCTTTCTATAGCTGCTTCTTTTTCTCTGTCACACACACAGAGTTATATAAATAATGATGCTCTGTAGGACTAACATTTCGTTGCCCAACTAATAAGAAAATGAATTTTCAGGGTGTGATTTTCGTCTTTTATAAAGTTGACCTCCTCAATATTGTCTTATTAAAATTATAGTCTTGAAAGACTATACAACCAGAAAATGAAGTCTGACATTTTATAATTGTGTTCATTTTCCTTTATAATGTATGAATTTCCACTAAAATTAGAATCTTCAACAAGAAAAGCAGAAATTTCCTTGCTTTACATTACACATTTGTGGGAGAGAGAAAACTTTCCGCTTCTTCTTCCTGATGAGCCATCCAGAATGCAAGCCTGGCTCAGTTGGGTGAGAAGTAAGATACGTGCTTTGTTGTTGCCTAAGTTTGAGGATGAGGGCCCAGCAGCGATCGCCAGTGGATTTTCCCCGGGAGCTGCAGAGGCTGCCCGCTCAAAGAAGGATGCAGCAGAGGCGAAAGGGAGGGGAAGAAGGTTGAGAGGTCCAGTGAGAAGGGCAAGAAGGGCCAAAAAGCAGCTCCAAACAAAGGAAATCTTGGCATGATGTACTGGGCTGCTTTCCTGTTGCTGGGGCCAAATACACAACACCCATGTTTTAGAGGGAGAAATGGTTTATTTGGCTCACGGTTTGAGAGCTTTCAGTCCATGGTCACCAGCCCCAAGGCAGGAGCATCGTGGCAGAAGGGCGTGGTGGAGCAGAGCTGCTCACTTCATGGCAGCCAGGAAGCAGAGGAGGGGACCAGTGCAGAGAGGAAGGGGAGGACCAGATAGAATCCCCAAGGTCATGCCTCCATGACCCACTAGGCACACCCCAAAAATGTGCCTTATTAATCCCCTGGGCAGCTCCTGGGCCAATCAAGTGAATAATTAAGCTTAATCATCACATTGGTTGTTGGTTGGCAGGAGAAAAGGTCAGGGTATGGAAAGGAAGGCAGATGCATGCAGGAAAAGGGATTAAGTAAGAAGGGAGTGGGGCGATCCTGAGCAAAGAACCAAGCAAGTGACTGTGGCTGCAGTGTCTCTCATTAGCTCTCCTTGGGGGACACACAGGCATGGGGAGGAATGGCATATGGTAGAAATGCCATGGGTCTGAGTGGGATGAGGCTGGGGATTGGAAAGAGGGACTAAAAGGCAGGCACAGGCCTAAGCAATATATATTTCTTGATGGTACACCGGCGTATACAATAGTGGCATGTTTAAAATTTGACGCATTGGCTTTTACTTTCTCCAACAGGCATATTGTTATTTGGGTATTGCCCCATTGTGGCCACATTTTCCACCATCCATCCCCGGGAACTGCTGTCAGCATGGATTGTTGGGCATATTACCTCAGTAGTAACACCCAAAGCCTGGGGTTATCTTTCAGTCTCCTCTTGCATTTTATCAAACTTTTATTGTTCCAAATTATTTAGAGGAAGTCAAGTAAAATATTTGCCTTCACCCACAAACAGCAATCACCCCAAATAATTTTCTATGAAGTAAACATTCAATTCTAGTTTATGGCCAGATGCCCAGCACCATTGCTGGCAGGTGTTCAAGGAAGATGCTCTGTTGGTTTGGCAGTAATTGTAGTCCCTTTGGGATCCGCTGTGCAGGATACATTCTCGAAAACATTCTGACTTTATGTAGCCACTGGGGATGACAGCATGCGGACAAAGTAAAGCCTACAGTGACTATTTGCCATGGAGTTAAATCAGGTCATAAAATCCAAATGAGTTTTTCCATAATGTCACCTTTCCCAGAGGTGTTCCACAAAGTTATTATTACTGTTATTGTTATTGATGGGAGGCAATGGGGGAACGAGGAATTTTGGCTCCACTCTGTAAAAACCACCATGCTTAAAAGCAAGGGTTTAAATCCTCCTACAACATTATCTTTTGCAGAATGCTCCTCACATCTCTATACCTTTGGCACAATCGACAGTGGGAGTTTGTTAGACCAGCTTTTTATGCTTCTGTTCCAGGAGAGCTTTCATCTTCAAGGCCTGAGGGTGCCTGAGCATTTGACAGGGTTGCATGGAGAAACGCCGTCCAGGTGATGTGCTGATGAGACAGTGACTGAGTACCTAGTGTCCCTAGGGACTCAGGGGTACAAGGCGACGTGTGGCTTTGTCCTCACGCCAATCACCATTTTGATTTAGTGGAACATAAGGTTATAATTGTGAAAGGCTGCAATAATTATTGCATTCATCCACTGTTTTATAGTCCTTTAAAAACCTCTGTGCATGCATTTATTCATGAAACACTTATGCCTTGCCTACCATGCATGAAGACCACATGCAATTCTGGAATCTATTGTTTTTCATTCTTCCAACCAGCCACTTAACAAGTGAAATGGCAGCCGACAACTAAAAGCAGCTGGTCTGTTCTCCTTTCTCATTTTGGAGCCAGGCAGCTAAAGTCTTTGCACAAGTAACTCTGTGGGAATGGGAAGTGCCGGCTACTCCACTCCTGAGCAGACGCATCAATGAGGTGCCAACAACCAGCTTTTACTGTTTTGGCATCTCAGCTACAGCTGCCCCAAAGTTCAAGATAAATCTGCATGGACAGCAGGTTTGCCTTCACCCTTCTTCCACTTTCCTTTCCCTGCCCCATCTTCTGCTTTGAGTTACCCATTGGCTTCATTTATTTGCTCCATTCACTCACAGCTGACCAGGCGTTTTGAGGCAAGAGGAAGACATTTGCAAAATGTAGAGTCAAAGATCTGAAGGCGAGAACTTTGTTTAAAGTAGCTACTGACTGTGTTAAGCAGACCACTGACGTCCAGCTGTAAAGAATGCAGAAGGCACGAGCAATGCCCCTCAGTGCACACAGTGCGAGAGTCCGAAGCATGCCTGGCACCCAAGGTCTCTTGCAGCCCTGACCAGCCTGCCTGCCTTGGGAATCCCTTCTTCCTAGCTGAAGCTTCCCAGCTTCCGCTGCACAGGGGAGCATTTCCTGAATTTGATACTCAGGTCAAATACCAGTGCTGGTAGAGAAAATCGTGGCAGATGGGACCCAAATGTCAGTGTACTTACAAGTAGCTGTTCCAGTGTGTAGCTTAGGTTGAGATCCCCTGTTGCAGGCAAGTCTTAAGAGTACTAAGGGGCTTCAGACCTCCCCTCATAACCCTTTAAGCCCCGTGTTACCTGAACTTCCATATCACTCCTGCCATGACTGTGGAGAGGAGCAGGAAGGAGCGCTATCTCAGAGAAAATACTCACTCATCCCATTCGCTCAACAGCAAAAGCCAAATAAAACAGTGACAGCCACACCACCAAAGACATTCTCTGTAAGGTCTGAAGATAGAGAATTAAAAATTGGCCGAAAAGGAGAGATTTGAGTCATCAGTGGTGTAAGTAGGCCAGGCACAGGAAAGGCCTCTCCAGCACTGTGTACTTGGGCAGCTGCCGGAGGACAGGGTGGTTGCCTGAGGGAGGTGAGACAGACAGGGCAGGATGAACGCCTGGTCATACGGGAAGGGAAGGTTGTGGATGAGGGAAAAGGAATAGGAGTAGGAAGTCTGATTGTTTTGACAACAGACCTTTAGTATTTTTTCCAGTAAGTTTCACAACATTAGATCGGTGGCCAAGTTATTGGCCCATTTTAAGGATCTGTAGAAACAAAACAAAACAAAATCATAAATCACAATTAAGATTCTGACCCTTAGGGGAGTGGATGTCAGGGAACTCCAAAGAAGAACCCCCGAATTTGGTCAGTGTGATGAAAATTGTGAAACACACTGGAACAGATACAAAAAGTTTGTCATTAGCAAATAAAAGCTAAGTCAAACAACTTCAAATAAATTCATTTTAAAGGGTTCTGTTTAATTCCAGTGAGAGCATCTTTTCCTGTACTTTCTTTGTGTCATTAGTAATGGGATAGAAAGATGGACAGGAAAACTGGATTTATACTTTGATTCCTTTATTACTACTTGTGAAAACTTAGGTTACAGATTAATCCATTAGATGCCAATGTCTTTTCTGTGAACTGGAGAATAGTATCTATTCCAAAGGTCTTGTAAGAAATAAAGAACAAATAATATACTTGAGGCTCTTATAATTTTGAATATTTTCTCTCTCTGTTGGGATGGCTGTAATTTCGAAGCAAGCACAGAATCTTTTAGATGGAGGGAACACATACATTTTAAGTAACAGAAATCTGCCTATGGTATAAGTAGATTCTCAGGGTGTGGGCAGGGACTAGGTTGTCCAAGTTTTCTGCCATGAGTGACTTGCTCAAGTTACGGAAGGCAGGTGACTGAACGCTTCCAATCTTTGGGTTATTTTAGACAAGGCCTTGCTCTGCCTGTGGGGTGGGTGCTCAGATGCTAGGAAGGCTGAGGGGAGACTTCAGCAAACTTGAAAACTCACCTCTGCTTCTGCCCACTGGACTGTGGGCATTGCTCGGCTTCAAGCTCGGTTGTTACGAGATTGGAATTCTTCAAGTCTCCCAGTTTTTATGTGGTGACAACTAATTCCACTTTCTTTCAACATCGTGTGAGCTGAGCCAAACACATGTGGACACAGCCTGTGTGCTACCAGTTTGCAATCTTGGCATTTTAAGGGTCCCTTTCATGTCCGGCGCTCTCCATGACCCCAAGAATAAGTACACCTATCTTGCATGGGGTGCTCATCTTGATGGTTAGATGTGGAGTTCTGCTCCTCACTTCCAGATACAGTTTTCCTATTGTTAGTATTTCACTATCTATAACTAATGGTACCCCTTGGCAATTCTTGTGAAAACAGGTTCTTGTTTTGAAGTTGAGATTAATTCTGTTTCCTGTAACTTACTGAAGCCTATAGCCTCAATTTTCTGGATATTAGTTTAAGCTTGTTTTATTTTGGTTTTTTTTGAGACAGGGTCGCACTCGTAAGCCAGGCTGTCCTTGAACTCATTATGTAGTCCAGAATAGCCTTGAACTTGTGGTGAACCTCCTGCCTCAGCCTCCTGGGTGCTGGGATCACTCCTGGCTAGTTTAATCTTTTAACACATATGGTGGCTGGTTTCAAATCTCCAGAATCTCACTTCATTTTGTGCCAACTCTTGAGAGGTAAAGCTTTAATATACTCTTTTTTTTGTTTTTTGGTACCGGGGATTGAACTGGAGTCCTTGTGCTTGCGAGACAGGCGGCAAAACCACTGAGCTAAATCCCCGGCCCCTTAATACACTCTAAAGTCTCGGAGAAACAGTCTCTCATCCCACCGGTTATGGATTGGATTGTGCTCTCTGAAATTCACCTGCTGAAGCCCTAATTCCCAGCGTACTTGGCCAGAAGGCCTGGTTAGGGTAAAGGAGGCAGTAAGGATGGGGCCCTGGCACAGTAAGGCTGGTGTCTTGGAAGAGGACAGAGTCCACAGGAGTGTGCTGTGCAGACAAAGGCCGGGTGGAGGGACAGGAAGAAAATTGAGATCAGCAGGCTAGGAAAACAGACCTCACCAGCATCGAACCCTCAGGCACCCTGGTTTTGGGCTTCTCGTTTGCAGAATTGTGAGAAAATTAGTGTCTTTTGTTCAAGTCATGTAGCCTGTGGCATTTTGTTACAGCAGCTTGAACAGACTAATACATCACCTACAATTAGCCTGCTGTCTTTGTTGCATTAAAAATTCTACTTGTTCTTGGAGAAACTTTTAAACTGCTCTTTCCCTGTGACTTCCTGCTTAAGACTTTATGGACATTTCTCCATCTTCAATCAAAGGAGCATCATTATGGGAAATGCATCAGACTGTATTTGTGACAGCAGAACACAAACCGTTCGGTGACTCACCCATAAAATGTGAGATAGAGGAAGCCGATCCTTTTCCCGAGTTTCGCAATTTCTCCTCGTTTATCAGCTGCTCCAGTGAGTCGCACGATGCCTACTTTCTTGAGGGTGGAAAGCCACTTGTATGTATCTTCATCATTTTTTAAAACTTCTTCAAAATCCAGAGTAGGCAGCTGGAGCTCTGCATCCCAGTACTGACATTCTGTGAATGAGGAATAATGAAGAGGCATAAACCTCAGAGAAGAGATGGATGGCAGTAGTTCATTCGAGCTGATATGGATTTGTCATGGATTTTCCTAACAGCCACACCAGGAATGCCTCGGTCCTGGGAGCCAGCCGGGCTACCACATGCCTCCTGTCTACAGGTGTCTCCAGCCCATACCATATGTAGTATGAGGGAATGTTGTCTAGCCCATGAATGTTTCTGGTCTGCATGTCTTTAGGAATTCTCTGGCAGGACACTGCTTAGACGTGACTTGGAAACAGTCTGTGTGTCAACAGCAACCTTATACTGCTCAACTCCAAATAGATGATAAACTCAGAATGCTGGAGTAGAACATGCCCATTCGGAGGGGGAGGTAGGGACAGCTGCTTCTTCCTCTTACTTCACCCAGTGAGCAGCTACCTCTGGGGTCAGGTTGTGCACTGGATTATCAAGAGCTGGCATGAGGGAGAAGAGAGAGCTATGTCCGGGATGCCGGGGTCTTGGGCGGCAGAGCTGAAGAAGATACG
This sequence comes from Heterocephalus glaber, assembly GCF_053883595.1. Lineage (NCBI taxonomy): Eukaryota > Metazoa > Chordata > Mammalia > Rodentia > Bathyergidae > Heterocephalus > Heterocephalus glaber. Next base: position 5,363,389 of record NW_028258293.1, read on the forward strand.
CTCAGCTGCCTCTCCTTAGTGCTCTCGCTCCTGATGATTAAATGCTCATATAAATGTTCACTGGAGAAAACAGCGAGGAAAGCAAATTAAAAAAATAATTGGCTTGCAAACCAAGCTCTCCCACAGGAAGTGGAACACAAAACAAATGCAAGTTTGCCAAGGGAAACAACTGAGATTTTAACAACTGCAATCAGGAAAGAACAGATGCCAGCTGGTCCATTTCATTTCTTCTTTTTGGGGGAAGGAAATAACCTGAGAAAGGAAAACCTTCCCAACAAGTGGCAAGGTGAGAACTTTATGTTCTCAGTATCATCCTGAGCAGTGCTTCACATTTCTAACTGGGGGATACACATGTTATGGAAAGCAACCCAAAGCCCCCAACTTAAGGAAGAGGAACCGGTGAGAACCTCTCATAGTAGCTATAGACTGGAAATCATCTCCTCTTTGATGTTCCCATAGCTTTTTACTGAAATCAGAATGCATCTTAGGAGTCAGAGAGTAGCTTTGGTAGTGAATAAACACCTACAGGTGCAGAGAGCCCCAGCTAGCTGCATGGGTATTTGCAGTAGTGAATATGTGTATGTATTTAGGAAGACCTATTTAGGCTATTAATGCCTATATTGCCAAAGTTTCCAGGTTGTTAAACATAATAACTTGCATAATGAGTCAGAATTGTCAAGCGTTGAACGACAAACTATAAATCAGGCTCCCCTAGCAGACTCTGGAAATATTCTTCAGTACTAAACACATTCTACCGTGCAAGTGGCTTACAGTATCACGCCGGGCAGTCAAACTGATACCCAGCCACTGGTTCCTGATTTCTCACCTGAACCCTTTTCTCTCTATGGGACCAACCAGAATAGCAACCAGGTCACTGTGGCCAAGAGAAGTGGGTGAGCACCTGGACCGGGGTGCCTTAGACAACAGCAGTCTGGTGGCAGCCGTAAGAAAGCGTGAGGCATGACCGTGCTGTCAGGGCAACAGCTGCAGCGTTTCCCAGAAGAGAGGAGGCTGGTATTTCTTGAGCATGTTACCCAAGGATCACCTGTTGGTCTGTCCCACACTGTACGGAGCCCCAAGGCACGGTGGGTAGGCAGCTGATCGGAAGGGGCCCAGTCTGTGGGGCAGCTGGACAGGGAAGCTGACTGAACACACGCTGGAACCCATGGCGGCGTCGAAGCAGGGTCCGGACCCTGCAGGGGACCAGGTCTTCTGATCTCCATCCAGAAATCTGTCTCCCTCATGCACGATGCCCCCGGGTCTCTTTTCTCATGCCTCAGGTATTTCTTTTTCTAAAATCAGAGTTAATCTTAATGGAAGGAAAACGATCTGCTTGGCTTTGTTTTGAATATGATGTCTGTGTGCTTTCCCACTCCCATTATCTCAGTGCATTTTAAGTCCCCAGCATTTGATATCAATAAAAAAGATCCAAAGGTAGGATGATAAATGCCAAGAATGTTGCCACTGGCTGCCTGACTGGAAAGGTCATTTGGTTTCTAGTTAAGAGAAAAATTTCCTGGGTAAAATGAAAGGCATAATGACAAATCACCGGCACTTCTTTTTAAAGTTTATCGCTAAGATATCTCTGAGAAATCTAAAAGAGATACTAAAAGCAATTTTAAGCTTATTGGCCTTCCAATTGAAATCAGGAAAGCATAGAATATTAGAGATAGATGAGATGATGGAGAATATTTGGGATTTTCCTATCGGCTTGAGAATTTTTCACCACTATTGGGTATTTTTTTTGAGACAGGGTCTCACTATGTAATTCTGACTGGCCTTGAACTCACTCTCACTATGTAGCCCAGGATGGCCTTGAACTCATGGCTATCTTTCTGCCTCAGCGTCCCCAGTGCTGGGATTACAGGCCTGCAGCACCATTAGTTTTTTTTTTTTTTGGTACCGGGGATTGAACTCGGGACCTTGCACTTTTGAGGCAGGTGGTGGAACCACTGAGCTAAATCCTTGGGCCTGACACCATTAGTTTTTATCATCAAACAGAAAGCTTTCCTGAGGGTTCTTCTAGTTTTCTGGCAGAAAGAAAATCTGAGTATAAACATCTTTTCCATTCCTATGCAGTCTGTTGACTAGAATTAGCTATTGGCTACTGGTCTATAGAAAATACATTGTCTTTATCATAGAGGTCTGATAATTTACTAACGAACATTTATTATAATTTTTTTTTAGAAAAATTGTTGTTTTGTATTGAGACTAAACCAGCTTAGAGAAATGGGCTGCAGTGATATTCAGCAGACTTTTCTGCAGTGATAGAAATAGTCTGCATCTGTGTTGTCCAGCCCATAGTTACAGGCAGCATATGGCTATTGAGACTTATTATGTCCACATTGGTGGGTGTAACTGAGCACAATTACCATTAACTTAAACTTTATTATAATTGTGACATGTGTCTAGTGCAATACCCAAGCAGGATTTCCAGGTGGAGAACAGAGGCAGAGAGCTGGGTTTTAATTGTTTTCCTGCCTCTCAAAAGTTAGTCTCTTGCCTCTTTTCTGATACTCGGTCTCTTAATTTATGAAACAGGGGCCATTATATTTACCCTTCAGGCCTTTTGTGAGGTTAGGCAAGGAGCTTACTATTGTGCCTGGCTAACAGTAGACTCCTAACAGCAACAGCCACGATGAATCTTTGCTGAGGCCTTCTAGGAGTCAGGGCAGGGGTAGAAGCTTTGTAAACATCCTTTTAAATCTCCACAAGAAATATACAGAATGGATGCTTTCAGATTTATCATGTTATAAAGGGAACAGATGTCCAAGGTGTGTGTGTCATGATTTGCAGGGCCAGTGAGGAGTCAAATCCAGTGACCAACACTAAGCCTGCAACTTTGTAATTATGCATAACATAAACATTTGATGTCCTGATGTCCTGTCAACACAGCCGTTTTGATACCTTATGTCCAAGTGTCCACGGCTTATTTTGTCCTTTGTAAAGGAACTTTACTAGATACTAAAGAAAGCCGAGTTATAATGAGGAGGCTTTGTCCGAACTTGCTCAGGCCTGGGTGTTTAAGCATAAACCTTGGCTCCAGTCAGGATTTTAAAGGCAGAGAAAACACCGGGAGCAAGGCGCATTGCATCACCTGTAATGGCTGTGCACCTGTTGTGAAATGAGTCATAGCTTCACATGTTTAGAAACTGGCCGGCTTCTCTTCTTTCATTGGTCAGTGTCTTTCGCTGACCCATGACTGCTTGGTTTCCTTAAAGGCCAATATCGTGTTCCAAAGGGTTTCAATGACCACGAGGCAGGAGAACATAATAGGGATTAAATTATTTTTTTCACATGAGGTCAGTGTTCCTAAAACTCTTCAGTTTGTACTATGATGAATCAAATTTCCCCATAAGGTCAACATTGAACCCAGCCATTGAATTTGATTTGTCTAATTCAGTTTGCGATCAGAATCATGGAAAGAACCAAGTTTGTGAACCGAGGTGCCACTGTATATCTAAGAGGATGTGCCTAGGGATCATGCTATATATACTTATCACATGTTTGAGTGGATTTTTATTTCTGTATGGATTGTTTTTCCCATCACAAAACAACACACATACATATATTACTGTTTGTCTTAAAAATATGGAAAGAGTTTTAGAGTTTTGAAATAAATGTACTATTCCTTAGATGTGTATAATGAATTGACAGTCCAGCAGAAAACAAGGCTGGTAACCTAATACATGGCATAACTCATAATTAAATAACTTCAGATTTGCAAGATTTTACTGCCAGAGCATGGCTGGAATGGGCTTTAAGATCTGTAGAGTTTACAATCTTTAAACTGCGGTTCTAATTTTGGAATGCTCTGGCTGGGCTTTGCTGGAGTTGGAGACCAAGGGCCATAGCTCTCACAGAACCAACATGGGCTACCGTACTCTGTCCTATTCTAAGTGTGACCTTCACAGACAGTTTCCAAATTCCATATTGTCTTGAAGGTAAAATACTCTTAATTTTCAGGGAGAAGTATGACTGCATTTCATTAAATCCACCAGGAAAATCATTCTGTAGTATCTGCACAGAATATTAAACTTTTACATTGCAAGAGTACTTTAAAAGCATTTTCCCCTTTCCTCCCAAGAGCAAAACGTAACTATCCGGGGAATCAGAAGAAAATCCACTTGACCAGCCTAAGTCATTTGTCAGGAGAATCCATTAAAAGCAACCTGATGTAAAACAAGGCAAAACAACAACAACAAACAACCTGAAGTCTCACACTTGCGTCTGCGTACATGAGCAGAGTGGAAAATGATGGCATATGTGAGTATGAACAGCCTTCCTAATTTAACTCGCGGCCTTGCTAACAAATACTTCCTCCAGCACGTGCTTCACACATCGTCAAACCTAGGAGTGAGCTCCACACTGGCTGCCAAGGAGCTGGTTGTACAAGGTTTCCTTCAAAGGGGTGCGCTCCCTCGCTCGCATTCCAGGGCCCTGAGGGACGTTTCAGAAAGGGAAGGACAAAGAGCTTCTTGAGCTCACTGTGCTCGGCTTTGTGGTGTTATTTCAAGAGCGCCAGAGCCACTATCCACCTGGCACCTTCGCTGGGCTCAGCCGTGGCTCCCAGGCAGCTCCCAGAACTCGTGGTGCCTCCGCAGGCCTCTCGCTGCCTTTCCTGTGAACACCTTGCACTGCCCCGCTGCAGACAACCTGGGACCCTGCGTATCCCAGAGGCATCCGAGAGGAAGGAGGCAGGCGTTTCTCTCTGCATGGGGGAACCTGCCCTCCTCGGGCCTTTTGTACTTCTTGTTCCAGGAACTCTACACAGGCTTGAAGGCTCTGCTTACCCGTCTTCTCTTGGGTTGAGATCTTCCTGACACGAGGATAGGAAGACATTTCCTTTGGAGCTACCCAGGGCCCTAGCAGAAGCTGGGAAGCAAGATGCACCGGTAACCGATGCCTGCCGCTCACTGTTTGACTGCCTCTTCTCCTGGGCTTGGTGGCTTCCCCACGCACCGAAGCACATGCTCCCCAGGCACAGAAGGAAGCCGCTGGGGCGTCTGGGACCAGAGTCGAGCGGCACCCACACACCTGCAGGGCCCGGGGTCTCTGGTCTTCCTGGCCACCCAGTTCCGTGCACATCCCAGGCACAGTTCGTGCCTCGTTATGCTGAACCCCTGCATGCATCTGTGGGAGGCCTGGCCAGGGCGAGGAAAGCACACTGAGGAGTAAATGCGGACGTGGTTGCTGCCCTTACTGGGGACAGGTGCATGAACAGAGAAGCAAACAGATCAACACATAAAAAATTGTGGCAAGCGCTGTGAAGGCAGCAAGTGGGGCCTATACCAAGGAGAGGCAGTTACTGGGGCCAGGATGGGGAACCTGCTTATCTGGGATAGTTAAGAAAGCCACGTGGATAAGCAGCTGTCCAGCCTCACGGGCCAATGCGTGTCCTAACCGGAACACCCACAGTCTGACTGCAGATGGGGGAAAAGAAGCTGTTGGGAGGGGGAAACAGGCATCAAAGGCTGGCGGGAAAAGCGACTATTATTTCAGAGCTTTTTCCATGCAGCCAGGGAAACAGTTCGTTACACCTTACCCCACGTCCTCGCCGCCGCTGTTCCTCAGGACACTCACAAAGGTACGGCACACACCTCTGCAGACGCTGTGGCCCCGGTGATCTCTGCTTATATCCAGCTGCCTCGCTCTGCCGAAGTGCAAGCTGCAAGCGGCTTTTGTGGCCCTTTTTTGACCCTGGAGCTCTGAATTCCAGAACCACACAGAACGTGGAGCTTTGGAGATAAGCAGACATACGGGCTAAGCTTTTCCTAGGCTGGTAGCACCTTCTCTCTGCCACAGCGCTCCGGGTTTCCGGGAGCCCAGCGTTACTGCCGTCTCTGCTCTCCTCGCGCGGTGTTCAGGGCACTGGCACCAGGACAGCTGCTGTCTTGGGCTGGACAGAATGTTCTGAATGTGGTCTGGTCCGTGCCCGTGTGGGTTTAACGAAATAAGACGCTCGCTAGGAGAGACTTAATGTAGCGGCCTGCAGCCTGGCCACGCCCGCACGTGAACCGGAGGAGGCGGCTGTGGCCGGGGGAAAGCACTGTGAGGCGCCGATCTTGGGCCTGACCGTGTATCTCTGCTCATCTGTCTTTTAAACTCTCCTGGCTGACTTGCCCTCCTGTTCTCCAGCCTCCCATGTCTCCTCTCCTCCTGACTCTCAGCTGATGGCTTTACCTCTTATTTCAGTGAAAAAAAAAGACAGAAGGATTCGAGAGAGCTTCCTTACACTCAACACCCTCCCCACGACTTCCGCCGGTCCAGTCCACCAGTGTCTATGTCCTCGAGCCAAGCAGACGCACTGTGATCCATGCATGTCACTGGCCCTTTCTCTGCAGGAATGGAAATTCCCACGGACCAGGATCTTTCTCTCTTTTGTTCACCACTAAATATTTTGTTTGCCAGTGTCCCCTGCCTCATATGCAGCAGACTTCCATCAGTAGCAGTGCGTGCATAGTGCATGGTAGGTGGTCAGTAAATCAGCTCTCTTACAAACATCAGTTCTTTCCCTAGCTTTCCCCCATCTTGTGGGAAGAGAGGCAAGTCCATGGTGACCTCCGTGCCACCGCTGCAGTGACAGTGCCAGGAAGCCACACAGACTCCTGCGAGCCCCGGGAGAGGAGCCTTCAGCCGTCCCCAGTGCTGTCCCTCCTCGTCCCTGTGGACCAGGTCTTCACCTCTGCAGCCTTGCTTCCTCCTGTGCAGCACGGCTGTGTTCATGACGCCACCTTGGTGGAGCTGTAGCTGAGGCTCAGAAGGTCAGCACAGGCTGCAGACTGGTTTGGGGATGGGCCAGGAGCAGATCACCGCGGGAGAAGGCAGGGGGGTGCAGGCGAAGAGGTGGTGCCAGAGGTTGGCGATGCCAGTGGCGTAGGCAGGACTGAGGGGAGGTGCGTGGTGCACGTGGCTGGGGTTATTTCCACAGTATATCGTCTGCGTGACACCGTGTGCCTGAGGATGGCTGGTATTCATACTCTGGAGATATCCTTAACTAACGAATTGATGAATGATCACTTTCTCCCAAGTCTACTGATGATCCCAGCTTTTCTGTGTGCTAAGTGAAACGAATCAGACCCACAAGCTTAAATATCACAGGGTTTCTCTTAGACAAGAAACCCAGAGTCTACATAAAGAACAAAATAAAAGACAGCTACAAGAGTAGGGAGATAGATTTTCTCAAAGGGAAAGGGATGCAGAGGTGAAGGGGTAGAGATGGAGGGAAAGAGGATGAAAAAAGGAATTAAGATGTGCTGTGTCCACAGACCAAGTCCTCACGAGGAGAGGAATGGGAACATTAGGTACAAAAAGTGCAAACGTACAAAAAACAGGAAAGGGGTCAAGAGGTGGACAGAGGTGGCAGGGAGGAAGAAGAGGGATGGAAGAAGAAATTCAGATGTGTCACGTACATGGACAGTTCCCCACAGGGAATGTGATCGTTGTATGCTACAAACATGTACGAAGAGAAAAAGATCTGAAAATGTGGTTCTGCATCCTTGATTGCGGTTAGTTTTATAATTGACTCATCTTATTATTGCCTTTTAAAAATTCGATATAAATGAAACTATTTGCCAACTCGGTTTTAGCTCGCTGTTGAGAGGAATCAGTCAAACGTGCTGTCTTTGCTGAGTCCGTCCATGCAACAGTTCACCTTGGAGACCCCGGGTGTGAGGCGACACGGTGCCACTGTCCCTTACCTCCTCCTGTTCTCGCCCAGACGCTCCTACTCTGCCTCTATTTTTCTTTCTCTTTTTTTTTTGGTACCGGGGATCGAACTTGGGACCTTGCGCTTTCGAGGCAGGCAGCGGTACCACTGAGCTACATCCCCGGCTGTGCCCCTGGTTTTCTGTTCATGGCTGCCTAAGTGAGAGGAAACGGGAAGATGTTACAGGTGTTGGGGCTCCATGCTGTCCCGGGCCCTTGGCTAAACACAGAAATAGCCATCTCTCTCTCTTATTCCTCATGACCCAGAGCTGAGGGCCACTGTCTCTTCTACATACGGAAAACAGGAGAGTCGGTCCTTTATGAACCCAGGTCGGGCTCAGAGGAGGCAAAGCCCGCCCTGCTGACGGACGCTGAAGCCTGTGTCCTGTCCGAACACCATGTGTCTTGCACAGAGTTTATACAGTTCACTCTTCCACTTTCTTTCCTAAGGCATCCGAACAAAAACCTTCTTGAAAAATGTGAGTTTGCATGGTCACACAACAGCCCTGGGTATCAGAGCCACCCCCGACATTGTCTACTTCCTGGGCTGGCTTTCTTCCCTGTCTATCTTTTGTGGTTTGGCTTGGGAGACATGCACACACAGGTGGGGATCACAGGCGAGGGGCTTCCCTGGGTGCTAGTAGACCTGGCCAGGCGTGGGTGAAGTTGGACCAGAGAGAAAGAGCAGAACAAGGTGTCCAGGTGGCAGCAGGGCTTGCTCAGAGGCCTGCAGGCTTGTGGAGAAGGCCTGGCCTGTGGGTGACCAGAAAGCCCAGAGAGGACCACAGACAGCACACTGCAGGCTGAGAGGCCCCAGGGCAGGGGCTGGTGCTGGCAGAGGGGAGAGGACCATGGCACAGGGAGACGGCCTTGCAGAGTTGTGGGCAGAGGCCACATTATGCCAGTGACCCAGGTATGAGATGATCATGGCTAAGCTGTCAGAGGGAGGGCGGGCTCTCCTGTCTGCCCTGTAACCTGCTGAATAGCAGTGTTCTGTGCCAACAGCAAAGTGCGTGGGTTTCTTGGTGGCAGCATGGGTCATAAGAGCTAAATCTGGGAAGCAACCTACATGTTCATCAGCAGAGGAATGGATAAAGAAAATGCAATATTCATACGCAATGGAGTACTACTCTGCCATAAAGAAGGATAAGCTTGAGTCATTTGTAGGAAAATGGGTGGACCTCAAGACCATAATGTTCAGTGAAATATGTCAGACACACAAGCTTAAATATTGTACAGCTTCTCTTATATGAGAAACCCAAAGTATAAAGAGAGAGCAAAATAAAAGAGAGATCATCGGAAACAGGGAGAGAGATCTTTTTCTCCTGCAAATGCAAAAGGGGCCAAGAGATAGGGGGAGGAGGAGGGAGGGAGGGGCATAAGGCATTAAGATGTGCTCTGTGCATTACCAGCCCTCTGGAATGCAAGTATTATATACTGCAAACGTGGACAAACAGAAAGAAAAAGACACAGAACTCTAAGAAGTAAACAGTGGAAACTGGAAAAGCAGTAGGAGGGAAGGAGAAAATCTCAATGACAGGACTGCAAATGAAAGAAAACAAAACTGCTGCATGCTCAGGAGGCTGAGCCCCCTCTGGGGCAGTTTCCTGAGCCATCACATCCTGTGGGGGCAGCGGGCAGTGAAGGACACTAATGGAACAGTGCCATGCTGCCCTGCCCTGTCACGGTGTGGAAAGGTGTGCTGCTGTTGGGAAGGACTCCGGCACACAGGCCCTTCCTGTCTGTGCCTGACTGCACTCCAATTAGGAGCAAAAGTTATGGGTCGAGGAAAGAATTTAGTGAAGGTAAACCATGAATTCCACCTTGAACACCAGTGTTCTAGTGGGCAGAGGAAAGAGAAGCAAAGTCTGCATCAGACAGGCAGTGCCTTTGGAGACAGGGGTGTTCACATCATCAAAAGCCCGGAGATGGTTCTCAGGGAGGCAGTGGCTGGCGGCACATGACAGACAGACAGACGGATGGACGAGTGACGGCTGGCGTCACACACACGAGGCCTGTGTGAGACGGTCCCCTGGGCACTAGTGTGTGAGCCCGCTGATCACGGGCAAAAGCTCTACTGGTCTTCCTCCCTCCCTCTCTTCGTTGCTTTTACAGTTTTACCTTTATTAGTACAAGTTTGGGGGTACGTAATGACTCCATTCCTTGTGTGGAGTCGGCACCTGTACATCACGCATCCCAGTTATCTCCCTTCCCTCTCCCTCGGGCTCTTGGCCACTTCCCTTTTGCGGAAGATCCTCTCCCTCTTTCCTATCATTCATCCTTTATTTTGCTTGTTCATTTACTTATACTTTGGGTTTCTCATATATGATATTTAAGCTTGTCCGTCTGATTTATTTTACTTAACATCACAGTCTCAAGGTGCATCTGTTTTTCTACAAATGACTCAAGTTTGTCCTTCTTTGCGGCAGAGTGGTGCTCCATTGTGTGTAAATACTGCATGTCTCTTCTAGAGAAAGAATCTTGCTTGGGAGATTCCCCGGTGGCTTGATTACAGTGAGGGAGCTGTTTGGCAGAGCTGTTCAGCAGCCATTCTGACCTGGCACCCTCGACGTAGTCGGGCTGTCCTAATGCAGCCTGAAGAAAGAAAATATTGCACCTCTGCTTACAGTTACCAGGCTCAGCAGTGGCAGGAAGAAGCACCACCATGAACTGCAGGCTTGCACCTGCGGGGTTCAAAGCACGGAGATGGGATAGAGCATCACACGGGCCAGACGTGTGTATTGTGAGCACTACTTAAAAACATGTTCACATGTGATAACTGCTTTTTGGCAAGGCTCTGTAAATGTGTCTACCACGTGTTTTTCAGTGTAAGAAAATCCTCATCACCAGGCACACACACAGTTCTCCCTGAGAAAGCAGAGCTCTGTGGTTTTTCCTGCTCTCTGCACAGCAAACAGATTGTCCAGGATCCTGGGGTCACGTGAGAGCCCTTGTTCTTGGGGTGTGTACCCCAGAACAAAGAAGCGGAGTGTAGCTGGTGGCGGAGGTGGTAAGACTGGGAGGGGAATGCTCAAGGGGGCTGGAGACACACCGAAGGGCTACGAGGCCCTGGGTCCAATCCTCCACACCGCTAATAAAGACACGAGTAAGCAAACACAAACAAGTGCCACTGACTGCCCCGTGTGTTCAGGCCTGCACTCCTGAGAGGTCTGATTTTCTCAATGAAAACAAGAGGCTTTTTTTCAAATTACAACTTTTTAAATCTCAACTAGATTTCAATCTCAAGACGAAATATTATTAAAGTTAATGATTCATAGAAAATGTTTTAGTACCAATCTAAAGATGTAGGAAAAGCAGGCATTCATTCAGACCCTGAGTATTCCTAAAAAGAGCAAAGGGATTTGAGAAGAGATGAGATCATAGTACAGAGATTTTCTTTTTTCCATTTTAGTTCAGTCAGTTGGAATTTTGTGTCTCACAGTCGTACAAATGTGTGTGTAATTACGTGAAAATTTCACACAGGAGTTCAGATACAATTACGTGAAAACCCTTCACGTTTCTAGGCTCCCGCTCGAGTCCCTGGCTTTCACCATGGCTTGGGAGGCCCCCATGCCCGGCTGGTACTCAGGCTTTGCGCTGGCAGAGAGCAGAGGTAGGGGCCTGCCAGGCACACGAACTCCTGACGTCTCTGTCCCTCGGAGAAGCGATGCTAGGCCAGGCCACGGTCACCCTGCCCTGCCTGGCCACGGGGCCCTCCTACACCCAGAGCTGGCAGCGCTCCTGCTGAGGGCCCTGCAAAGTGAGGAACAGAGAGGCGCCCTGGCCAGGGAGCCCGGGATGGGAGGAAAACGAGTACAGGACACGGTCCGACTTGGGAGCGCTTGGGGCTTGTGTTCACTTGACCAAAACCCACGGACACAACGCTGACGATGTACAGTGCTGACTACAGCACGAAGGCAACGGTTTCCTCAAAGCCATGAAGACCTCAGACTGATTTCTGTGAGTGGCAGGGAACCCGCAGGGCCTGATGGAATGGCCCACCTGCTCTGTGCTTCCTCGCCCACCGGGTCCGGACTTGAGCCAATGCCCGTTTGGCCCTTTCCTTCTCTGTTGCCTAAAACTTAACTTCACCAGTGCTAAGCCAATTGCAGTTCCCTCAGCCTGTCCTCCTGTTCTACACACGGATGGCTTTTCACAGACATTTTCTCTGCGGAGAGTTTCCTTACCCTCTGGGAGAGCCTTCTCAGCCCAGCTGGAGCGCCATTCCCCCGTCCCTGTTTTTCCTCTGTCACATCCTTAACTCGTAGGCTGTGGTGCTCATGTACTCAGGAACGCGTCACACTTACTGCCTCACAACTCTTGCTCCCTACCAGACTTGATCGGCCCTCAAGGCCAGAGCCAGGCTTATGCTTTTCATCTTGGTATTTCCTTGGAGTCCGCAACACATTGGTACCCAATGTCTGTGCTGCTGAACAGAAATTCAAGAGTGGAAGATGGTTCTCCACATCTTCCCCTCAGCTGTGACCGCCCTGTGGCAGCCCGGCCCGGGATGGCCCTGATACATCAGGCCCATGGGTGATTAGCTTTTGCCAGGGGGAAATTGTGACTCCAGATTTGAAAAGCCCCCTAAGTCCTTACTCTGAGGAAGGAACAGAAGAGGAAACATTGCTACTGGGGCTGAAAACCAAAATTCTTTTACAAATGTAGCTGAGTTTGTTGACATGCTCTGGAGGTTTCATGTTTGAAAATATGTAGCGGCAGTGTGGCAGGGTATTAAATTCTGCGGGGAAAAAGCCACAGAGCCAATATCCCAAACATGGCCCATTAATTTCTTCTTTTACACACTAACTGCATAGCTTGAGAACATATTTTAAAAATCTTGTTTTAAACCATGAAACTATTTTCCAGTTCCGCATGCCAGCCGGCTGTCCTACTCATGACTCCAGCCCATCATTGTGAGCAGTCTTTTCCACTACTTAACTGCATCCAATATCATTTCCCTCCCGCTACTGCCTGATAGTATGGAGAACTGAAGCTCTAAAACTGCGCTCCTCAAGAAATATTACTGGACAGGAGTGGCCAGACCCTTTTACAGAGCTTAAAAGCTTAAGCTGTAATAATATAATGTTGGCTTTCCTTCCTGAAATAATCTAAGGAAGAACTGAAAGGAAATGAAACTAAAATCCGACAGGCTCATATAATTAGGGCAGAGCTAAGGAAAAAAGGATTCTGAGTACCAGAAGAGATCTAAAATAAATAAAAAGCAATACATTTGAGATATTGCTATTTGACCCAGACAGTTGGTCCGAAGTTAGGTAAAGTGGAGGTCGCTGAGGAATCCTGGTTTCATGGAGGAAACCGGGAAAACAGTTTTCTGGGGAAACTCGGCCACGTTCAGCCGCTACAGGGTGAGACCGAAGGGAACACGGACCCCTGCTAGCTTAGACACAGAGCGCCCGAATGGAACCGTGTTGGTGGTCAGAATGATGAGACTGAGCATCGGAAGGCTTCATCCTCAGCAAGGCTGGTCTATGCTAAAAGAAGGGGCATGACTATGCCTCCCCATTGATAACCACGGAAAAGGGGAGGCCACGGGTCCAAGTTGGTTACCGAGCGACAGGTCCACGTCCGCCAGGCTGTTGTAGGTCTAGCATTTAAAGCCACGGAGAGTTGCCACGTGTGCTGGAGAATTTCAGACTTGAAAGGAGTAAGGTGAGTTCTCCATCTCACACACGACTCAGACAGAGTCCCCGCTGCCGGTGTTACAGAATTCAACATGGTGGTCAGTTGCTCAAAGGGGAATGGTCCAATATGAACAGTGGAAATGAAAGCAACTTGCCTTGCTAGTGTGTTTGCTAGTTAAGTGTCTAGTAAATCCATAAAAATAACCACGTGTGCTAAGGTTTGCCTTTAACCTGTGTAATTTCATGTAATAAATCTTCAAGAGAAAATAAATCATATACGTCTCCCACCCTCTCCAGTGCCTTTGTTTCAACTATATTACTGTGCTTTTCCATTTCTAAAAGTTGATTTGTTTCTAGTATACAACTTATTTTGTGTCTGCTCAGAAGTAATGTCTTCTTTTCCCCTGAATCCATCTTTTATCATTCTTCTGAACAGTTTTCTGGTCACAGGTTCTCATTGACACCCATCTAAACTATGCCCAGGCCAATGTGCCTGTGCATGGAGGCACACACACACACACACACACACACTCACACACTCACGGGCATACTCAATGCTGCATTTTGCAGGAGGAAGTGCTCGCCATGTGTGAGTGTGGGGCACCGATACCTCTCCATGCCCTGCTTCTGCAGACCTCTCAGACCTTCACCGTGTTTATCATTTCATGGATTTAGTGATGACCTAATTCCCCTGTGGACACCAGCTCAGGACTTCCTGCTTTGTTGGTTTGTGTTGATCTGGCCCGAGACCAAATTGTTAGGCAGGGCAGCATGCCCCTGGAGTAGCCTGCTCTTTGCAGAGGACGCTTTTGGAGTATCTGTGGTGTGCCAGGTCCAAGTTTAGATGACAAAGGCGCAAGGCAGCTGCGCATCTTCTGTCCCCACCCCGCTGGGATGTGTAGACTGCTCCACACGGCGCTTCACTTCCACCCAGAACATCTGCATGGGTAACGCTTTAAACACTCCCCGTAAATGACAACACCCTCTTCTCCAAAGCACAAGGGTGTGAATTTACTTCGGAGCACATTTCTCACTATAAGATCCTTACAAAGGAGGAGATGGAAGTGTTAAGTGCTCTGATTTGACCATTACACAAACTATCACCCTGTACCCCATAATTATGTACAATTAAAATAATTATACTTATTTTATAATATCCTTATTATAAGAGGTTTAAAAGACATTGAAGACCATGGCAGGATTACCTGGCCAAAACAATTCGCTTTGCAGCTTTGCTCTGGCCTGCTGGGAAAAGCATCTTTTCTTCAGCCAGTCAGCTTCAAATTCGCTGTAATGCTTGTGGGGCCACGTGATGTAAACCTGGTGACACAGAAGAAGAAGTCACCTCCTGTGCTGCCCGCTTCTGCATCTCCTGCTCTCCACTGTTACCATTCTGGATGCTATTTAAGGTGACTCAGGAATCCAACTGCCCTTACTTTCTGTTTCTTTTCCCACAAGCCAAGTGGGCGCATCTGAAGTCTATGGCTGCTAAAGTAAAATTGCAAAGATAGAACTTGGCTGGGCCTGAGATTCTTGTTCTGTATCCTCTAAGCTGGTGGCCCCCACACTTCCTGTGATAAATGAAATTGGATATCAGTTAAGATTCCTGTCACGAGTATTAGAGATAGTGACAGTCACAATGAGAAGACATCATAATGACAATGATCATAATAATAATGATGAAAGGAATGGCATTGTTTTGAGTGCTTACGATACAACACGCAGCAGACACATGACTCGTTTGGTCCTCAGTAACTCATGGGAGAAGGACGACTACTGGCAGTAAGACATAGGTGTAGTGTCCTTTGAGATGAAGACCAAACAGTGGGAACAGGACGGCCCTTCTGGTGACATTTTTCTCCTGACAAGAATCCAGGGGAATTTGGAAGCTAGTGGGCACATTTGGTTTGGTTTCAAGAACTATGCTTCCAGGCCACACATACACATCTACCCACTAATTTGATCAAGATATAATTCAGCACTACTTATTGTGTGATCATTGCATCCCAGGGATCTTGATAAACACTATGACAAACTCTTCGATGCGTCTTATCCAATCCCGACATCCCTACGCAAAAACTCTGTAGTGTCCCTGCTCGATAGGTGAATAAATGGAGTCCCAGTAGCACTGTTTTTGTCATAGAAATAGTTGGATTTTTCTCTTATGGCTGCCACTGACTAACATAATAAGGAGCACACTGCATATTTTATTAGAAAATGGAAGTAGTAATAACAGCAGAGGCGCCTGTTTGGTGAGTACGCTGACCTAGTGCAGAGCACCACAAAAACCGTTACCTCCACGCTCACGTGTAGGACTCAGTGGAAAGATAGCTATTGAAATTACTGCAGACCAGCTCCTTTATTTAACTTGAAAGTGCGGGAGGAGATTGTTTGGAGGAAAATTACCTTCTTTCTGTCAAATGTCAGGCCTTTAATGGTGATGTTCACATCAAGAGCTTCCAGGAGAAGTTTCCGGGCTTTTGCAGAATCCAAGTAGCAGTCGGAGCACTGGCAGTTGTCCCTCAGCCACACAGCTGGGTATAGCGACTTCCCTCCCTCGTCCCAGATGACCTGCAGCAGATGAGCCCCGTCCAGGGCTTCGGCCTTTTGGATGATACAATCCATGTGTCCAATCTCAGGAGGCAGGGCCCGGTGGTTCCCTGGGAGACAAATCAAGGTCAGAAGGAATGGGCGCATGGGCTCTGAGCCTGACCCCTGTGAGTGTGGATGGCTCCTGTGGACTCTGGTCTGCGCTGTTTGCTTAGCTGCACGAGGCTGCAGTTTGGTTATCAACGCTGAGACCTTTGCTCTGATGACACCATTTTATCTGCTGTCCACAGAAACACAGTTACTAAAAGTAAATAAGAAACATGCCTGGTCAGGGGCCTGATGAAAAGAATGCTTTGATTTTCTCACAGAAACTTTAGAGAATAGCTCAGAACTGATGACATGCACTGTCTTAATTGTGTTTGTGTAAAACTCCATGAATATGAAAGTGTAGCAACCGTGCCTCTCCTTCTTTAACGGGTGCCATTGGCACATGGCTTTTGAGATTAAAATGCTTCTGTGGCACTAAATTAGCAAACATGTTTGATGAAAGGAAGATGAATGCAGTTTATGTATTTTAAGGACTCCAACTCATAACATGGTGCTATCTTTGCTCTATCATTTGCTTTTGTAATTGCTGTAGTACATTTTCTCAATGAAATATAAAAAGACCTGGCTTCTGCGGGGAACTTGTTTTGTTTTCTGAGATTTTCTGTCTTAGTACACATCAATTGGGTGTGAGTGTGCTTTGATATTGTTTCATTTATTTTGAATTTTTTTTGGGGGGGGTACTGGAGATTTAACCCAGGACCTTAAGCTACATCCTCATCCTTTTTTATTTTTTATTTCTGAGACAGGGATCTTGCTAAGTTGCTAAATTACCCAGGCTGGGCTCAAACTTGTGTTCCTCCTGCCTCGGCCTCTCAGAGTGCCAGGATTACTGTGTGTGCGTCTAGGATCTGCAGCAGGCACCAGGGGCCTCACTGAAGCAAGACAAAATTTCTCATGCTTTCCTTGAGCTTGTAGGAAGACTATGCAACATTAAAGATACTTTACACAACATTAAAGTCAATGAACTTATAGGTGATTGTTTCACATACACATCTCTAAATCCCTGGCTTGGGTGGTTAGCCAGGTTATGGAGCAGTCAAGACAAGAAAGATTTCTTTTTCCCTTTAACTTCAAATGCTCTGGAAGTATCTAGAGACAAAACAGGAGAAATATAACTCATGGGCATTGCATGAATTCCTATTTGGGATCTTTCATCCCAAATCTGCATAGCGACAGGAGAAAACTCCTACTTAAAAATCATGAAAAATTATAATTTAGTTCAAAGCTCAGTATTTATCTGAAGAGTGTGAGTAAGAAGTCAGAGGTAAGACTCATTTCTCTCCATGGAATGGGTAGGGTATTTGTTTTTCTGGGTGGAACAGAGGCAGCTTGGCAAATCTTCTTATATGGCATAGGAGGACAAAAATAAGGATGACAAATTTTTATCTATGCCAAGGTTTGCCAGATATTTTCTGTAAAAGGTCAGACAGTATGTCTCTCAGGGTTTGTAAGGTACACACAGTTTCTGGTGCATATTCTTGTGTCATTTTTCAAGTTCCATAAGGATGTCAGAACTATTCTGGCTTACAGAGGGCTCAGAAAGTCTGCGGGTCACACTTGGCCATGAGCAGTAGTTTGCCTGTCCCTGATGAAGTATCCAAATCATACTTTCACTGCAGTAGGACACAAACATGCAGAAAAGTGAAAAGAGTTCTCTTTCCGTCCCTTATATAAAAGTTAAACTGAGCATTCAATATGACAGCAACATTCTTTGTGCATGTTGCACTACATGGTACCACGAAGTTCTGATCTTAAGGACAAATGAGATGATATCAGGTAAAAAAAATAGGTTAGGGACAAACTGTTTCATCTGAGAATCTCAGGGCACTTTCTTAGAGAAGGTGACTGACAAACTCTTTTAGGATCCATGATCACCATTCCTTCCTCACTAATATAACATGGATTTCTTCATAGCATGCAACTAATAGATACAGCAACACCTCAGTACATGAACGAACAATTCGGTTCTCAAATGGAAACATTTGGTGAAAATTTTGCTTCTATATGCAAACTCTGCATTGGGTGATGAATCCTAATGATGTATCTTCCCCAGAATCTTGAAATGAACTGAGTTTGTGAACCGAGGCACCACTGTAGCTACATTGTCCAGCTTCCCCTGTAGCTAAGATTAGTGTGTGATGTAATTCTGACAAAGGAAATAATTTCGAAGTTAGTTGGTAGAGAAATTTTTTAAAAGGAGGTAGATTTACCTGCCATGTCTTGTTTCCCTTATTCCCTTCCTCTACCTCCTTTCTGGGGATGTGGTACTGAGAGTGGAGCAGTCATTTTGCAATCCTGAAGCAACAAGAAATCTAAAATCTGAAAGGAGGGAGGGTTCCACATGGGTCTATGAAATCACATTACCAGCGATGGATAGTCATGTCTAGACTTCTTCTCACATGAGAAAACAAATTCCTTAATTATTTAAAATCTAAATTTGACAGATCTGTACCAAGAGAACAGTTCCTACAGTCTAATAAAGGTAATAAAGAAATGCAGTACAGAAGCAATTGTTCATATAGGCAGTCAGATAAGATGTAGAGATGTTTACTAGGAAGGCAGTTATACGAGTTTTCTTAATACAAGGTTTTCCAGTGGGTGGCAAACAGACAGGTACATAGAAAAGATTCAGGTTTCACAGCAAATAAATGTTAGCATAGGTGATAACAAGTTCCCAGATAAAGTACAAAGGAAAAGAAAGTAACGTTTATCTGTCTGTCTGTCTGTTTATTATCTCATCTGTATCTATACCTATATCTATGCATATCTTATTTTGCTGATTTCATTATCCTTTTTGGTACTTCACATGATTTTTCATTCTGAAACCTGATCTATTTATAAGCTGAAGGGTACTTATTTGCTAAAATTACCTTTCACAAACCAAAGACAAAAGATGCTTCACAATATCAATACACAAAAAATATGCACATATATGATACCTTTTAAAATCTGGCCTGGTTTTTCTAAACTATATAGGATTCATTCATCCCACAATAATAATAATTGGTTATTTTAGACTATAACAATGTATCCTTTTTAGTCTCTTTCTTATATAAGAGAAATATATTCAGTTTTTCTGACTGTTCTTCACAAAATATGACCTCTACACATTTCACACATTTCTACACATTTAAGAATGCTCTATCTTGGTTACCCCAAAGACCCCAGCAGCAAGTCCACCTATGTACTGGGTAGTCAGCCCACTTAAACTCTCTGCATGGGGTGACTAGCAAAGGAGTTTCCTGGCTGAAGCCAGTGTATAAATAGTTAAAGAAGGATTTACCACTTCCAATGCACAAACACAAAGACAAGGGCACCAGTATCATGAATAATAAAGAGATCATGACAGCATCACAATACAGTTACTGTCTGTAAAGGAATGGAGGTGTACAAAGTAACTGACATAAAATTGAAATTAATTACCTTCCAGAAACTTAGGGAGCTCCAGAACAATAAGAGACATAGGTAAATGATATCAGGAAAATGTGAATAAAATGAGAAATTCAGTGAAGAGATAGAAACCACAAATAGAACCAAGGAGAAATTCCAGAGCTGAGGAACATAACTGGCCTAAACATTTCCACAGAGAGTTTCAAAGCAGACACGAGCAAACCAAAGAAAGAATCTGTGAGCTTGAAATAACTAGTCAGAGGAACAAAAATAAAAGAGAATAGAAGAGAGTACAGAAATCCTATGTACCCTATGGGCCACCATTGAGTGAACTAACACAAACATTGGAATTCAAAAGAAGTAGAGAAAACTTCTTTAAAGACATTCTGACAGAAAATAACAGAGAGAAATACATGCCTAGATCTAGGAAAACCGAAGAATCTCAACTAAATTAAACATAATGGACTGAAATACATTATAACAAAACTGTCAAAGTTAAAAGCAGCATGAGATGTAACTCCTCACATACAAGGGAACCCCTGAAAATCTACCAGCAGATTTCTCAGCGGAAACCTGATAGACTGGGGTGGGTGCTCTCTTCAGTGTGGAGAGAAACTGCTAACCAAGAATATTTTACCTGAAAAGTTACTGTCCTTCAGAAATGAGAGATTAAAACTTTCCCAGACAGGGCTGGAAATTTAGCTCAGTGGTTCTGCCACCTGCCTTACAAGCACAAGGTCCTGAGTTCAATCCTTGGTACCAAAAACAAAAAGACAACTTTCCCAGACAAACAAAATCCATGTGTGTTTATCATGACTTGATCTGCTTATAAGACATGCTGAAGAGAGCTCTTCAAGTTCAAGCAAAAGAACACTCACAGTGTGAAAACATAAGAAAGTCACTGTGATAGCTGAGTGTGAAGGCCCTAGGTTCAGCCCCCAGTACTACAAAGAAGCAAAAAAAAAAAAATCATAAAATGTGGAGGCAGGAGAAGCTAAAATGCAGATTTTTATATGTGGCTGAAGTTAATATATTAGTAGTTTAAATAGATTTTTAATAACTATGAGATGTTTTATGTAAGCATCATAATAACCACTGTACACCCACAAAAATTCTACAGCAGATTTACTACAGATAAAGGGACATAAAAGCATGGCAATACAAAAAATGATCAAATCACAAAAGATGTTAGTAAGAGAGGGAGAATAGAACAAAGGAAATACAAAACAGAAAATAACAAAATGGCAAAAGTAAGTCTTTGACCTATCCATATTTATTTTATATGGAAATCCATTAAATCTTCCAAGGAAATGACTGAATTAGTTGAATGGGTGAAAAAAGAAGATCCAACTGCATTTTCCTAGCAGACATTCACTTAGTTTAAAGACCACACATTGCCTGAATGTAAGGGAAGGAAAAGTAAAGCAAGAAAATGTAAAAGAAATTATGCAAACAGTAACCCAAAAAGAGCAGGGGTAACTATGTGTATCAGACAAAAGAAACTTAAAACTAAAAAGTTCATTATGTAATGATAAAGTGGCCAGTTCATCAAGAGCAGTAACAGAGACAAATATGTGGGTATTTATACATGGACACATGGATGCTCTGTGTGAGGCAGAATGACTAAACCATGAAGAATGGAAAGCCTGAGCAGAATAATATGAAGTGTGGAAACTGAATCAATAATCCAAACCTCTTGCCTAGAATCTCATGGCTTCACTGGTGAAGTCTATCAAACATTTAAACAAGAATGAATATGTGTGCCTCTCAAATTTTTCCAAAATTTAAAGAAGCTCAATTTGAGTTCAGTATTACCCTCAAATCTAAGCTACACTAGGACAGTAAAGGAATGCAAAGTTGTAGGCTAACATCTCTGGTGAGCATAGATGTGAAGATCCTCAATGAACTACTAGAAACATAAATACAGTAACATATTAAAAAGATCATATGTTATGATGGAGTGATGCAGGATTACTCAACACACAAAAATAAATGTGATAAAGTACATTAGCAGAATGAAGGATACAGTCATAATACTAACTATCCATGCAGAAAAAAGCATTTGATAAGATTTGACATCCTTTTCATGGTATCAACTCTTGCAACAATATATGTATAAAAAGAATGTACCTAAACACGATAAAAGTCATTATATTAGCCAGATATTTAGCCTCTAATTTAACATGTGGTTCCTTTAGAGCCAAAATTTATAATTTTCAAAGTTTTCTGCTCCAAATTCTCACTATACATCTGGCTAAAAGCAGCCAGTGGTGCTCATGAACAGTGGGCTGCCTTGAAATTTCCTCTGCTGGATCAATGAGTTTATAGCCTTTAATGATGAAGTCTCAGGACATGGGAAAAATGTCAACAAGTATTGATTGGTTGATTTATTGCCAGAGTGTAACTTGCATGGCCTCCAGTCCAATTGCCAGTGCAGTGGAAACCTCATGAGCTTGGTTTTTACTGTTTGCAATCCTACCAGGATTCTGGATTTCTGAGGTCCAGCCAGAATCAGGCTCTGCTTACAATATTCTAGGGCTTCTTTAAACGTCACCACAAAACATTTCTAAACTCCAGCAAATTAGTCCCAGAGGTTTTTGAACCTCATGGTTAGGTATAGTCATAGCAACAACCCCACTTCTTATACCAGTTTTCTGTATCAGTCAGTCACTTTACTGTTGGCGAGGCAATATACCCAACACCCACAAGCTAAGGAGGAGTGGCTTAATTTTGTTCACAATTTCAGAGTTTTCTGCATGGTTGGCTGACTTCAAGGCAAAAATCACATGGTGGAAAGGCCTGGTGGAAGAAAAAGACTCAGCCCATGGCAGCCAGGGAGCAGTGCAAGGAAACAGCATCAGGGAGGAAAGATCCAGGGAACAGATATGGACCCCAGAGTCACACCCACAAGAGTGACTTGTGACCCACCCAGTCACACCCAGGAGTGTGCCTCACTGCTTATTCCCTTGGCAGCAGCTAAGCCAATAAGGGTGGCAGGTAAGGTTGACCATCACAGCTGTTTACGATGAGCTCACAGCTAATGTCACGTTGGTAAAAGATAGAAAGCCTCTCCTCTAAGATTAGGAATAAGACGAGAATGCCAATCTGACAACTTGTACTCAGCATAGTATTAGAAATCCTAGACACAGTGATTAGACAAGAAAAAGAAATAAAAGGCATCCAGATCTGAAAGGAAAAAATAAAATTATCTGTTTTTTTGATGATATGATATTATATTGAGGAAATTCTAAAGACCCCAGGAAAAACCTTTAGATCTGAAAAATTTAGTACAGCTAAGGATATGAAATCAAAATACAAATACATATACCATATTTATACAGTAATAATGGATACTCTAAAAACATATTAAAACACAATTCTATTTATAATTCCAGCAAAGAAAATATTTAGGGCTAAATTTAAACAAGAATGTGAAAGATTTATACATTAAACACTATGCACTGCAAACAATGATTAAATAGAGAAAACATAAGTCAGTGGAATGATGCCCAATGTTCATGCACTGTCCAAATATTTGCAATACACAAAGCTATCTACATAGGCAATGGAATTTCTAATGAAAATCTAATGAGATTTTTTAGAGAAACAGAAAAAAAAAAAACCTTTGAAATTGGTATGGAACCACAAAACTCCCCAATAGCCAAAGCAGTCATGAGGATGAAAACCAAAATTGAAAACATCACACCAATTGATTTTAAAAGTATAAGTGAAGGATGGTGGCACACGCCTGTAATTCATCACTCTGGGAGGCTGAGGCAGAAGCATTGCAAATTCAAGCCCAGCCGGACAACTTAGTGACTTAGTGAGCCCTTGTCTCAAAATAAAAATTTAAAAAAGAGACAGAAAAAGAAAAAGGGCTGGTGAAATAGCACAGTGTAAAGGCACTTACTTCAATACTCAGTGGCACACAAAAGTAATCAAAATAGCATGGTATCACATAAAAAACAGACATATTAACCCATGGAATAGAATAGTAAGACCAGAAATAAATGCATGCAATTGAGATCACTTGGTCTTTGACAAAGTTTCCAAGAACACTCTCTGTAAAGAAAGAACAGTTTCTTCAGCAAATGGTGGTGAGGAAACTGGGTATCTATGTGCAGAAGAATGAAGCTGGGCCCTTTCACACAATAAACAAAATAATTTCAAAATGGATTAAAGACATGAATATAAAACCTGAAAATGTAAAACTACTAGAAAAAAACACAGGGAGAAAGTTCTAGTGACATAGGTTTGGACAATAATTTTTTTTTTTTAATTATGGTTCTAGGGATTGAACTCAGGACCTTTGCACTGATCTACATTCCCAGCCCTTATTTGTTTGTTTGTTTGTTTACCTTTTGAGAGTTAAGTAACTAAGTTAAGTCACTAAGTTGCTCAGGCTGGGCTCAAACTTCCAATCCTCCTGCCTCAGCCTCCCGGAATGAAGGGGTTACTGATGTGAGCCACCACATCTGGCTCCTATGTGATGATATTTTCTTATGAACAGAAAAGCACAGGCAACAAAACACAATGGGAGAAAGAATTTCCAAATCATGTATCTGATAATATCTAAAATAAATAAGAAACTCAATTCAACAGTAAGAAAATAAATGATGGTATTAAAATGGATAAACGACTTGAATAGACATTTCTCAAACAGCAGGTCTATGAAAAATGCTCAATCAATTATGATAAAGAAATACCAACCAAAGCCACCATAAGATATCACCTTACACTTGTTAGAATGGCTGTTATAAAAAAGGCAACATGTCAGAGAGGACATGAAGGGAGTAATATAAACTAGTATAACCACCATGGAAAACAGTGGAGACTTCTCAAACATTAAGACTGAAACTACCATGTGGTCCAGCAATCTTCTACTGAATATGTCCAAAGGAGATGGGATCGAAGTTGAAGAGACATCTGTGATCCCATGTACACAGTAGCCAAGATATGGAATGCACCTAAGTGTCCACTGATGGGTGCATGGGTAGAGAAAATAAGGCACCTGTACATGCAGCCAAGTGTCACTCGGGCACACAGGAGAAGGGCATTTAACCATCTGTGACAACCTGGATGCTTCTGGAGGGCATCACATCAAGTGAAATGGTAAACATACGTGCTGTGCAATCTCCCTTACATGTGGAACCCACAAAAGCTGAGCTCATATAGGCAGCAAGAATAAGATCTGTGGGTTGGAGAAATGAGGAGATAGTCAAAGACTAAAAAGTTTCAGTTATGCAGGATGAACAAATTCTGTGGTTCTAACACAGTACAGTGATTATGATTAATACCGTATTATACACTGGCCATTTCACAGAGTTACATCCCAAGTGTTCTCCCTATATACACACAAATTATAAAAATATGCAGGATAGACTTAGTTGTTGACTTGATTATGGTAATTATTTCACAATGTACTCATATATTAAAACATTATCCTGAGTGCCATAAATATGTAAATTTGCATTTGTCAATTATAATTCAGTAAGACTGAAGAAAAAATAACTAAGATAAAAAGCACCAGTTTTAATGACATTGAAAGTAAGGTTACAGTAGTATTAGTAGTAGTAGAAGTGGCAGTAATTGTAGTAGTAGAATTAAGAGTTTGCATCTATTGAATGATTTCTTTATGCCACCCATTGCTCTAAGTGCTTTGTGGATAATGACTCATTGAATCTTCATGGTAATCTAAACAAAAATCTACTGTCATTGCCAAAATAAGCATAAACAGAAACGGGCCAGGGAATATCACACACAGATGATATTTGATGTATGATAGTTTTATGTCTGATATATCACACCAGTAGATGTTCATCTTAAGAATGAGACAATTAAAATTCTTCTTATTAATTTTTATCATCAAAATTCTGTATGTGTTGGTATGTATTCTAAATTCAATTCATTTTCAATAATATTCATTCATGAGTTTTAAATTGTATTGGTTGAAAGACTTTTTTAAAGGTTGAAGTGCTGGCACCTAGAGGATCTAGGTTTGAGGGGTGCATTTTCCATCATGATGAACATTGCCCCCATAGTTAAAGACGGCATCATGCTGGTGCCACAGCTACTGCTGAAGCCGTCACACCTGCAGACATCTACACCAACAAACACGGAGCACATGCCAGACTAGTGTGGGCTTTGTATATCGTTTGTTTTTCTTTTACCCAGTGTGTTTGACCTAGACAGGGAAAAGCACATTTCTGGTCATCAGGGGAACCTGATAGTCTGCTCCTGTCCAACATTCTGGCTAAACAGATGTCCTAAGGAAGGTACGTCAAGAGAGCAGGAACATCAGACTGAGTCACGCAGGCCTGAACTGGAGAGACTTGGGTGTTGCTGAGGATTTATCTAGGCATCTGTGCAGGGAGTTGGTGGCCATTCTGCTCTCCCTGCTCTCTTTCTTAGGTTAGAAATGGTAACCTGAGCAAAATCATGGTGTGATGGGAAATTTAACTTTTGTGGGTTTTGTAAAGCTTTCTTGGGGCAAAGATGATGAGAATTTAAAAAGAAAAAACATCAGTGATCAACAATATGTAAAGGTAAATACCTTTTTAGAATTCACAAGCTTGTGCACGAGGAGGATTTGTTGAAATTTGCTGTTCAGTTTCACCCACCCAATGAAGACTTGGGCCCAGTTAAAATATCATGGCAACTTATTTAGTGCATAAGCTATGTGTTTTTCTGAAGAAAAGAAAATAATATGTACTCCTAGCTATAGAAAGTACATTTTTTTTGTCAGTGGGATTTCTTTGGCAAATACCTATAAAATGAAAATATTTATTTTATACTTAATTAGTATTTTGTTTCTCCTTACAATTACAGTTTTGTTTATGAAATATCAGATTAGTTCTGGTGGGAGGGATTAGCTTTGCCTGTCCTGCAAAACAGCTTTTGAATTTTGGGAGCTTCCTATCTGATGGGATAGTTTTCATTTCATTTTATACCATTGCCCAATGTTTCTTTGCATCTGTGTTTTCTTACCTAATAACCAACCACATTTTTCCTCTTCCGATTAGGGCTTTTATCTGAGGCTTCTGTTTGGCACAACTAAATTGTTTCGAAGCTTTCCTTACTTTGGTGATGGGTGTGGGATTTGTCTTTTTCTCTCTCCTGAATTTTATAAGCTCCCATTTGTCCCCTGATTTCTCCAGCAGAGTTTGGAATCAAGAAAGTATATTTGAAAGTTAGGTTTGTGCATTGATCTTGGAACTAAAAATAACTTAGAGCTAGAGTTGATAGAGCCAGAAAGGACCACTGGTGCCCTGGCTCTGATTAGGCAGGCAGGAGAAGAGGAGGCTCGGAAATGGAGGTGTAATTTGTTCAAGCCTGCTGTGCTGGTTAGTGGAATGCCTGCCCCACACCTGGGTTTCCCAGCCCAGTGAACAGGTGAAGCATTCTAGTTCTGAGGAGGGTGCAGAAATTCCTCAAATGTTAATTGCAACTAATTCAAATCATAGGCTTTGGAGGGTACTCTCCAAAAGGCGAGGGCGGAAACTTCATAGCTACTATACATAAAATTAAAACTGCAGGCTAATGAAATGTACCTGAGAGGATTGATTCATCTACCCGGTTACTAATCCCCAGAATAAGGGGCTGCATGAGTGTCTCTAGTAATAATGATAGAGAAGAACATCATGGCTCACGTGATCAAATGTCACTACTGGCCAATATCCATCTCTTCATCCTCAGGGTATGTTATTAGACCTGCTGACATGCAGTAGGATACATGCAGTAGGAGAGTTGGACTTCCAGCACCCAGGAGGTAGGATCAGCAAATGATTGAAATGAAAGGAAGGTGAATCTCCTGGGTACGTGTGTGAGATGTGTGTGTAAAGCCATTTGTTCAGCAAATATTGTGTCCTAGCCTTGCGGTAGATGGTTTCTCTGCAGTAGCCTTACACAAGCTCCCAGAAAGCCCTCTGAGATTTCACCCTCATTTGATAGATGATCTTAAGCTTGGGAAGGAAAAGTAACCGACTTCAAAACAGGGCAAATAGGAATTTTGACATACTACTACATGGTGGAAAATTTAGGGTGGAATCATTTTCCAGGCAAAAACTTCAACTTATTAAAAATATATTAAAATATTAGCTAAGTCTCAAGATCTTTGGTATTAGTTGACCTCACCATCTGATATTTCAGATTGGAGGGAGAAGGCAGGAAGAGGTTTTTTGGATGTTGTACCAATACAGGCTTGAAATTATCACAGTTCTTTTATATTTCAAACTTTAAATCATAAAACTGAATTAATTTCCCCTTGGAAGGGTAGAAGTTAACCAGATTGTATTTGTGGTGCCTGAACTTTTAATATCATTTGGATACATACACACTCTAACTCATGAAACCAGGTACCTAAGTCCCTTTAGCTTAAGTTTTATTTTTACTTATTTACTTTTACTTCTTCTGATTCAACGACTGGCTGAGGGACAAACAATTTGTGAATATATCCTCGTGCAAATAATGAATTCTATAGTCTACTCCCTTGAAATGTTCCACATTCTGCCTGCTAACCCATTTAAAGTATTAAATTCCATGCAAAAATATTTTCCATAGGTTATAAAATGGAAAATATTAGCTTCACCGAATTACCCCTTCAGATTGGAACTCACATGATTAAGACACTTATTTATGGATGCACTGCAGAGACGGACAGACTTCTAACTTCTTTCAACCAAACCATACATTTGTTATGAGAAATCTTATGTCTTTGAGCAAATCAATTCCTAAAACCCTTAATATCTCTCCTTGAACTTCCTTCTTTAAGAAAATAAAATGATTCAAAGTGTCCACAGGGACCAGTGTTTTAAGAAGCTTGTGGGGTGAACAGAGAGAGGATCAATACACATCTACATTTCTTTGGGAAATTTCAAAAATCCAGTCACAATCCTCTTTCTTTCATCACCAGTCTGCTTTTCTTAGACAGGATTCTCTCTACCCCTTCTGCATACTTTCTGGGTCAGCTTAGGGTTCGCAAAGTAATTTGACGACCAGACTAAGTCGAGCACAATTGGAGAAGGCAGGCTGCCAGGGAGCAGTCAGATGCATGCATTCCAAAACCAAGGCTGTTCCAGGCCCATGGACCATCGGCCTGGAGCTGCAGGGCTCTGAGTGCCACGTGACCGGAGTTCCAATTGGATGCTTTCCCCACCTCCAAACCATAGACCTGGATCCACAAGCCCTCGCTCAAGTAAGAGAAAGCTGAGCTCAGCCATAACTAGTCACACATGTGCACCAGGTGCTGACCCACACAACACTCACCAAGCAAAGAACACTGCAGCTTGGTTCTTAGATGTCCCTGGGGAGGGAGCCTTGCTTGTCTGTCACACCCCAGGGCTGCTCTGCCCCAGTTTCCCTTGCAGCCCGGTCCTTGTTTCTGGCGGCTCTGGGAAGTGTCCTTCCCCAGACACAGAGAGGCTTGCAAATAAGGAGGAGGGATGTCTCACTCTGAAGGTGCAGCAACTCCAGAAAGGAGCTTGGAGGTTTAAAAACAGAGAAGTCAAAAGCTTTTATGGCCTGGAGGAAAAGCAGATAGCAAGAGAAAGTACCTTAACTACTACGGAACCCCAGGAGTCAGTGCGAAGCAACGCCCAGGTTAGAGCTTTTCCTGATGGAAGGAAGAACGCGTCTCACCTGTCCTGTCTCTCCCGTCCTTGGGCCAACAGCAGCAGCAGGAGCAAGCGAATGAGCTCTCACACTTCTTTCCCACCTATGCACAGTGACAGCTCCTTTATTGCAAAACTCATTTGGGCACTGAGATATGCACGGAACGGGAGGAGCTACCAGCGCTCCCTGAGCAGAGGTGAGGCGGCAGCTCTTTGCCTGAGGACTATTGCAGTGTGAGCCTCTTTGGAGAGACAAGGGGCTGCTGAGAAGGCTGGCCCCGTCCCCTCAGGCTGGCACCCCCCTCTCTCCCCAGTCCTGGCTGGAGTAAACAGTAGTTGCCTGAGAGCATGGAGCCCTTCTCAAAGCACTCGGTTGCCCAGTGATTTGACTCACAACACACATCCCTTCAGGCAACAAGAGGGCAAGGCCAGGGAGGCACCATGCCAGGGACCAGAGCTTGGCAGGCAGGCGTGCACTTGGGGGGTGCTCACCGCGGGAGCGCTTGCGGGACTGCCCGGGGCCCAGTCCCTAGCAGGGTCCCCTAGCAGAGTCTGAGCTGAGAAGTAAAGCCCAGCAGGGCCTCTGCCCCCTCCCACACCATCGCCCTCCCCAGGGAGGCTCAGCAGCAGTCTCGGCCTGCAACCTGTCGCTTCTTGCCCAAAGGACACACTGCTGCGAGACTCAGAGAGAACAACAGGTCTGTGCAGAGTGACAGGGAGAAGGGAGAGCCCAGACCCAGGCCCAGACCCTGACCCTCTTTGGGGTCTTGCTCAAAGCAGCCCAGCTTTCCAGAACTGCCGGGTCCCCTCCCTCAGCCAGGGTCCGTCGGCTTCTCTCGAAGTAAAACGGAAACTGTCCTTGCCTCTGGGGCCACCTCCGCCACCTCCCTTCCTTTCCCAGGTCTCCAGTGGAATCACTGACACTCGTGTTCAGAGACAACAGCAGGCTCTCTCCCCGGTCTGGGAGGAGGGTGCGGGTGGCCCAAGGACACCAAGCTGAGCCAGGCGGAGCAATCGGTTAATTCTGTTTTGATAATTCCTGACAAATCAGAAACACAAACAGCTATTTCTTACCTCCCATCCTGTGCTTCAGGAACAACTTCTGAAATAAATTAGGTAAATTCTGTTCCAGGTTTAAGAAAGTTGTTGAAAAAATTGTTGCATGAACATGGTTTCTGATGGAGTACGTAAACACAGAACAAACAAATCAGCTAATCAACCTGCCAATAAAGCTTAAAAATGTGCCCACGTGAAGGTCACTGTATGTATCACAAACACACACTCATCAAAAATTTGAAAAGCTGGACTCATTTGTAGGAAAATGGATGCACCTGGAAACCATAATGTTAAGTGAAATAAATCAGACACACAAGCTTAAATATCACGTGGTTCCTCTTACATGAGAACCCCAAAGTCTAAATGAAGAGCAAAATAAAAGATAGACAATAGAAAGTAGGGAGAGAGGTCTTTCTCAGAGAGGGAGGGGATCAGGAGATGAGATGGGGGAGGGGGGAAGTGGGATGCAAAAAGGTGTTAAGATGTTTGAGCACACGTACAGCCCCACACGAGGACTGAGCATGATGTGCTGCATACACAGTGGACTAATAAATATAAATCAAAACATTTGCATGTAAAATCAATTTCTACAAATAGATAAGCAAATCAAGCTCTGCTTTAGTGGAAGAGACCTCTTAAATGAACATGGAATACAGATGTCTTTTTGAAATACTGACTTCACATTCTCTGGATGGATACCCAGGACTGGGATTGCCGGCTCATGGTCGTTTTATGTCTACATTTTTGGAGGAACTGCCATGCTGTCTTCCATTGTGGTTGTACTAATTTCCACTCCTACCAGCAATGTGCAGGGGTTCTCTCTTCTCCATATTCTGCGCATACTTATCTTTCACTTTGTGATAAGCCAATTTAACAGTGTAAAATCATAGCTCATTATGATGGTTTTAATTTTCATTTCTCTGGTGATCAGTGATTTCTTGAGCCAGAAGTAGTAATTCGTTTTTATTTTGATATTTAACAACAAATCAGAAATACAGACAGCTATTTTACTCCACATCTGGTTCTTTATAGCAACTTTTGCAATACATTAGACAAATTCTGTTCCAGCTTTATTTGATTAGTGATTTTTCATATATCTATTGGCCATTTGTATATTTTCATTTGAGAAATATCTGTTTGGGGTTTTTAACATTTAAAAACCTGCTATTTGTTTTCTTGCTATTGATTTGAATTTCTCATATACTTTGGATATTGACCCTTTATTAAATACCTGATTTACAGATATTTTATCCCATTATTCCACAGGTTGTCTTTTCAATCTATTGATTGTTTCCTTTCATTTTGGGAGCCTTTCATTTTGGTGCAATCCCATTTGTCCTTGTTTTTGTTCCCTGTTTATTTGTGGGTCATATCCATCGACTTGGGTATGACCTAAGTGTCCATCCATAGATGAACAGAAGAACTGAAAAACAAAATCACACACACAAACATGCACACAGGAATACTATT
Source organism: Heterocephalus glaber (assembly GCF_053883595.1). NCBI lineage: Eukaryota > Metazoa > Chordata > Mammalia > Rodentia > Bathyergidae > Heterocephalus > Heterocephalus glaber. The sequence continues at coordinate 5,394,923 of NW_028258293.1, forward strand.
CAACCTTTAAAAAGAAGGAAATCCTGTCATTTGTGACAACTTGGCTGAACTTAGGAAATATTGTGCTGAGGGAAATAAGTTGGGCCCAGGAAGACATAGTGCATCTTCTCAGTTACTCGTGGAATCTAAAAACATCAAACTCACAGAAGCAGAATAGAATGGTGGTTTTTCAGGGGCCAGAGAATGGTGTGGGCAGCTGGGAAGATGCTGATCAAATGCACAAAATTTCATCTAGACAGGAGGAACAAGTTCAGGACATCTATTATACAGGTGATTACAATTAATAACAATATCTACATACAAATTGCTAAAGGACAGCATTGTGTGTGTGTGTGTGTGTGCGCGTGTGCATGCACGCACGTGTGTGTGATTGAGGCCAGGGCCTTTGCACTGACCTACATTCCCAGCCCTTTCTTTTTGGTTTTTATTTTCAGACAAGGTCTCTTCAAATCACTGACAGTAGATCTTAAATGTTCCAGAAAAAGAAATGGTAAGTGTATGAGGTAATAGATGTTAAGTAGCTTGACTTAATCATTTCATAATATACACATGTATCAAAGCAACACATTGTAATACTTACTTTTAAAACAACACTTCAATTAAAATAAATAAATAACCTTTCTTAGGATGGAAAAACATCATGCCTATAACCCCATATCTCTGGGTGGCTGTGGTAGGAGGACAGGGGGATTTAGATCAATGTGAAGGCTCAGAGTTCAATCCCCAATACCAAAAATCAAACAAAAGATTGTGAAACATGAAAATAAGCATTCCCTTGAGTGCCCTCTCCTATTTACGTCAGCTCTTTATGGTCTTCAGCTTGCTTTCCCATCTGTCTCTCAGGGTGCTGCCGGAAGTAGCATTCAGTATTGATACTGTGGATCTCACCTGGAGGAAGTGAGACCACACCTATTCACAAGCTGTAGAAGCTTCCTAAACATGTGAGGGGTGCCACTCCTGTTGGGGGCCACCCTGTGACCCCTTGGCCCGTGTTTCCGATGTCAGATCGATAAGGACAGGGCCCTGCCTGGAGACAGAGCAAGGTCCGAGGGGATGGTCTAAGGGCAGGTCTTCACCTGAGCATGGCTTGTGTAACAATGAGGCCAGATGAGTGTGCTGGACTGTCTCCTGGTGTTGACATGAACTTTATCCCAGCATGTGATGAGAACTCAGAGGGAATGAGAAGCAGGGAGAGTTGGGACTTCAGCCCGCATCTGGGGTCTGGAGTCTGGGGAATGACTCTTTCCCTTTTCTGCCAAATTCTGCTGTAGAACAACATGGAATCTGGGACCAAATTAAAACTTGGCCTCCTGGGTTATTAGGAAGGTATGCATTTCAAGTTTGGAGGATAGAACTTATTTTATGTAACAGCTAGGTTTTATACACAGTGTTTTGCAAGTAAACACTTCACAAGAGGCTTTTGGAAAACAAACAACAAATATACAGGTACTGAATTTTAGTGATGGTATTGTGGCTTGTATCTAGATGTCCCTCCAAAGCCTCATGTGCTCATAAGTAGGGCTTTTGAGAGGTGGCTGGATCATGGGTGTTGATACTGGGATTAAGGGTGTGTGGTATTGGATGAGTCTACTCATTGGTTTAGCATAATTCTGGGTGTGGCTGAATGGATTTCTTGATGACAGAAGCCCCATCTGGGTGTGGGTGGCACCAGCCAATAGGGTGTAGCCTGGGTGGAATATAAAGGGAAAGGGAGGTTTGTTGCTGCTACGTCATTGCTTTCTGTCTGCCATGCCATGGACTGTTTCTCCTCTGCAATGGCCCTCTGCTACACTGCCCTGCTTTAGAATCAGCTGACTATGGACTGAAACATCCGTAAACTGTGAGGTGAAGTAAACCTTTTCTCCTTTAACTTTGGGTGTCAGGTATTTTGTATCAGCAATGAGAAAAGTAATGAAGATAGGTGACCTTTTAAAATGGTCAGATACTTCCACCTTAGCTGATTTCAATCTGCTATGCAATATTACTGAAAGTGAATTTGAGAAGAGATGTGTATAATCAGCTCTCTTGATCAGATAAGAACTAGCTCCAAATATCACTGTTCCTAATTTTAAGTTCAGACATGAGGTGTAGATATCTCAAAGCATACTCTCACCCTGAACTCCTGAAATATTTATGATAGGCTGTTGTGCATAGAAAAGTGCCAGTATATAACAAACCCTTAATAAATACCTCTTGCATAAAAGGTTCTGTTAGTTTCGCGGCTTTCATCTATAAATTAAGTTGTACCTTATAAGTTTGTTTACTAAATGAAACAGTTCATGTGAAAGCACCTAACACAATTTCTGACACTTTATATACAACCAATAAATGTGGTGGAAGAATAAATAATAGACAGTCAATAAATTTTAATTTCTTTATTATCTAATTTGGGTAAAATTCAAAATTTTTTAGTTTATCTTTTATTAGATGTTAGTAGTTTTCTCCAGTTGTATTTAGATCAAGACAATTGCAAATTTCTCCCAGGGTTTTCCCTGGAGCACCCTTGTGATAGGCATCTCATTTCATAACATTGCCATGGGACCAGTGCTCACATTATGTTACTCATTTTAGGAAGTTTGGTAAAATTCACTTTGCCTGTTTGTCGACTGAGCCTCAGACAGGAAAGTCACTGTTTTATGCTCTCACATTTTTCTCAGCTATACTTTGTAGCATGGGATCGTAGAGAGAAAAAGTGGTTTTGAATTAATACTTGAGATTCAGCTAGTGAGAAATGTTTTGAGTTTTCAAGATGAATATGTAAGAAATAGAAAACATTGAAGATTCAGCAGGGACGGTCTTCCTTTCTCTCTTTCTCATTTGCTTGGCTAACTGAACAAAGCTTAATACTGAGTAGTGTTTTCTATTTGGAATTGTTATAACTCATGGACATATCCCATTGGTTTGTATTTTATACACTTACTCTAAACATTGTTCTTACAATAGCAGATGTTTTAATTCTTATAATGACATTTCCCCCTCTGAAAGTATGTACTTTGGTATTGCTACCATGGCCTAAGGAAACCATTCCCCCTCCTCAATGCTTTCACAGTAGTTTGAGTTTTTTACTTCACAGTGACATATGTAGCTTTTTTTTTTTTACCTACCATTTCCTAAGTAAAGCTGCTTTGCTGAACTCGGTGCTATAGACTCAAAATGCCTAGGAAAGAGTTTCTTCTAAACATACGAAAGATCTTGTCAGTGAGTCTTCTTCCATACCATCAAAAAGTGTCACTTTCTTCAAAAGATCTCCAAAAAGGAAGATCTCATGATCAGAACATAAAAGTATTGAAAATTCATCTGGCTGGGCCACTAAATGAAAACACAGATTTATCAATTAACTTAAATGCGGAGCCCAGGAAAATCATTCGTAAATTTAGAAGGACAATTTATGACTGGGAATAAGGTTTTCCCATCCAATGATCTTATTTTATAGACCATGAACATGGGATATCTCTTAAGCTAAAGTAAAACAAGACATCAAGGGACTGTCTAGACACTTTCATCTTTTGTTAGTTAGAATGGGTTAGGATCTGTGTTATGGTTCAGATATAAAAAGGTGCCAAAAGCCTTGTGTTTGGAAAGCAATTGAACCATGAGGACTTGACAGCTGACTCGCTAGGTGGAGGCAGATCACTGGAGTATGAGCTGGAGGGTGTATCTCTCTCCCCATCTCTTCTCATTGCTTTCCACTTCCTGGCCACCATGACATGAGCAGCTTTCCTCCACTAGACCCTTTTTCCATTCCATTTCTGTCTCAGAACCAGCTAACTGTGGATGGAAACTGTGAGCCAAAACAAATCTCTCCTTTACATTGCAGGTGTCAGGTACTGTGTCTCAGTGACTGGCAAAATGACTAAGAGAATCTGGTACATGAACTGCAGAAGCTCAATGTCTTAAGACAACACAGGGACATTTCTCACACATGCTACATGCTGGTCATGGCTGGTTCATGAGCTTGGGGGCCAAGACTGACGATGCCTCTGCTACCTGGAGCATCACTAGATGTGGTGGTAGAGAAATGGCAAGTGTGACTAATCATACCTGGAACTTAAAGACTTCCACTGCAAATGTCTTATATCACTTCTGCTCAACTCATTAGCCAAACCAGTCATTGGTCATACTTTCAAGGAAGTAGGAACCACAGTCCTACTGTGTTCTTGGGAGGAGAAAAATGAATAATTTAAATGGTCATAATGTCTGCAGATCCTTATTACTCATGCAATCACTGCACGTTTTCACATATTTTCACTCACAGATACCAATAGTGAACATAGAATACATAACCCAGGTATGATTTATCAGTTAGGGTGGGATGGCATGTCAGATGTGTTGGCTTTAGGATTTACCCAGGGGATGGATGGAGTACACTTCTGAGTGTGTCTAAGTGGGTTCCTGGGGTGACCTTGGGTGCTGTATCTGGTCCCTCTCCCCTTGTTCTCTGGTGCTGTTCCCCTGGTCTGCTTCCTAGCCCCCATGAACTAAGCAGCTTTGCTCTGCCACTGTCTTCTGCATGATATTCTTCCTTAAGAGCCAGATCACCATAGAATGAGTCCTCTGAAACTGAGAGCTAAATTAAACTTCTCTTCCTGTGAGTTGTGGGTGTTAGGTATTGTGTTTCAGCAATAAGAAAGCTGGCAGCCCAGAGGAAAGGGCTTTTGGGCCCCCTTCTGTCCCACCACTCCCGGCCCAGAGGAAGGGGCTTCTGAGCCACCGTCCCACTGCTCCTGGTCCAGAGGAAGGGGCTTCAGGGCCACCATCCCTACTGCTGCTCCGGCCTCTGTCCCATCTCTCCCAGCTCAGAGGAGGTCATCCACGCAGGCGCCAACAGCACCCCCCGATCCCCAGTCAAAATGAGAAAACATGTACATAAGTCTCAAAACCAGACTTCCAGATCACCTACAGCAACCCCAAAGAGAAATGAGATGGAACACTCTGATACTCAACCATCTGGACCCACTGAACTGGCAACAAAAGGGGATCTGGAAAAAATGAAATCAGAAATAATTTCTCAGATAACAGGAGAAATTGTGCCCCTAGTGCAAGACATAATTAATAAATCTAGAAAGGAGCTCAGGAACATGATGGAATCGCAACATAAGAAACAAATGAAATCCATAAAACAGATACAAATAAATTTCCAGGACATGAAAAACTCCATTGAAAGTCTATACAGCAGAATGAGCCAATGTGAGGACAGAATTTCAGATATAGAAGATAAGATTGCAATTAGTGACCAGGAAAAGAAAAATTGCTTCCAAGTTATAAGGGAACATGAGAAATCAATCCAGCAGCTGCTAGATGATGCAAAGAAGAATAACATAAGACTGATTGGGCTCAATGAAGAAACAGGAGAGAGTGGAGATGACATCAAAAATCTCTTCACAGAAATAATGGCAGAAAACTTCCCAAGCAGGGGAAAAGAGCTTGACATACAGATAAGTGAGGCATATAGGACTCCAAATAGCCTTGATCAAAAAAATCTACACATAAGCATATAATTGTTAATATTCCAGAAACACAACAGAAGAACAAAGTTCTCGAAGCCGTCAGAGAAAAGAAACAAATCACATACAAAGGAAAGCCCATCAGAATCACAGCAGACTTCTCAACACAAACCATCAAGGCAAGAAGAGCTTGGAGGGACATATTCCAAGCCCTAAAAGAAAACAGCCTCCAACCCAGATTGATGTACCCTGCAAAACTATCTTTCAAAATGGATGGAGAAATAAGATACTTTCATGACAAAGAGCACCTTAGGAACTTTGTGAATACCAAACCAGCACTCCAAAGAATTTTACACAATAGCCTAGGAACAGACATTAAGGATCACAACCCCAGGAAGCAAAGCAGAATGAACCCATCTGGCATGACAAGAAATTAAATGTAAAGGGGGAGAACCCAACAAAAAGAAAAAGTCATGGCAATGACAAGTCAATATGTTTCAGTTATAACCATCAACGTTAATGGTCTCAATTCACCAATCAAAAGAAATAGACTGGCAGAATGGGTCAAGAAGCAAAATCCAACAATATGCTGCATACAAGAAACACACTTCATTCAAAAGGAAACTCATAGACTGAAAGTTAAAGGGTGGAAACCAATACTCCATGTGACAGGAACCTGAAAAAAAGCAGGAGTAGCTATCCTCTTTGCAGATCAAGTAGATTTCAAACGCACACTGATTAAGAGAGATGAAGAAGGACACTACATCTTTGTAAAGGGAAGAATCCAAGAGGAAGAGATGATAATCATAAATATCTATGCACCAAACACTAGTGCACCCAACTATATAAAACAAATACTAACGGACATGAAAAGCCATATATGCACTAATACAATTGTAGTGGGGGACCTCAACACAACACCCCACTGTCACAAATAGATAGATCAACTAGACAAAAAATAAGTAATGAAATACTAGAACTCAATCGAACGCTTGAACAAATGAACTTAACAGATGTTTACAGAGCCTTCCACCCCACAAAATCAGAATACACATTCTTCTCAGCTGCACATGGGTCATTCTCCAAAATAGACCACACACTCACACACAGAACATGTTTAAGTAAGTGCAAAGGAACTGAAGTTATCCCTTGTACATTATCAGACCATAGTGCGATGAAATTGGAGATCCATAGCAAAAGAAACTCAAAAAATTTCATAAACACGTGGAAATTGAACAACACACTTCTGAATAACCAATGGGTCACAGAGGAAATTAAAGGAGAAATAAGACAGTTCCTTTAATTAAATGACAATGACAATACAACATATTGGAATCTATGGGACACAGTGAAAGCAGTCTTATGAGGGAAATTCATAGCAGTGAATATGCATATTAGGAAAACAGAATGAGCCCAATTAAACAACCTGATGCTGAACCTCAAGCTTCTAGAAAAAGAAGAGCAGGACAACCCCTAAGCTCATACAAGGGAGAAAATTATAAAGATCAGAGGAGAAATCAATGCAATAGTGACTAAGAGAATGATACATAAAATCAATGAAGCCAAGAGTTGGTTCTTCAAAAGAATCAACAAAATTGACAAACCCTTAGCCAACCTTGTAAGAAAAAAGGAAAGAAAAGGCCTAAACCCATGCAATTAGGAATGAAAAGGGTGAAATGACAACAGACCCAGCAGAAATCCAGAGGATCATCAATACCTACTTCCAGAACCTATGCGCCAATAAGATGGAAAACACAGAAGAAATGGACAGATTCCTAGATACATATGAATTACCAAAGTTGAACGAAGAAGACCTAAAAATTCTAAACAACCCAGTATCAACCAATGAAATTGAAAATGTAATTAAAAACTTATCAACCAAGAAAAGCCCAGGCCCTGATGGCTTCACTGCTGAATTCTACAAGACATTTAGAGAGGAACTACTGCCGCTACTGTTTAAAATCTTCAATGAAATTGAAAGGGAAGGAATACTCCCAAATTCATTCCTGGAAGCAAGCATCACCTTGATCCCCAAAGCAGAGAAAGACCCAACTGAAA